>NC_135819.1:53722874-54096998 GCF_964213995.1 Mustelus asterias
GGGTTTGTATAGAAGTCAACAACGTGTGAAAGAACCAGACATCGTCAGCTGAGAGTTGAATGAATTCCAGCTTTTCCCCTTGAAGGCATCGTGAAATACGATGGCTATCATGCAGCAGTAAAGTGCCCGGCAAGACTATCAACAGCTAGACATGCTGCCTGGGTAGATTTCCCTGACAATGACATCCCATTTTGTGCCTTCATTGTGGAGGGTTGCTGAGGAAAATGGCACGGGGAGGCCTTCTGTCAGTCCCGCCTGATCCTTCCCTGTCGGAATGTGTGGATGCCTTTCTGTTCAGGCCAGATTTCAATTGTGCGCTGATAACGAATGTCGGATTTCTCTTCATGAACTTCTGTGGCCCACCGAAAAAAAATAATAGGACCAACTTTTGATGCTTTTGCTTGGCACAAACAGGATCACGGCAACATAAAAGTGGCTTTGGGCCATTCACCGTCTCATTGGCCCTTAACTAGGGTCCACAAGATAACTGACGCAGCCATCTCCTTCAGGTGGATGGTCAATTGGAGTCTGCAATTTAGTATCCTGTGAAGTGGATTGGGCAACTCGGCACAGAGTGCGACACTCTTCACTTACTTGAGATGTTTAACCAGCGATCTTTAAAGGCTGTTCAAAAAGAGGCCTAACCAAATCTTGGACTTTTATATTTTATGAGGCTAGAAGGAATCATAGAATCCTGAATTATAGAATCCTACAGTGCAGAAGGTGGCTATTCGGCCCATCGACTCTGCACTGACTACAATCACACCCAGGCCCTATCCCCATCACCCCATAATGCCATGCATTTACCCTAGCTGGTCCCCCTGATGCTAAGGGACAATTTAGCATGGCCAATCCACCTAACCTGCACATCTTTGGACTGTGGGAGGAAACTGGAGCACCCGGAGGAAACCCACACAGACACAGGGAGAACATGCAAACTCCACCCAGACAGTACCCATGGCCAGAATTGAACCTGGGGTCCCTGGCGCTGTGAGGCAGCAGTGCAAATTGTTTAGTGCATCTGTGCATAACCAATGTTATTGATATTCTAGGTGGTTTAGAATGATTGTACAGCATAAAATGTCAACACATTGGTGGCTTGAGGTACACAACCTATGGTAGAAGTTAGTGGTGGGTCATGTAGAAGAATTTGGCATTGTGTTGTAAAGTGCTATCACGTCAAGAACTATTCCAGGGTAAACTTGAAGAATGAAGATCTTTGTATGTTCTGAAGTGGAGGTATGGTGGGTTGGTATCATACACCATACATTCCTGTCCCCTTGATTGTCTCATTTGATTATTCTCATAGAATAAGGAATTATAGCATCTTCAGGAAAGCTCTAAGGCAAAAATGCATGTCGGTAAAATATCAGTGATGAAAAACAAAGTTCCAATGTCAAGAGTTTAGATGACCTTTAGCATTGGTTTTTTTTGCTAATTCGTTCATGGGTTTGAGCATTGCCCATCCCTGAGGACATTTAAGAGTCACATGTAGGCCAGACCAGGTAAGGATTACAGGTTTGCTTCCCTGAGGGACATTAGCAAACCAGATGGGTTTTTACAACAATTGACAATGGCTTTTAATTCCAGATTTTTATTGAATTCAAATTTTGCCATCTGCTAATCGACAGTGGTTTCATGGTCATCAATAGACATTCAATTCTAGATTTCTCGTAAATTCCACCACCTGTCGTGGTGGGATTTGAACCCAGGTCCTCACAGCATTACCCTGGATCTCTGGATCACTAGTCCAGTGACAATACCACTACACAACTGCTTCCCCTAAAATGAAATATACTATAGTGCAATCAATCTTAATGTTACCCTATTGTTAACGAGTGAAACTATTTCTCTTTTATAAACTGGTTTAAGGTGAAGACATCATGAAACAAATATTGACAAAGTTTGTGGGCTATAAGATGCGCAGAAGGCGTTAATCGTTGTAACCCAATTATGGGCTGAACCACTTAATGGTAACCAATGGATCTATTCAGATAAATTTTCACCTGCATCAGATGGGTTGTTATTAACCAGAGTGGATCATTATGTAATTCATTGAAAATCAGGCAACTTGTATGTGTGATTGGACGGTCTCTTTCTTGCAATGGACCCCCACAACTGACTTGCATTCAGTACTTTTAATACAGCTGGCATAGAATGATATATCACCATCCTTAATGGCATAATTCAAGGAAAATAACATTTTCAAGAAAAACTTCCTGTTTAATTACTTTAGTGATAGTGGAAATGGTTGAGAGCTTCATGTTTCTAGGTGTCTAGATCACCAACAACCTGTCCTGGTCCCTCCATGCCAATGCTATAGTTAAGAAAGCCCACCAACGCCTCTACTTTCTCAGGAGGCTAAGAGAATTTGGCATATCTGCTACAACTCACCAACTATGACAGATGCATCACCGAAAGCATTGTTTCTGGTTGTATCACAGCTTGGTATGGCTACTGCTCTGTCCAAAAACCTTCAAAGGGTCGTGAACAAAGCCCAGTCCATCACGCAAACCAGCCTCCCATCCATTCACACCGTCTACACTTGCTGCTTCCTCGGAAAAGCAGCCAGCATAATCAAAGACCTCACGTTCCCTGGGCATACTCTCTTCCAACTTCTTTCATTGGTCTGAGATCACGGACCAACGGACTCGAGAACATTTTCTTCCCTGCTGCCATCAGACTTTTGAATTAATTTCAAGTTGATCTTTCTCTACACCCTAGCTATGACTGTAACATTACATTCTGCACTCTTTCCTTTCCTTCTCTATGTATGGTATGCTTTGTCTGCGTAGCATGCAAGAAACAAGACTTTTCACTGTCTACTAATACATGTCACGGTAATAAATCAAGTCAAATCAAATCAGTCAAAATGCTTACGGAGACATGCTCTGATTGGCAATTCTAGTGATTTCACAATTGTATTATTTTTAACACATTTTACTGCATAGAAAAAAATAAATAAAATGTTCACAGAGATTCTGTTTTAATTAAAAAAAGGCTACTAAACATATTTGCAAAAAACTTGAATGATAACTGATATTAAAAGCCAAAGAAAACATTTTGTGAAGCAAAAGGTTTCAAGATGGCATAATTCCTTTTTTTTTGGCTAACTTTGTAACTTTCACTTGAGTGCCGCTGTTTGACAGACTCAAAGAAAGCTTAGAACTACAATCTGGCAAATGCATTTTTCATAACTCAGTCAGTCTTCTGTCCCTCAATAGCTTTAAAAGCATTTGTAATCATATAAATATGAGATCAAGAATGAACTTTGAACAGCCAGTCCCAGGTTTACCACAACCTTGTGTTGAGGTTCACAGGAAATCCACAGTTCCAGTCTAATCCACACCGCTCCCCATCACTCCCCCAGGCATAAACCCTGTGACTTGTTTTCATCTTGTGATCTCTAACAGCGGAATGTCTGCAGTCAGGTGCACCAACTGACCTAATACAGAAGTTATGCAATATGCTAAGAGGAACAGCAAAGCAAATGGTTTTTCAACAAACTGCAGGAATGTCGAGTAGAAACAGACTGGGCTGGATTTCCGACCCCCATTGGGACAGGAGTCGGAGGGAGGCAGTTGCTAAAAATGGCCCCACCGGTTAGCACGCCGATTCCCAGCTTCAATCCACCTCTGGATCCACAAAGATCCACAATCTTTGTAGAGGCAAGATTAGTATGGATGGATGTGGGAAGGAGGTGGGGGGGGAGCATGCAGTGTGTAACCATCATCATTCATTATGAGCCACTTAAAGACAATTGAAGGAAGCTGACTGGGATTTTCCTGTCAGCCTCCAAGTCCCTGCAGCCAGCGGGGGCATTGCAGGTTCCTAGAAGTTGTTTCCAGGTGATAGGCTGGGAAGAGGCCGGGTAGCAGCCTAGAGATACCCCCGCCTGCCTGGATGAGGGACTCATCACACTTCCACCAACCCCCATGCCAACCATCTCCCAACCACCCCCACCCCCACACCCCCCACCATCCTCAAGGGTTGCCTAGATGCACAAGCCATTTTTAATCTCGATGTTAAAAATTTTGGTGAGAAGATGCCTCCATTTAGAAGCGCCCTCTCTTTTACTTACCATCCTTCACAGCCTGCTGCTACTTTCAAGTTGGCTCTCCAGCTTGGAGAGCCCACTCATTGTCCTTAATCAGACTGCGAGCTCTGAAAATCACAAGGATGACTTCTTCCTCTGGGAAGTGGGATCGGGAACCTGGAAACCTCTGTTTCCTGACCCGCACCCCAAAGGGAAATTCTGCCCAATGAGCCTTCCTGACCTTGTCCCAATTTCAGCATATGTTGAAATTCCAGCAGAGGACCTTGGAATAATGACTACTTTTCCCCTCCCTAATCCAAGGGATTGGGGTCAATTGTAGCACCCTGTAAAGTCACCCTGGCTCTCACCATAGATGGCCAGCAGCCTCAGCAATGCCACCATTAGCAATGGTCATTGCTGAGGCTGCAGCTCCGAGATGCCTCAATGCTGGGTCACCCTCAAAGACAGGTTGAGTGGGAAGACATGGCGCAGTGGGTTTCCGTTGGAAGATCCCACCATCAATCTGGGCAAAAGCTTTGGAAGCTGCCAGTTCTACAAGATATATGAGTCACGGAAAGCGAGCACAGACCTGCTCAATTCTTTGCCTGTGGCCGCAGAGCAGTTGGATTTTTATAGAAAGGAATCTCTTGCAGT
Source organism: Mustelus asterias (assembly GCF_964213995.1). Lineage (NCBI taxonomy): Eukaryota > Metazoa > Chordata > Chondrichthyes > Carcharhiniformes > Triakidae > Mustelus > Mustelus asterias. The sequence goes on from NC_135819.1 coordinate 53,727,565, forward strand.
TCACATATGCTGCCGGCTGTTCCGAGGGAGCTCTGATGGTCACATCGGTGCTGTCAATCACTTGCAGTGGCACTCTAGGGAAGTAAGTGATGACCACAAAGCCTGACTGTCGTCATCTGTGGTAAACCTAATGCACTCAATGACAGAGGGCAGCAATGCTCACCTCTTCGACACACCCTTGTGTGGCAGCCAGTGAAATGTGGCACATATCACCCATGGAGCCTTGGAAGCAGCTGTGGTGAAATGTTGAGCGTAGTTGTCACTTTGAGGGTCATAGGCATGGGGTTGCCACCAACTCCATGTGGCCGCCCATTTAGCGCAGGATCTGGAAAACCCCCATAACCACTTCCCAGGATAGCTTCAGGCAGCTATGGCATTGCCTTACATCCCGAGGCAATATGTCCACCTCCTGAAGGTGCGCTGATGTGATCTTCCCCTCTGAAGACTCCCACCCCACCCCGGAATATGTGGACAGTTCAGGAGGCAAGAAGGTGAAGGGCTCCCCGTATTTTATGTGACCCCACACTGAAGACAATTGCTGTGCTGTGTTTCTCAAACACAGCTTCCTACAGTTGGCTTCCACAGCTCCCTATAACATCATTTGGTATGGCTGGTCTCCTCCCAAAGATGTCACTCCTACCCCCACCCACATACCCCCACCCCACCCCACACCCGCGCCTTGGAAAGGCAAAAAGTACATGAGAAGAACAATGGATTCCCCAAAAGCTCAGTACTGGCTCCAACCCTGTTCAACTTGTACACAAATGATGTTCCAAAACCTTCTGAAAAATCAAACACGCTGACGTCTGCCTCGCAACTCAAGTCCCCGAATTTGTTACCTTGGGCTGGGTCCTAAACAAGGACTTGTCGAAATTTAAACAACACTGCAACACATGGCGACTCAAGCCAAGCCCTGCAAAAACAGTGTCCAGCTTATTCCATCTCCACAATGTAAAAGCCAATAAAGAACTCAACATTCAAATGAATGGCTACAAGTCAAAGCACTACCCAACTCCAGCATACCTTGGAGTGACCCGAGATAGGACACTGACTTTCCAGGAACACCTAAAACAACTGCAGCCAAGGTCAAGACCAGAAACAACTTGATTGCCAAACTAGCCGGCTCAACGTGCTGCCCCACCCTCCAAACCTCAGTGCTTGCACTCTCATACTCAGTAGCAGAATACTACATCCCTGTTGGGTCAAGATCATCACACACACCCAGTTGAATGCTATCATGCATATCCTTACTGGAACGCAATGCTCAACACCATTCCCTTGGCTCCCTGTCCTGGCAAACATCACTCCTCTACATATTGTAACAACCCACAAAATGATAGAGAAAGTTTGCAGTGCACCACTTGCCACTTCATGCTGATCTATTCAACCCACTCAAGGTACGACTCCCATCAAGAAGGCCGATCTGGAAAACCTCTCACACAGGGCTTCAATGCAAATTATCCCTGGACAAATGAATGGGAATCATTGAACATGACAGACAAGCACCTGGTCTCAAAACCACCCATCAGCTGCCTGGTTTCAACCTTCCAAGGAAAGAGTGGTCCCTCTCAACAGTTCAGGACTAGCCCTGGTCCCTGCTTGGCCAACCTCCACAGAATGACAATCAGTGCCAGCACCCTATGTGCCTGTGAGAAAGAGTAAACTATGCAGCACATCATAGAAGAATGTCCAATCCACAGACTCAGTGGAGACCTATCCGCACTCAGCACAGTGGGACAGATGAAATTGCTTGGCTTAAGGATTTCGCATTCACTAAAAGAAACCTGAAAACACGGCGGACAGAGATCAGGTTTGGTGGAGGAAAGGGGGGATGTAAAATCCAGCCCAATAAATGAAGGTTACGCACTCATTTTTAAGCACTCGTGAACTGATTAACATTTAATTTACAGCATCCCCTGCTGTTTTATATATTAGAGTTCAATCTATTTATTAAAAGCTGAATGTTTCCCAAGGTTATAGTGAACAGATTGGAAGGACAAACTATTCGTTCACACTTCTGGCCTTTGCCTCAACGAAGGGGAGGCGATGGCCGAGTGGTATTATCGCTGGACTATTAATCCAGAAACTCAGCTAATGTTCTGGGGACCCGGGTTCGAAAGGCAGATGGTGGAATTTGAATTCAATGAAAAATTACCTGGAATTAAGAATCTACTGATGACCTTGAAACCCTTGTCGATTGTTGGAAAAACCCACCTGGTTCACTACTGTCCTTTAGGGAAGGAAATCTGCTGACCTTAACTGGTCTGGCCTACATGTGACTCCAGAGCCACAGCAATGTGATTGACTCTCAACTGCCTTCAGACAACTATGTGGGCAATAAATGCTGGCCAGCCAGTGATGATGTGGAGATGCCGGCGTTGGACTGGGGTAAACACAGTAAGAAGTTTAACAACACCAGGTTAAAGTCCAACAGGTTTATTTGGGAGCAAAAGCCACACAAGCTTTCGGAGCCCCAAGCCCCTTCTTCAGGTGAGTGGGAATTCTGTTCACAAACAGGGCACATAAAGACACAGACTCAATTTACATGAATAATGGTTGGAATGCGAATACTTACAGCTAATCAAGTCTTTAAGATACAAACAACGTGAGTGGAGAGAGCATCAAGACAGGCTAAAGAGATGTGTATTGTCTCCAGACAGTGAGACTCTGCAGGTCCAGGCAAGCTGTGGGGATTACAAATAGTGTGGCATGAACCCAATATCCCGGTTGAGGCCATCCTCGTGTGTGCGGAACTTGGCTATCAGCTTCTGCTCAGCGACTCTGCGCCGTCGTGTGTCGTGAAGGCCGCCTTGGAGAACGCTTACCCGAATATCAGAGGCCGAATGCCCGTGACCGCTGAAGTGTCCCATGAATGAATTTTAAAAAATTGATACTGATTTTGCTTGGACCACGGAAGTTGGGCTGTGCATATTAAAAAGTATTTTAAATGGCCAGAGTAGCACATGACTGCCATTAACAGCACTGTATTAATGTAAAAACATTTAATGCATTCTACAGTGTACACAAAGGAAGTAAAGAAGGTGACTTAAGTAAAAAATTGAAAAGCTGCCTGTGGAATACCAGAATTGTTTTCACAAATGTAGCTGAAGAGAACATCAGTCAGTTCCATAGATACAAATAAAACATATTTCATGGGAATGCCTTCATTATTCTTATCGTCTAGTGCCCAGTCATCGATCAGAACTGTCAGAATTACGGGGTGAATTTTTCCAGTCCCGACTGCCGCGGGAATCGTTACAGGCAGGACAAAAGATTTGACAGACGGTTTAAAGGTCCGTTGACCTCAGGCAGGAATTTTTGGTCTCCCAGGGCAGGCATGACCAAAACATCCCCTACGGCCGAAATATTCTGGCTGTTCACGCCGACGGGATTCTCTGGTCCCACTGCAGTGAACGGAGATTTGGCTGAGCGCCACATTCTCCGTCCTCACTTGCAGCGGGCGGTGGACCGTGAACAGACGGAAAATTCCGTCCCATGTCTTTAATCATCACATATTTCAGGAAAATGACCCCAGTGTTCAAATCAAGGTTCCTAAAGGATTCGATGCAACTTTAGTTTGAATACTTCAATATATTTTCAGTCTAGCTAATGATGCTTTGCCTAACATCTCCAGTATAGTGGTCATATACATTAAGGAAGATTATATCTTGAATGGTGTGACCTTACAGGAGAACGTTTCATCTGTGAACTGTGTTCAGCAAAGTCACAGTGGTCTTTATAAAGATTGTATCCCCACTCATTGGACACAAAGAAAATTATCCTTTTTTGTAAATTGTGGGTTGCTGGATATCACCCACCCATTTTAGTGATTATTGTCAGTGTGATATTGAAAATAATCCACATGGATTAGTGTACCATTTGGATGATGATACCACTGCCTTCTGGACTCACTAACCCTCCAGGATTGTCCTGTAGTCTCCTAGAAGCAAAACAATTAATCATTGGGACATTGCTGCGGAGAAGCTGGGAGAAATTTCATTGGCAGGATTTTCTGCCCCCCTCCCTCCCCCCATCCCCCCGCGACGTATTTTCCAGTGGCGGAGATGGCCGCCAGCAGGATCTTGCGGTCATGCCAAAGTCAATGGCCATTTGCATTGCTCACCAGCCACGCAACCCACCAATCAATGGCGTCCCACCTCTGGTGCTGGAAAACCTGCGGAAAACCCCCCGCGGAAGGGGAAAGGGCATTGTGGGGGGGGTGGGAATCTCAGCCATTGAGCGGAATTTTCCCATCCTGCCTGCCACAGGGATTGTAGCGGGCAGGTCAGGACCATGCAAAGGTTTGTTGTTCTTGGGCGGGATTTTCCAATCTTGGGGTGAGCGCAGCTGGAAAATCCCACCCATTGTGTATTTTCTTTACATTTTCTTTCATTAGTTGCATTAAAAAAATGGAAATGTGGAAGGAGAATGGACTCTTTGATTGGGGTGGGGGTGATTAAAGGTGGTGATCATTTGATGAAACTTCCATGACAATCTCCAACGACAGATAGCGCTCTTTACCTGGATGGGCCACTATGTCTACTGTCCTTGCTGAAAGAAAATTCACTGAGTATAGATAACTGAATTGTGGCAGGCAGCCACAAAGTCTTGTAACCTTTCAGAAATCAGTCCAAACAGAAGGTGTGCAGGAATTTATTTTTGATATTGTGAGTTTTATTCAGATTTGAACAATGTACTCATGCGTGCATCCCAAGTGTATTTCTAAAATTCAATCTGAATGAAAAGAGTGAACTGACAGAACAAAGTCAAATTAAAAACAGGAACAGCAGAATAAAATCAATGAAAGGACTGTTCCTGTCAGTTGAACACAAGGAATACTCACATTTCCTCCTTTGGATGCACATTTCACATCAAATGCCTGTTGTAGGATTCCAATAACTGCATGATGTCAGAGGTAAAACATTGGTTGGGGAAGAGCATGCCCAGGTCTTGAGGATGTCTGCAGATGAGCCTAAAGCAAATGACAAAGATGTGTCTAAGGTGGGGGTTATCAAAAAAAGATTAAGAGAATTTTAACCCTCAGAAATATGGCCAGCATGGTGGCACAGTGGTTAGCACAGCTGCCTCAGTGTCAGGGACCCGAGTTCAATTCCGGCTTTGATCACTCTCTGTGTGGAGTATGCACGTTCTCCCCGTGTCTGCGTGGGTTTCCTCCCACAGTCCAAAGATGTGCGGGTCAGGTTGATTGGCCATGCTAAATTGATTCTAGCAGGGTAAATGTATGATGTTACGGGAATAGGGCTCAGGTGGGATTGTGATCGGTGTAGGCTCAATGGGCCAAATGGCCTCCTTCTGTACAATATGGATTCTATGATTTCAGAAATGTGTAGGTCTGGATCAGGTTGGAGGTGAAAATTTAAAAACTCTCAAACCTGATACCAACCCATCCACTGCCAGTTTTAATGTGCAGGCAACCAACCCATGACCATGAGGTCAATTGCTAGTTTATGTAATTTAATGAGGCTGCATGCCTCAGATTTTATATATCTTCCAGGTTTAACCCTGGAAGATATATAACATCTCTGCTTCCTGTAGCCCAGGAATCCTGACAGCTAAATGAAGTGAGAATTGCAACGAGAAAAAGCTAAGACCTTATGAATTACTGCCCATCTCCAATCTCCCTTTCCTCTCCAAAGCCTTGCCCATCTTTCCCAGAACTCCATGTTAGGTTCCCAACTTGAAACAGCTAATAAAGTTATAAATATCATCCTATGTGACTGTGACAAAAGCAAACTGTTTTTCACATCCTATCTACCTGCCTGCTCAATATACTGAGTCTGTTTCGTGCATCTTCATGTGAAGCAACATCATAAATGGTCCCAGGGTGTGTTTAATAGATCATGGGAAACAAGTCATCGAGGAAGCTCCAAGCATTTATTAACTATATACAACTGTGCAGGGATATATAATCACAAGGTTCCTTCCACAAAGGTTCTTTCTAACCCTGGATTAAACCTCAGTTCCACTTCCATAGCTCAGCCTGTTTCGTTAATTGAACTGCCTTGGATATAAAGTAAAGTAAAGTTTATTTATTGGTCACAAGTCAGGCTTACATTAACACAGCAATGAAGTTACTGTGAAATTCCCCTAGTCGCCACAGTCCGGCATCTGTTTGGATCAATGCACCTAACCAGCACGTCTTTCAGAATGTGGGAGGAAACCAGAGCACCCGAAGGAAACCCACGCAGACATGGGGAGAACATGCAAGCTCCCACGGTGCAAACAAGACATCCTGGAACTCCCAAACATTTATGTATATTCCATGTCTCTACACAGGGATAGATAAGCATGAGGCTCCTTCCATTAGGATGCCTGTCTGAGTTATAGTCATGCATTGAAAATTTCCCAAAGTTTTTCAGCATCAACTTACAGTGAGCTTATAGAAAGCGTTAACAGATGTTTAAGCATAAAGACCAGTTTATTCTGCAGATGATCTCTCCATCTCCCTTTCTAACTTCAATGGGAGATTGGTTTGCACTCTCGAGAAAACGTGAGTGCACAAATGTTCTTATGACTCCCTCTCCAAATTGGCTCTCATGAAATTGGTTACCAAATTTCACAGAATCAGAAAACGGTTACAGCACAGAAGGAAACCATTCGGCCCATCAGGTCTGTCCTGACTCTCCAAAAGAGCAATTTGTTTAGTGCCACCCCATCACCTCCTTCCCATAACCCTGTACATTCTTCCTTTTCAGATAATAACCTAATTTCCTCTTGAATATGCCAGTTGAACCTATCTCTACCCCACTCTCAGGCAGTGCATTCCCAGATCCTAACCATTCGCTACTTGGACAAGTTTTTCCTCATTTTGCCAATGCTTCTTTCGCTTTACCATAAATCAGTGCCATTTTGATCTCGATCCTTCCACCAATGAGAACAGTCGTTTTCTCCTTTCTACTCTGTCCTGGCCCCTTATGATTTTAAATACCTCTATCAAATCTCCTCTCAATCTTTTCTTCTCCAAAGTACAAAAAAACAACTCCCTCAATCTATCCACATAACTGAAAAAGAATAGAAGGAATTTTTCCTGCAGTCTGGAAGCACCTTCAATAAAAATAATTACTTAAAAACAATTCTTTCTCCATTTCATTCAATGATTTTTCCGTCATGTATTTGTAAGTGTGCTCAACTCAATATTGTCAAGAGAGTAACACCCACTGTTCATGTTTCTCCAGCAGTTTTCCATCATTTATTTATAAATTACAAATTTGTTTGGCATTTATAGAATGAATAGTTTACAGTGTCAGTTGCTATCCTTAGAAGAACAACTAATTTTAGCAGTGAGTGAACTTAAAACCTAGAAGTTTGTTGGACATGGATATCTGTGAGATTTATATGTGTGTACAATTTACAGACCCGCTAGTGTTGCCTCAATGCTATTTTATACACAGAAAGTGTTGGTCAATAAAAACCCATATTGTCCGTTTAGCCCATTCCTTCTAATGGTCACATTCAATCATGGACTCTGCCCAATCAAATGTATCTGCTGAGCAAAGATTCTGCATAGTTTCATCTTGATTGCATTAAAGCTAAGGGCAGCATGGTGGCACTACTGCCTCACAGCGCCAGGGACCGGGGTTCAATTCCCGGCTTGGGTCGCTGTCTGTGCGGAGTCTGCACATTCTCCCCGTGTCTGGTGGGTTTCTCTGGGTGCTCCAGTTTCCTCCCACAGTCCAAAGATGTACAGGTTAGGTGGATTGGCCATGTTAAATTCTCCCTCACTGTACCCAAACTGGCACCGGAGTGTTGCGACTAGGGGATTTTCACAGTAACTTCATGGCAGTGTTAATGTAAGCCTACTTGTGACACTAATAAAAAAATTAGATCGCACCCAAAACAAACATGGGGATTGAAATGCATGAACCTGGCAGGAGCGAGTCAATGATCAGGCAGGTGATCTCCCACTTGCAGGGTGAAACCATGATCAGGCAAGGGATGAGGTTAGTCCATTCCACTTGGGGTGTGCTGATGCCTGCAATGGTGGTTTGCCCAATCTAGGGTAGAGTAAAAAGAGCAGGGTAGTCAATGAGATTAAACCGAGACTTGACCTGATGCAATTTATCCAAGCCATCTTGGCCTTTTGGCTGAGATGAAGCATTGGATCAAGCCCGGGAGGGGGTGCAATGCCTCATCCTGTCAGCTTGGATCTGGTTTGATCGAGGCCAAGATGTGATGAAATGTCTTGCCTTGTCAGCTTGGATCTGGCTTGTCCCTCACATGGGGACCATAATTGGACTTAATTTGAATTGGCTTTTTTGATTAGAATTAAAGTATCAAAAGGTACTGTGTTGATGTAGCTTAATGCTGAGAGCCCTTCCCTCCCATCACTTCCTCCTCCTCACTCTTCCAGCAGTTTGTCTTGCTCTGCATGGTCTCTCTTCAGTTTTTAAGTTATGCTGTAATCTCAGGGGAAAGGTAACTATTGCACCCATAGGAGCAACCGGTTTATGCAGAAATCTTGAAGTCAGCAAAATGTCCTTCAGCACCTGACACACCACTCCCTTTAAGAATTTTATAACTTGAACCAACTGTACAAAACACCAAACATTTGTAGAATTGTAGCAGGAATAATAGCCAGAGGATTTCAATCGGCAGCTAACTTGTAAGTAGTTGATGATTTAAATAGTACTGGGTCCATCCTGCTGCTGAATATGTTCAGTTGTGCAAGATTAAGAGAGGACCTTGGCTGGAGCATTGAGTTCCAAAATACTATTGTGTTCAATCGGCAGTGCACTTAATTACTCAGTTTGTTCTGAATTGCTGCATCGTAAGTGGATTTTTAAAACAACGGGTCAATTTCCATTACAGTTGGACACTGGGGCAGGCTATGGGTGAAGCAATCATGCCATTATGTATCACTTCATTGCACCATTACAATTTGGTGAGCAGGAGCGCAGTTATATTCACTCTAAGAGGGTTTAGTTGGTCAGAATGAAGGATGGTCTGTTGGTCTGTTGACTAGCTGCACGCCTCAGCAGGTGGCTCATGTTCAAGCGAAACTGGCACCGCGTAATGCCAGGCTGCACCTCTGGATGCATCGGATTCTGGAAGTGACTGGCAAAGACATTCAGAAGAGCACTGACTCACAGCACAACAGGCAGATTGTGGGCTCCAAAGATTCAGCACTGGACGGCTTGGTGCAAGAGGAGTTCAGGAAAGGACTGGTCCTTGATTCACAGGGGACTGGGAGTTGCACTTTATAGATATTGCAAAGGCAACAGGAGCAGATAGTTGACATGGTCAATGCCAGCAATGTAGTCCAGAGGACCTGGATGGAGTCCCACATGGTAAAGGTCAGAGAACGCAGCTTCAAATGCCATTGCCTTATTTGAACAACTAATCTTGCATAATACTCAGTTTACAACCTCTTAGCTTCACTATACCAGTAATCACTATCAGCTACCTTAATACGACTTTAAGGGATACCATTAAGACAACATTCAAAGGAAAACGTTTCATGAGATCCAGTCGTAGTTCCACTTTGACTTTGAGTAGAGCACTCACACAGCCTATACTTAAACCTAAGTATGACTGTTCTCATGTGCCTAGTCTTAATAAATGAACACACAACATGTTACCCAATCCCTTCTGAGCGATTTGGTGGTCATAAGCCCAAGGTATTATTACATCATTATGAAAACATAACATTAACTCTGCCTCACACTTCACATTCAAAGCTTCACCTTACCCTCATATACTAAGCATGACTCACACCTGTATCTACCAGCTTGCATACACTGTCAGATATTCAACTCTGACAACCACAATCACACAAACACATTGCTCAATACTCAGTGATGCACTTCCCCCTCTCTTGCAGGACAAGATGGCAGGCAGCAGGAGCTATCCAGCAGGGCACAAGCGTGGCTACTACATGTCTGCATCCCAATGGAGGAGGCGATGCTTGTCGTCATTGGTGCAGCTATGATTCAGGCCTCCCCTCTCACAATCCTTGTGTCTTTCTCCTTCCGGATATTCAAGAACTGGAATCTGGCGAGATAGTGTTGAAGGAGCAAGAAGAAGAGATTGATGATAATGAAATCCCTCACTAGATCTCACGTTCTACAAAATTATGAGAAGCGTAGAAGGATGGATAGTCAGAGGCTTTTTCCCAGGGTGGAAGTGTCAATTACAAGGGGGGCACAGGTTTAAGCTGAGAAGGGGAAAGTTTAAGGGAGATGTGCGGGAGAGGTTTTTCACACAGGGAGTGGTGCGTGCCTGGGACACGCTGCCAGAGGAGGTGGTGGAAGCAGGCACATTAAGAACATTTAAGAGGCATCTGGATGGGTACATGAATAGGGAGGGAATAGAGGGATCCGGACCAAGTCAGGACAGATGGTTTTTCTTTTAGTTCAGTTAGGGCATCATGATTGGCGCAGGCTTGGAGGGCTGAAGGGCCTGTTCCTGTGCTGTACTTGTCATTGTTCTTTGTTCTATTCACAGCCACCAGCTCAGATGCTGTTACAGCGCATTTGCTAGAGGATAGCACAGAGGCAGGATCTGCATGATACCAGTGCTCTGCGGCTAGGGTAGGGGGAAAGGATAGTCCAGGTGGCAGCTCCTTGTAGCTGCATGTGAGCTGCACTGCAATGGACTCTAATGAGGATCTTGATAGATCAAATACAGAAAAGGCTAAAGCGTATTGACAAGTCCACAGAAAGACTGCTGTCACTGTCAAGGAGGATGGAGGAGTCCAGTTCCAAATTAGCACAGAGTGTTGTCTAGAGCTTGGACCCCATTCTTTCCACCGTACAAGCAATGGCAAACCCCATGAGAACACTTGCAGATCCAAGCAGAATGCAGTGTCTGATGGCCGATGTCTCAATTCCCATTGCAACACAAGCAGAAGTCACCCGATATCAGATTGAGGTCATGAAATCTCAGCTTAGTGCCATGCACGCTCAGACTGAGGATACCAATGCTCAGAAGGGCTTTCAGGCTCTCAGAACAATGCTGCGATCTGTACTCCAGAAGATTACTAAAGTGGCACCTTAGAAACATGAGACTCAGTGGAGCATGGTCCTGCCATCCACCCTCAGTATTTGTGCTCCCACCACTACCACTATGCCCAGTGTTCTTGCTCTCCTGCCAGCCAGACCGCTGTCACTTACACTGAAGTGGTGCAGTCCCAAGCCCAACCTTTTAGGTCTGGAGTTCCTCACTCGTGTCTTCCAAAGCCATCTGTAGCTTGTATGCATGTCAATGTGAGGATCATTCCAGAATGAAGCATGCCCAATCAGTCAGGATTCAGTGAGAAATCCACGCCATCGTCTTCTTTCAAATCAACATGTCCAATTCAGTCCAAAGGCAAGGCTCAATAAAAGAGACACACAATTAGAATTTGGTGAACTTTCGAACTAGTCCTTATTAAACTTTGGCCGGAATTTTCTGGCCGTTCACGCCAGCAGGATTCTCTGGTCCCGCTGCAGTGAATGGAGATTTGGCTAAGCGCCAAATTCTCCATCCTTGCTTGCAGCGACGGCAGGACGAAAATTCCGGCCTTTGTCTGGTTCCGCATCAGCATTTTTCACGCTCCTCATGACCCCCTGTAAGTGGGTATGTGTTCAACACCCAGCAGATGCTACCAAAATGGGCATAGTGTAAAGCACCCCAGTGTAATCCAAACATTGGCGCTGCTTTGTGAGCATACCAAATTCAAGCTCTTTCGTGTTTCTGTTTCTCAAACATGCTTCATTGGATATATTTTTTGCTCAAGGTATATGGATTCCAGACAGTGATGTCTGGAACAATGTTTTGTGCCATTAGCCCATCGACAATTGTTCAACCTATTTCTAACTTGCAACAAATGGGGAGGCCAAACTTCCCTTCTAATACAGGAATGACGGGCACTCTAGAAATATTGCAATAGCTACAGACAATTCGTTGGAAATTCATCACGCAACATACTTCTTGTTTGGTAAATACATTGAATGTTGCACATAGCCACACTGATGCAATTGATCATGAGAAACCTGTATCATGGGAATATCAAATATTTCAAAAAGGAGCACAGGAAAAAGGGTGGCACGGTGGCACAATGGTTAGCATTGCTGCCTCACAGCACCAGGGATCCAGGTTCGATTCCTGGCTTGGGTCACTATCTGTGTGGAACCTGCACATTCTCCCCATGTCTGCGTGGGTCTCCTCCCACTGTCCGAAAGGCATGCTGGTTCTCCCTCAGTGAACCCGAACAGGCACCGGAGTGTGGCGACTAGGGGATTTTCAGAGTAATTTCATTGTAGTGATAATGTAAGCTTACTTGTGACACTAATAAATAAACATTAAACTTAAAAAGGACTTTCAGCATTTTCTGCTATTGCGTATTGTACATTCGCCTATATGTTGAAGCAGGACATGGTTAATACATCAACAAATTGAATGATTCTTGCCAAGGTAGCTCCTGCCTTAGTAACATCATGTAGCAAAAGAGTTGACTCCCCTTGACATTTTTAGCACTGCTGACATCCAAGGTCTGAGGCTTGGTTCCAAATAAATATTAAGCTCCAATGGTTCATTATATTTTATTTTGAGAGGCAGATAAAAATTTGTTGGCAGCTTTCACAATAATAAGTGCTTAAAGTTTCATGTTATTTTCTTCCTTTCTCTTTTGTGGTTATTTCTATTGAGTAATCTGCTTACTGATTGATGCGCTAAAAATAAACGCGTCCAAGTAAATGGAAGTCTGGGTGACTGATACTTAATCTGTTCAAAAATTAAAACTCCTGCAGGAAATTGCATTGAGGGTATTGTGCTGACTCCAGTGCGTAATGTTTTGACGAACTACACATAGACTGATAATTGCTAAGCTGTGTCCAGAAATAGGGAGATGGTTCATTCAATTTGCTGATTAAAATTCAAGAGCTTTTCTTCCCTGAGTGTGGGTGAGGGGGAGGGAGGTGGAGAGGAGGTTGGTGATGTGTGCTTGCATCAGGTTTGGGGGTGTTCTGTCAAGTAGAAGGTTTTTTCTTTTAAAACTAAGTGTTTGAAACAATCTTTTTTTATGTACATAAATAATTCTATGCTACAAACCAGTAAAAACCATTTATTGCCATACTTCCTGCTGCTGCGGGGACAGGCAGTTGGTGGAGAGAAATAAGTTTTTAAAGTTTATTTACGAGTGTCACAAGTGGGCTTCCATTAACACTGCAATGAAATTACTGTGAAAATCCTCTAGTCGCCACACTCCGGTGCCTGTTCGGGTACACTGAGGGAGAATTTAGCATGGCCAACACACCGAACCAGCACGTCTTTTGGACTGTGGGAGGAAACTGAGCACCCAGAGGAAACCCACACAGACATGGGGAGAACGTGCAGACTCCACACAGACAGTGACCCAAGCCGAGAATCAAACCCGGGTCCCTGTTGCTGTGAGGCAGCAGTGCTCACCACTGTGCCACCAGGTTTTCATTATCAGGGTACTCAATAAATGGCCTTAACCAGTGAAAAAGTGGGCAGAGATCTGTAAAATTCACCCATGGAAGCATTCACCCATTTAAGTTTCAGCTTTGAAATCATTTAGATAGTTGTTCTGATGTTTATATAATTTATTTTTCTTGTTTTCATCTAGTTGTTAAGAAAGGTTTGTGCAAAGTGTTCTACCTCAGCCATCTTTGCTGGTAAGTTTACTATATCGGCATCTCACAGAGGGCCACCTGCCTGGCTCCATAACCTCCAAGTCAGCAGAAAACCAGATGGAGCGTTGGCACCTGCTGCAAGGGCAGCTAAGAAACACCACAGGACTGACACTGCAGAGACAGCAACAGTCAGCTGTGCCCTCAAGTTAACTTTGTTCAACTTCTTGCAGGAATGCTTCAATATTATTCCAGGAGGAATGGCCTCAATGAGAAACAGGGTCACTGTCACTCTTTTCAGTACCAGTTTCAACCTTAAACCAACAACGAGTGGAACAAGGTGGAATGTCTAAGGGTGGAAATTTCCAAACCCACCCACCACAGGAATCATAACGGGCGGGACAGGACCATGCATAGGTCCGTTGACCTCGGGCAGGAGTTTCCAGTCTTGGGGTGAGCGTGGCTGGAAAATCTCGCCCTAAGACTCCATTTTGACTTCAGGGACTGATGATAGATATTTTGAAAGGGAGGTAACTGATGATTTGATTTGATTCATTATTGTCACATGTATTGGGATACAGTGAACAGTATTGTTTCTTGCACACTATACAGACAAGACACACCGTTCATAGAGTGCATAGGAGAGAAGAAAAGGAAAGGGTGCAAAATATAATGTTACAGTCATAGCTAGGGTGTAGAGAAAGATCAACTTAATATATGGTTGGTCCATTCAAAGGTCTGTTGGCAGCAGGGAAGAAGCTGTTATTGAGTCGGTTGGTACATGACCTCAGACGTATGTATTTTTTTCCCAATGGAAGAAGGTGGAAGAGAGTATATCTGGGGTGCTTGGGGTCCTGGATTCTGCTGGCTGCTTTTCTGAGGCAGCGGGAAGTTTAGACGGAGTCAATGAATGGAGGCTGGTTTGCTTGATGGGCTGGGCTACCTTCACAACCCTTTGTAGCTTCTTGCGGTCTTGGTCGGAGCAGGAGCCATACCAAGCTGTGATTCATCTGGAAAGGATACTTTCTTTGGTGCATCTGTAAAAACTGGTAAGAGTCGTAGTGGACATGCTGAATTTCCTTAGCCTCCTGAGAAGGTAGAGGCATTAGTGGTCTCTCTTAACTATAGCATCAGCGTGGAGGGACTAGGACATGTTGTTGGCGAACTGAACACGTAGAAACTTGAAGCTCTCGACCATTTCCACTTCATCCCTGTTGATGTAGACAGGGGAATTTCCTCCACTACACCTCCTGAAATTGATGACTATCTCCTTCGTTTTATGACATTGAGAGATTATTGTCGTTACACCATTTCACTAGATTCTCTCGCTGGAATTTCTCCCGTTGGCCTCGGGCGGGATTGTACGTACCACGGGCGGACGTGCTGGTAAAATTCCACCCTCTTTATCTTTCCTGCTGATGGAAAGGGTATTATTAGTGATAGTGGCAATCACTTGGGCAAGGTGAGGTTTAGATGGCTGAATGGTCACAAGTTGAGTGAAAAAGAATTGAGAAAGCAGATCTCTTTAGATCTGGGGGGGAATGATTGTGCTGGGGTTTAGGGAATCTTTTGGACTGTCATTACAAGCATTTTTATTCCATGTTAGTTGGGCTTTCACATCTTTGGCCACTGTCATTTGTGAGTCCCAAATGGCAAGCCTTCAAGAATCCATCCCTCTGCCTGGAATGGTAGGAAGGATTTTAGTGATGTTCTGGAGTTAATGAACAACAATCTCTGTTTAGTAATTGCTATTTGCTACTGGACTATTTTATGCCACTGTTCAATATCCATTCAATCTTCAAAAGCAACTGAGTACAATAAAACTTGCCTGAAGTAAGATATGAAATGAATTTATTAATAAATGATAAATAGGAAAATATAGAATTATAGCACTGACACAGGCCAGTGTTTATGCTCCAGGTAGACTTCCTCCTACTCTACTCACCTCATCTCACCCCCTTGATGTGTCCTTTGTTACGAGGATGTGTGTTCCTTATGAAAATGTACAGTTTATATTTTTTTCTGGCTGGATTCTATAAATAAACTCAAATTCTCTTAAGACAATGGAGGACTGGCAGATGGCTACAATATATGAGCTTGCATTCAACCAAGTGGGATGAAACAGAACAGACACTCAACCCCCTGAGAAGCATGAAAGACTACCATCACGTATTGGCTTCGCATTGTCTTGAAGCTTTTCAAATGTTTCTGAAATAAGACATTAAAAATGCAATTACTGGTTCTAAAAACAATGGGAGGAATTTTACAGCCCATCCCGCCAGCGAGATTTTCCAGTTGCCACCAAAGTAAAAGTTTTGAATAATTTGTTGCATTTTCCGGCCCCGCCCCTGCCATAAATTTGCACCCAATGTCTGCAGCCGACATGGATTTGTAAAATTTCCCTGGAATATACAGCCAGTAGGGGACTTTAAGGGACTGTGTTACCAAGCAGAGAGAGATCAGAGATCAGAATGCTATACTGAAAACAGGCTGCAAAAGCTGTTTGCTCTCTCTTTCTCAGAAAAATTGTGCTATGATTTGCAAAGTAACCATCCGGAGAAGTCTGCAAACCAAGATTTGTTTTGGAATAAAAAGTAGAAATCTGCTCCATAGAATTACACCCAGGAGGACAACTGAACAAAATGTAGAATTACTGCATCGAGACCAGTCAAACAATTGCTAACCATATACTCCTCTGCTCTATCTTCTTCACAAACTGTAAAAAATTTTCAAGCCTATCCTTTTATTCTGCCATCTGTACTCACGTGTGTGCATGCCCAGGTGAATGTGTGTGACCTATGAATGGCGGTTGTGATTTACCTAATTTTTTTAAATCAAGAAATAATTATCTTGTTCTTTATTTAGGGGCCTGCTCTGCATTGCAGCAGATCAGGGCAGGCACAGTGGATGTGCCCTTGTAGGTGCTGATGGTCTGTCACAGACCCATCCCCCAGAGCTGGGACAGGGTTTGCAGTCTGGGATGAGGGTGAACAGTGGTTATGTACAACAACTGTGATACAGGAAGTGCCCAGAGCAACTCAAGATAGAAATATCTCTTTCTCATCACAATACGGGATCGGGGAGGAGGCCATGGCTGATTCAACTATGTGAATAATCTCAGTGTTAGCATTTGAATTGACAGTGAAGGTGTGAAGTATTGTAATGATGCAATTTCGTAGACTTTATTAGAAACATGAAAGGATTTATTAATAAGAAGAACTTTACAGCAGCACAGCAGTCACACGGCTGTCTTTAGTCCCCTACACGTCTTCTTCCCAGGAGAGGATCCCACTCATATGCACTTCATAATGTTTCTGTAGTTGTAACATGGTTGGCTAGGGGGGGAGGGAAATATTATTTAAGATGGTAAAGCCAGATCAGTTGGTGGACACCTAGGATAGTTGTCCTTCAGATACGCTCAACTCTAATGCTTCTGGATTTGAGCATGCACAGATGGGATCTGAGAGTGATGAGCCATGGTAAGGGTGGGGGATGCTATGGGGAAGCAGCAGGTGAGTAGGTTGAGAGAGACTTGGCATAGATGAAGATGTCAAGTACAGAACCTAATGTCCTTTAGGGACGGAGGCACGCTGCTCTGACTTGGTCTAAACCATCTTGGCCTCCAACCTTGTGACTGACTTTTAGCTGTCCTCACAACATTCATGTGTTCCAAACCGCTAGTATGGAAAAATAAAACCTAATGGATTACTCAACCTAAACCTTGTCTCAATATGTGACATCAGCCTAGGTGACTTTGCAAATTCTGTCACACTAACATTTGGGAACTGGTGTCAAGTCTCACATACTAGTCATGCATGTCTGACATAATCACACTCACTGAATCAGCTGCTGTCACAAACTCCTTCATCGCCATTCCAAGGCATTTGGGAGTCTTCAAAATTGACTCCGGACTCCGTGAACTCTTGTGGCTTCTGGTCGAATATGGCAAGAAAACCTGACATTGATTAGCTGGTGTCCACCTTCAACGAATGCATCAGTACTCCTCCTTGTTGAATAACATTTGGAAGAATCACTAAAGGTAATAAGAGCATAGAATGTACTCTGGGGGGCACTTCAATGTTCATCATCAAGATAGTATCATCACTGGCTCAGCTAGCCAAGTCCTGAAGATTGTAGCTGCTTTAGAGTCCAAGTTCCAATTACATGTCTTGGTTCCATATCCCTCAATAAGCTTGTCTGTTACAAAATCTATCAATCTCACTTCTGAATGTTTTAGTTTATCTAGCTTCAATGGCTTTTGTAGGAGGGAACTCCAGGCTGCCAATATTCTTTGTATGAAGAAGTGTCTCCGAACAACTTCTGTTTCCTAGAATCATAGAAACCCGACAGTGCAGAAAGAGGCCATCTGGCCCATCGAGTCTGCACCGACCACAATCCCACCCAGGCCCTACCCCCATATCCCTACACATCTCAGGACACTAAGGCGCAATTTTAGCATGGCCAATCAACCTAACCCGCACATCTTTGGACTGTGGGAGGAAACCGGAGCACCCTGAGGAAATCCACACAGACACGAGGAGAATGTGCAAACTCCACACAGACAGTGACCCAAGCCGGGAATCGAACCCAGGTCCCTGGAGCTGTGAAGCAGCAGTGCTAACCACTGTGCTACCGTGCCGCCCAACTTCTTGAACAGTTTGGCTCTCCTTTTAAGGTTATGCACCCTTGTCTGGACTCGCCTACCAAAATAGTTTCTCTTTACCTACTCTATTGAATCCTTCAGTTACCTTGCCTGAATTAGTTACCCCCTAATTTCCATACCCAAAGAAATACCGGCCTAGCCCATACAAACTAAATCTTTCACCATTAACAACCTCGGAGTCACCACTGGCCAGAAACTTAACTGCACAAGCCAAATTAATGTTATGGCAACAAGAGCAGGTCAAAGGCTAGGTATTTTCCAGTCAGTGATTCATGTCCTTAGTCCCCAAAGCCTCTCCACCACCTACAAAGCACAAGACAGGAATGTGATGGAATACTCTCCACTTGCCTAGTTGGCTACAGCTGCAACAACAATTAAGAAAAGCAATGCATTCCTGCAGTCTGCGTGATAGGCCCATCAAATGTCTTGCATCGCGTTATCAATCCCCATGTTTACATTTTTTTCTGTTTTAATAGCATCTCTATATATATATATATATACACACACACAAGTTAACCAAAAGCAAAATATTACAGATGCTCTAAACCTAAAACAAAAACAGGAAATGCTGGAACGCTTAAATCAGTCACAAGGAACAGAGTTAGCATTTCCAGTTCATGATCTTGCATGAGCAATATGTTAATATTTCATTTGCAGATATCAGCATCTTTCACTCTGGTCCTTTTCTCAATGGCCTCCAATCTTCATTCTTCGCCGAGCAAACTTCCCCACTAGCATCACTGGCACATTCACCAACTCCATCGCCACTGACCACAGAGTTGATAGAGTGTCACAGCCTTCGATTAGTTAATATGTTTGGTTTTTGTTATCACACTTGCACACGAAGGATTGAAAATAGCAAAGCTTAGAATCTGTCATAAACATAAATTATAAAAAGATGTCAAGAAGTGAACGAGTCTGGAACCAGCTACGAAATGTGCCCTCAAGCCACAAATCTGACTCACCCTTTGCTATACAATACTGTTGACTAGTGCTGTACATACGCACCAAACATCTTGGGACTGAAAGCATAAAACCCGACAGTGTGTCTGATCTCTTTATCCTGCCAGACAAAACACTTAGTGAAAGTATACATTCATCTTAACCTTGCAATGAATACCTACATAATAATACCTCTTGCATAATTACATTCGCGTCTCAGTAACAAAAACACAGCCTGCGTTGTTGTGGACATGGGGTTATTATTTCAGCAATTGTCTGTGTTTTGCGAGAAACTGTAGGAAGCACTTGGATTTATTTGTTGATGAAGCTCAGTGATTTACTTTTAACTTTTATGGTCTTCTGAGTGGTGTCGATAAAGAACGAGATCAAATTAACCGCTGGGCACAATCAATAATAATTAACAATATGAAGTTTTCTTTGAATAAGGTATTGGCAATTTTAGTATTGAAGAGGTAAACGTGATGGAAAATAAAACAGATCCTTATAGAATAGAGTTTACAGTACATTCAATCGATGAAACAGTAAAAGGAATAGGCATTAAACTCTTCTGAAATTTAGTAAATGTGGATTAGATGGCGTAGTTTTGGGAGAAACCAATGCCTCATTATTAATGCACCCTCCCAACATTGGTGGGACAGCATTGGTGGGGTGAGGATGTAATTCATCCAATGCGGAAAAAGTAATCCCAACCCTGCATGCATGTTAATATTTTTAATGGTAATATCTTTCATGCCATCCGAGTACTCCATTGTGGAGAGGTGAGACATTTCATTAATATGTTTAAATTGGGTTCCAACAGTATAATCGGGAATCTGATTTAAAATTAACTGCTCTTGCATTTGTTTCCCAAGGGTTGGGAAACACTACAATGAAAGGGAAGGGTGAGATGCCAGCTCCAAGTGGTAAATAACTCTTTCCGCAGCCTTAGTCAACGAGCAGGAGCAGAAATGCACCCCTCAGCCCTTAAGGAGACTTTTGGTCTCCCCTTTGCCAACTGTCATAGACTCACAAAAGCACAGAATTGTTACGGAGGAAGAAGGCCATTCAGCCCATCATATGTGCACCAGCTCTCTGAATGAACATTACGACTTAGTGCCACTCCCCTGCCTTTTCCCCATAACTCTACACTTTGTTTCTATTCAAATAATCACCAAATGCCTTCTTGCAAGCCTTGATTGAACCCACTTTCACCATACTTCCAGGCAGTGCATTCCAGACCTGAACAACTTGCTGTTTGAAAAAGTTTTTTCTCAGGTCACATTTACTTCTTTTGCAAATCCCCCTACATCTGTGCCTTCTTGTTCCTGATCCTTTTACGAGCAGGAATGGCCTCCTTTCATCTATCTGTCCAGTCTCCTCATGATTTTGAACATTTATATCAACTCTTACTGTGACCTTTCTTTCCCACATCCCACACTGATCTTCCTTCTCCCGTGGGTGGCATGGTGGCCCAGTGGTTAGCGCTGCTGCCTCACAACACCAGGGATCTGGGTTCAATTCCTGGCATGGCTCGCTGTCTGTATGGAGTTTGCACATACTCCCTGTGTCTGCGTGGGTTTCCTCCGGGTGATTCGGTTTCCTCCCACAGTCCAAACATGTGCGGGTTAGGTGGATTGGCCAAGCTAAATTGCCCATTAGTGTCGGGGGACTAGTTAGGGTAAATGTTTGAGGATAGGGCCAGGGTCGGTGCAGACACAATGGGACGAATGGCCTCCTTCTGCACTTTAGGGACTCTATGAAATCTATGACGTGCAGGAGGAGCAACACCAGGTATATCTGGAAATGGGCTGTCAATCTGGTGAAGCTACAACACATTGCTACACAGAACCAAACAATGGAACCAACATGCTATACGGGCAGAGCAAAGTAATCCGACAACCAACAGATCAGAGCAAAGGTCTTCAGTACTCTACATCCAGTCAGGAGTTATGGTGGACAAGTGAACAACTAACCGGGGGAGGAGGAGGCATCACAAGTACCCCCAGCTGCAATGATGGGGTAGTCCAGTGCGTCACTTCATTCGGAAGTGCTGAGTGGATAATCTATTTCAGTCTCCTCTTGAGCCCCCTGCATCACAGATGCCAATTTTCAGCCAATTCAATTCACTCCACCGGATATCAAAGAATGCCTGAGGCATTAAATAATGCAAAGTACTAGTTTATGCAAAGGGTATGAGGCCTGATGATATCCCAGCTCTGATACTGAAGACTTGTGCTCCACAACTAGCTGCGCCCATATCCACGCTGTTCTCTACAGCAACACCACTAACATCAACACAACACTGTGGAAACTCATCTCAGTATGTCCTGACCACAAGAAGCAGAACAAATACAATCTGACCAAATGTCTACCCATAGTTGTCAAAGTGATGGAAAGTGTCATTGACAATGCCATAAAGCAACACTACCCAACAATAACCAGCTCACTGATGCTCATTTTGGATTTTGCTAGGACGACTCAATTCCAGACCTCAGTATAGCCTTGGTCCAAACATGGACAAAGAGCTGAGCTCCTGAGGTGAGGTGAGAGTGATTTCCCTTGACATCAAGGCAGCATCAAGGAGCCCTCACAAAACAGGAGTCATTGCAAATCAGGGGAAAAGACTCACTGGTTCGGTTATATCAAGCACAAAGGAAAATGGCTGTGGTTGTTGGATATAGTAAGAGTTTTAACAACACCAGGTTAAAGTCCAACAGGTTTATTTGGTAGCAAATGCCATTAGCTTTCAGAGCGCTGCTCCTTCGTTAGATGGAGTGGAAATCTGCTCTCAAACAGGGCACAGAGACACAAAATCAAGTTACAGAATACTGATTAGAATGTGAATCTCTACAGCCAACCAGGTCTTAAAGATACAGACAATGTGAGTGGAGGGAGCATTAAGCTCAGGTTAAAGAGATGTGTATTGTCTCCAGACAGGACAGCCAGTGAGATTCTCCAAGTCCAGGAGGCAAGCTGTGGGGGTTACTGATAGTGTGACATAAACCCAACATCCCGGTTCAGCCCATCCTCATGTGTGCGGGACTTGGCTATCAGTTTCTGCTCAGTGACTCTGCGCTGTCGTGTGTCGTGAAAGCCGCCTTGGAGAACGCTTACCCGAAGATCAGAGGCTGAATGCCCGTGACCGTTGTTGGATATCCCAGGACATTGTTGTATGAGTTCCTTGGAGTAATGTCCTAGGCCCAACCATCTTCATCTGCTTCATCAATAACCTTCTCTCAAATATTAGGTCAGAAGCGAGATGTTCACTGATGATTGCACAGTGCTTAGCAACATTCACGATTCCGAAGATGCTGAAGCAGTCTGTGTCCACATGTAACAAGATTGGTGCAATATTCAGGCAAAGGTTGATAAGTAACAAGTAACATTGCACCACACAAGTGCCAGGCAATGACCATTTCAGCAAGGGAAAATCCTGTTGGTGTTATTATCGCAGAATCCCCTACCATCAACATCCTGGGGTTAACATTGACCAGAAACTTAATTGGACCAGCCATATAAAACCAATGGCTACAACAGCAGATCAGAGGCTGGGTATTTTGCAGCAATTAACTCACCAAATGACTCACAAAAACCTGTTCAGGGCAAAAGTGTTATGGAAACTTGTCTGGATGAGTGTAGCTCCAACAACACTCAAGAAGCTCAATGCCACTCAGACATACAAGGACAGATGGCATATGGAAACAACACCACCTGAAAATTGCCCTCCAAGTCACACATTATCCTAACTTGGAACTATACGGTCGTTCCTTTGCTGCCAATGTTTCAAAATCCTGGAACTCCCTTCTGTGGATGTAACTGCACCACATGGACTGCAGCAGTTCAAGAAGCCAGCTCACCATCATCTTCTCAAAGGCAAATAGGAATGAACAACATGTGCTGGTCTTGACACTAATACTCACATCTCATGAACAAATAAAAAATGTTTCACTCTCATAGCTCATGATGCCATCAATCTGTTTCTGCTTTATGATATACAACAACAACTTCCATTTACATTGTGCCTTCAATGTAGACTAAGATGTCCCAAGGCATTTCACAGGTGTCGTTGTTGTTGTTGTTGTGGTACATTGTTGAGCCAAAGAAGGAGATAATAGGAGGCCCATGCAAATCTTGGTCAAAAAGGTGGACTTAAATGAGGCCTTTCGGAAAGCAGAGAGGTTTCAGCTTAGAATTCAAAAGGATTTAGATAGTTGAAGTCATGGCTGACAATGGTAGTGCAAAGGGAATTGGGGATTGGAGAATGTTACAAAGATAACAACGGGTGAGACCATGAAGGAATGTAAACATGGCAATGAGAGTTTAAAATTGAAAACTGGGAGCCAGAGTAGTGAGCAGATATGTGATGGGCATAAGAGACCTGGAAATTATTAGAATAGGGGTTTAACTAGTTGAAGGTTATGGACAGTGGTGGCTTGGAGATTGGCTAGGAGAACATTCAATTGCTGAGTCTGGAGGTGACAAAGACATAGATGAGGATCTTGCTAGCAGGTGGGTAACATTGAGTTGGAGATGGGTGATGAAAGTCGGTGGTCCTTGTGGTGGAAAGGTTGGCGCATTTGGGCCTGAACTCAGGGTCAACTTGGATGTCAAGGTTACAAACAATTAGCTCCAATCTGATACAGTAGTCGGGTGAGGGGTGGGGATTGATGGGAAGGGTACGGGCTTCGTGGCAGGGGTTCGAAGATGATGGCTTCTGTTCTCACTGTTTAACTGGAGGAGATTGTGACTCATTCAGAACCGGATGTCAGACCAGCAGGCTGATAATATAAAGGCTGTGGACAGTTTGAGAGGGGTCATAAAGAGGCGGAACTGAACATTGTCAGTGTACACATCCCAATCAGCGACCTGCTATTTTCTCTGTCATTTATGCAATTAATGTATGCAGAAGCCACAAATCGCTTGCTGTCCTGCTTTAAGATTACTGCTTGCAGTCAGAGCACTGGTGGCATTATCCTGTAAAAATGGATACTGATTCATTTACAGAGACATTTAGCACACTTTATAGCAACCAGTCATTTGGCAATTTAAAGAAAGTTAATTATAGATCTGAAATAAAGAAAACAAACAAAATAATAAACATCGCCGTGTGCACTTTATATATTTTTTCTTTGTGAAATATGATTTTTATGTTGCTGTTGGCATAATCCTACTTTGTAAATTGAAATAATCAGAGGAACATTAATGAGGTTTTTTTTCGGTTGAATCATGCTTTAGCTGATGGCTGACTTACAACCCTGTCAAAGCATGCCTGATCACAGAGAAGGCTGGAATAGTGGGCTGGTTGACTCATTGCTGCCTCCTTCCACCCCTCACAGTAAATCTAGCCTTTAGTGCTGCTTAAGCTGCACAGCTGCACAAAGATGCGGCTGTGATTATGTGTCAGCCTCCCCGCTGCATGACTAACCAGTGACATTTTCAAAGCTCCACTGATTGTTCATCTCGAATGGAGGAAAGCATGTTTTATAACCAGAGCTGTCAGGTGAATAACTACATGTTGGACTACAGAGTTCGCTTTAGCAAAGCTCTCTGTAAATTAAAAATGAATGTAAAATGAAGGTACAGGGCAATGTAAAAAAAAACATAGTTTGTTAGCTGCTGCTAGGGGAAATGATCACAAAATATACATTTGTTATAAAGGATTAATTTGAGTAGGACATTTTTAATCGGTTAATGAAGGGTTTGGTGCTAATTTACAATATAATCTGGCACGATAAAATATTTGCCTGTCAATGTACCTGAAGTTATTAACATTGATAACATAGCGCCTTGAGGAACCCAAAATATCAGAGGTAGATGAGTAAAGACTCATTTAAAAATTATTCTGTAATGTTTATTCTTTAGGGAAGGAGATCTTTTTTTTGCCCCGGAATATAGGATCTGAGATCTGTTTGCGACTATGAAAAACAACTGATTGATAATGAGGCAGGGCAGCATTCTGTAAGTTCATTTACAATAAGATCATTTCATCCAAAGGTCATCATTTGAGAAGCTCAATCTATTATTTGTAAAGCACAGTTTGCTTTCTGCAGCTTTTGTTCATTATATTGAATGCATGGGATTTCTATCAATGGAAAAATTAGCGTTGTGACATGAAATATCCTTAGGCCCTGAAATTATGCAGAATGAATATTAACACACGAACACCGAGTGCTCCTATGAAACTCACTTATTTGTAATTTCAACAGATGATACCTTGAACAGGCTAATACCATCATTAAAATAGTGGACAAAGAAATTTCACGTGATCCATTAAATATTCACGTAGTAATATTGCACAGCAAGATTTCAGCCTTTAAGGGTCTTATGGGTACCTTCAAGTATGTTTTGATGAGAAAGTATTTGAAGGTGATGTCTGAATAAATTAAGGACAAGTTCCAATTTTTAAAATTCTTGTGAGGATGTAACTGCTTCTCAGGCTGAATGGGATTCCCCTAAACCACCACTCTTTCAATTCTGTCCAAAAATCTTCAAGGTTCTTGCACTGAATTGTACTCAAGGGACAGGCAACATGACCTGTCATTTGTAATCTAATACTATATTTGCATTATTTGCATTATAATTTGCATTAAGATAGTTTTGCCCTGATATTCAAATATCTTAAATGAGGTTGGGCCAAAATCTGCACGTCTCTGAATTGTCGGAGAGAAGCGCGAGTTGGGAGATGTGTATCAGAACTCCACAGATGTCCTGGCCTACACACATGCATGGAAATTGAGACTTCCCGTGTGCTGCCATGGTCAGGAGTGCAGATACAGGACTTATCTGGATACTTATCCAGGAAATGTGACACAGTTTAATACCTGGTCTAACTCAGAAATTAGCCCAGTGTAACTCCACTGAGCAACACCCCAACCGATCACCCGACCACCTACCACCCTCTCAACTACTCCAGGCACCTGACTCATACCCCTGACCACCCGGCTAACAATCCCGATCACCTGGCTGTACCCCACCGCCGGCCACCTGCCTACCTCCCTCGACCACCCATCTACCACTCCCACCCACCCAATTATCTCCCCAGCTACCCAACTACCCACAACTTGACTTGAGTAGCATTCCTTTTGAGAGGACGAGAAAATATTGCTGAAGCTGTATAAGGCTCTGGTCAGACCACATTTGGAGTATTGTGAGAGGAGACCTAATAAGATGTTGAGAGGCATAGATCGGGTGGACTCTCAGAGGCTTCTTCCCAGGATGGAAATGGCTGCTATGAGAGGACACAGGTTTAAGGTGCTTGGGGGGTGGTATAGGGGAAATGTTAGGGGGAAGTTTTTCACACAGAGGGTGGTGGGCGAGTGGAATCGGCTGCCGTCAGTGGTGGTGGAGGCAAACTCAATAGGGTCTTTTAAGAGACTCCTGGATGAGTACATGGGACTTAATAGGATGGAGGGTTATAGGTAGGCCTAGAAGGTAGGGTTATGTTCGGCACAAATTGTGGGGCCGAAGGGCCTGTTTTGTCCTGTAGTTTTTCTATGTTCTATTCTATGTTCTAATTTTGGGCCCTGTATCTAAGGAAGAATGTGCTGGCCTTGCAGAGGGTCCAGAAAAGGTTCACGAGACTGATCCCAGGAATGAAAAGCTTGACGTATGAGAAGCATTTAGGACTCTGGGTCTGTACTCTATGGAGTTTAGAAGGATGAAGGGAGATCTCATTGAAACTTACAGAATACTGAAAGGCCTGGATATAGTGGATGTGGAGAAGATATTTCCATTAGTAGGAGAGACCAGGATCTGATGGCACAGCCTCAGACCTTTAGAACCAAGAGGAAGCTGAATTTCTTCGGTCAGAAAGTGGAGAATTCATGGAATTCATTGCCACAGAAGGCTGTGGAGACCAGTTCATTGAGTGTATTTAAGACAGAGGTAGATAGGTCATTGATTGGTAAGGGGATCAAAGGTTACGGGGAAACAGTGGGATAATGGGACTGAGAACCTTATCAGCCATGATTGTGTGGAGTGGCACAGTGGTTAGCACTGCTGCCTCACAACGCCAGGGACCAGAGTTCAATTCCCGGTTTGGGTCCCTGTCTGTGCGGAGTCTGTACGTTCTCCCCATGTCTGTGTGGGTTTCCTCCAGGTGCTTCAGTTTCCTCCCACAGCCCAAAAGATGCATTTCGGTGCGTTGGCCATGCTTAAATTGTCCCTCAGTGTACCTGAACAGGTGCCAGGTGACTAGGGGATTTTCACAGTAACTTCATTGCAGTGTTAGTGTAAGCCTACTTGTGACACGAATAAATAAACTTGAAAACTCACTGGCCCACTCACTCACCTACTTACCCATTCACTGACTCAAACACCAACACACTCACCCACCCATTCACTAATCACTAAAAGTCTTGAGACCTTCAAAAGATTACCTGAACATGGCCTCTCCTTGCCCAAATTTCCTATGCTTGCTGGCCTACCTTGTGAAAGCTTTTACTACTCCAATTTTGTTTCAGCATGGATTGATTGGAAGTCCTAGCTGAAAATAAGTAATACCGTTGGGTTGAAGAAAATTTCACAAGCATCAGCAACGCACCCGGAAAATTTGGGCCAATGGAGTTTTAACACCAGGATAAAACTCAAGATTATTTCACATACAATGAAGTAAAGTTTTTAAAGTTTATTTATTAGTGTCACAAGTCGGCTTACAGTAACACCACAATGAAGTTACTGTGAAAATCCCCTAGTCTCCAAACTCTGGCCCCTTTTTCGGGTACACTGAGGAGAATTTATCATGGCCAATGCACCTAACCAGCACGTCTTTTGGACTGTGGGACGAAACTGGAGCATCCGGAGGAAACCCACACAGACACGGGGAGAACGTGTAGACTCTGCACACACGGTGACCCAAGCCGGGAATCAAACCCGGGTCCCTGGCACTTGTGAGGCAGCAATGCTAACCACTGTGCCACTGTGCCACCAATACTTTAAAGGGGTCTGGCTTTTGTAATGATGCAAAGTCAGCAGTAAGTGTCAAGAAAACAGCAATG
The DNA here is from genome assembly GCF_964213995.1 of Mustelus asterias. Classification (NCBI taxonomy): domain Eukaryota; kingdom Metazoa; phylum Chordata; class Chondrichthyes; order Carcharhiniformes; family Triakidae; genus Mustelus; species Mustelus asterias. The sequence goes on from NC_135819.1 coordinate 53,755,758, forward strand.
AGCTGTCTGTCTTTAGTGGAAGGTTTAGTGGAAAAAGGGGTGACTTTGACCACCACAGGCAATGTATGTCCACCTGGTCCATTTGGCAAGAGGTCTTCTTCCAGGAGTCTGCAAATGTTAACTACCAGTTGACAGAAAACTCTCAGCCTCCTGAAACACTGGCTCACACTCACATCCATCTGTTGCGCACTTGCGAGGTGTGTTTCACCATGTGACAACCCTGTCACTTGCCCGGGTGGCCCATCCGAGGTATCCCTATCTGAGCTAGTGCATGAATCTTGTAACGGTGCTGCCTCAGAGAGTGAGTCACCTTTTCTGAGGTGTCTTTGTCCAGATCATCTCCTGACAGATGTTTGAAGGACCCATGGGAGTTACAAGACATAAATTAGAACTGACAAGGTGAGCGGGTTCTAAGTCATCGTTGTGCACATTATCATTATTCATTGCCTGCTGTCATCAAGTCTAGTTGAGTGTTGCACGCCAGCTGGTTGTGTTATATTTAATTCTGTCACCATGTAGCTGGGAGAGCCCCATCTCCCCATTCCCAATGGACAGGCGGACCATTGCCTAGCTTGTCTCCTGTGCCTCCTGTCCCGCAGCTGTCAAGCTGGAGGTGGTGTACCACCTCTGGTTCTCTGCCTCTCCATGGTGTTCATGTTCTCTTCTGTTATCATAGAATCCCTACAATGCAGAAGGAAACCATTCAGCCCATCAAGTCTGCACCCTCTGACAGAGCATCTTGCCCCAGCCCACCCTGTAGCTCCACATATTTACCCTGCTAATTCCTCCCAACCTACATATCTTGGGACACTCAGGGGCAATTTAACATGGTCAATTCACCTAACCCGTACATCTTTGGGATGTGAGAGGAAACTGAAAGGTCTGCCAGGAAGGAAAGAAGAGACCTCGGAGTGTGTGAAATGGAATGTTTTGAGAGGCTGGAAAGACAACCCAATGGGGGATGGGTGTTAAATTGCAATAGATGATACAAGACAATGGCAAATGTCAGTGGTGGCTGGTCAGAAGGGGATATGGGCAGGAGTCTCAACAGAGAGGGATGGGCACACCATCAACGTTTGTTGGTATGAAGAATGATGTCCAAGAGAAAGCTTGGGAAGGCAGAATGAGGGGGCCCCATCCTTCTTTGTCGATGCCACCTTTCCTGCCCTGGTCATGTCAGTGAACTTCTTGCACCACTGTATCCAGGAGAGAGACACCACATTCCTGCCACTGAACTCCTCTACCAGCTGCAAGTATGCCTGCTTGTTTTCTGTGGCCACCTTCTTCCTCTCAGTATCTCACTGTGGACCTTTGCCTTCCATAGTGTTATCTCTAAATATGCAACTCATAGAATCCCTAAAAATCCCTACAGAAGGAGGCCATTCAGCCCATCGAGTCTGCATCGACCACAATCCTACCCAGGCCCTATTCCCACAACCCCACACATTTACCCTGCTAGTCCCCCGACACTAGGGTCAATTTATTATGGCCAATCAAACTAACCCGCACATCTTTGGACTGTGGGAGGAAACCGGAGCACCCGAAGGAAACCCATGCAGACTTGGGGAGAATGTGCAAACTCCAGATAGACAGTGACCAAGGCCGAAATTGAACTGGGGTCCCTGGTGCTGTGAGGCAGCAGTACTAACCACTGTGCCACCATGCCGCCAGTACTCCTTCGATACTGAAACAGTCCATGTCCATATGCAACAGACCCAGGACAATATTCAAGCTTGGGCTGATAAGTGGCAAGTAACGTTCATGCCACACAAGTGCCAGGCAATGACTATCTGCAATAACTGAGAGCCTGGCCATCTCCACATGACATTCAATGGCATTGCCATCACTGAATCCCCCACTATCAACATCTTGGGGGTAATCATTGACCAGAAACTGAACTGAACTCACCATATATAAATACTGTGACTACAAGAGCAGGGCAGGCCAGAGGCTAGGAATCCTGCAGTGAGCCTGTCCACCATTGACAAGGCACAAGTCTAAGAGCGTAATGGAATACTCTCCACTTTCCCGGATGAGTGCAGTTCCAACAACACTCAAGAAGCTCAGCAACATCCAGGATAAAGCAGCCCGCTTGATTAGCACCCCATCCAACATCCCAACATCAACATTTACTCCCTCCACCACGATGCACACAGCAGCAGCAGTGTGTGCCATCCACAAGATGCACTGCAGCACCTTGCAAATCTGAAACCATTATCACCTAGAAAGACAAGGGCAGAAAATGCATGGTAATCCCACCACCTGCAAGTTCTCCTCCAAGCCACACACCATCCTGATTTGTGACTATATCGCCATTCCTTCACTGTCGCTGGGTCAAAATCCTGGAATCCTCTCCCTCACAGCACTGTTGGTGTGCCCACATCACATTACATGCAACGGTTCAAGAAGGCAGCTCATCACCACCTTCTCAAGGGTAATTAGGTGTGGGCAATAAATTCTGGCCTAGCCAGTGACGCCCACGTCCCATGAATGAAGAAAAAGAAGTGTGGTGATACCTTGTCACATTGCCAGTTTCTAACTCATTTACATACTTCGAGCAACTTTTAAGTCTGATCCATGCCAGGGTCCCTTTAAATAGTGAAGGAGACTGTTGTGAGTCGTCATCTCACCCACTTGCTCAAATTAGTCAGGAAGCTTGGAAGTCAGATGCAAAAGCAATGACTGGGTTAAAAGTCACTGACAAACATGTAGACATCTGGGTTCCTGACTTTCTGCCAGTCTTCCCCATTGCAAACAGGTCTGAAAATTAAAATTCAGTCTTATGTGTTCAAGTCCAAGTATGGTACCGAATCCCTAAGCTGTGAACTCAGAGTTGAGAATGCTCCTAACAGAATTAACTCACACATTGGATTTATAGTCGAATACTGTTTTGTCTTCAAACTATTTATTCCAATCTCTTCTTTTATCCATGTACTGCATCCACTACATACCACGGCTAAGAAATAAGTTGCTCTGGGTATCACAAAGCAATTCCTTTTTTAAAAATTCATTTTTACAGGATTTGGGCATCGCTGGCTGGGCCAGCATTTATTGCCCATCCCTAACTGCCCTCCATTTCAGAGGGCATTTGAGAGTCAACCACATTGCCATGGGTCTGGTGTCACATGTAGACATGATGTGGAGATGCTGGCGTTGGACTGGGGTAAACACAGTAAGAAGTCTTACAACACCAGGTTAAAGTCCAACAGGTTTATTTGGTAGAAAAAGCCACTAGCTTTCGGAGTGCTCGCTGCCCCTTTGTCAGGTGAGTGGGAGTTCTGTTCACAAACAGGGCATATAAAGACACAAACTCAATTTACAAAATAATGATTGGAATCCGAGTCTTTACAGGTAATCAAGTCTTAAAGGTACAGACATGTAGACAACCAGGTAAGGATGGCAGATTTCCTTCCCTAAAGGACATTAGTGAACCAGATGGATTTTTACGACAATCAACAATGGTTTCATGGTCATCGTTAGCCTTTTAATTATTGAATTCAAATTTCACCATCTGCGGTGGTGGGATCCAAACCCGGATTCCCAGAGCATTATCATTGGTCCCTGGGTTACTAGCCCACTGATAATACCACTGCGTCCCCTGCATTCACAGCCAATAACATTATTCTGAAGAGTAGGCATGGTTGTTTCCTTTTAGGCAGACAATGCAGCCAATTTATGTACAGTAAGATCCCATTGGGTGGTGTTGTTTGAGAGAGAAAGGATTAGAAGGTTATACTTATAGGGTTAAAGGAAGATGCTCACGTGCAGCATAAACACTGGCTTGGCACTGTTAGGCCAAATGGCTTGTTTCCATGCTGTTCATTTGATGTAGTTCTATACAGGGTAGAGGTTATTGCCTCTAACCTACTCTCTGTGCATTGCCATGTTACTATAGCTAAGGAGGCAATGCCAGTGCCTACATGTAATAAAAGACATCCATACATTTGGTTTTGAGCCCTGATTGATTCGATTATGCTGCCACTTAACTTGTCTGCTTTGGCAGTTTGGTACCAGCTATCCCCTGATACCTTGCTCTTGCTTGGCACTGCTTTGATTCGGGCTAATGTTACAGCCTAAAAAGTTGTCCACGTGACTGACTTCCTTTTTCCCCTTTCAGCTATCATATTTCCACTAAGTCCCTTGGGCTCGACAACCTTTCTTAGAAAGCTACAGTCGCACACAAAAGGTGCTTGGTTCGTGGCAAAGAAAAGCAAACAAGTTGAGTTTCGGGAGCAAGGGATCCTGTGAAAATGACTCATTGTAAGAAATAAAATACCCCTAAGTGGATGTCACGAACTTTCACTGCATACTACTACACATGGGGCTTCCAGGCATCTAGTAACGCACCATGGCAACGGCACATGTTTGTCCACACTACCCCGTGTTGTTACATGCTGTGTCACCATGAAGACCCATGTTAAACTGTTTTCAAAGCTTGAAATAATGCTAAGGCGCTTTCTGCCATTCTCAGGAGATAATCTGAATGTTGCATAGTTGGTTGATATTGAAAAATCAATTCCTTATCTTTTACAATAGTTGTGGGTTTATCACTGCTGTGCTGTTTACAGCACGACATCAAACCTTAACACAAACATCCCAGTCACACATTTGCTCACAGGATCTTACAAGCGCTTGCTCACAACAGCTGCCAGCTTTCAATGCAGTTTTTAAAAAATATATATTTAAAAATAATTTTCTAACTGAAAGCCTTTGCAAGAATAGAATATCTACAGCCAATGGATTCATTTGGAGATTCATCCGAGACTCCTGGATAAGGAAAAAGATTACTCGACACGCCCTGTCACAATTCAGCCCAAAAGCAATATGATATTCAGAGCAGGCCACCTGTTTATCTGTTGCTATGGTTTAAAATACAGGCAAGTGACCCATTTATAGGATTAGCATAACATTAGTGTGATATGTCTTTTCCTTTTGCAGTCGCTGCACAAATGCACAAAATTACATTTCAATCATAATTCTTCAATTAAAAATCAGTAGCAAAGGCAATATAAGGGCAACATAGCTTTACTATTTGTAGACTCAATTTTTCCAACATCCATTTGTGTCCCATCCTGCTATCCTTTTCTTATAGAATCTACAGTGCAGAAGGAGGCCATTTGGCCCATTGAGCCTGCACCGACCACAATCCCACCCAGGTCCTGTCCCATAACCCCACATATTTACCCTCCTAATTCCCCTGATAATAAGGGGCAATTTTATCATGGCCAATCAGCCTAACCCGCACATCTTTGGACTGTGAGAGGAAACCAGAGCACCTGGAGGAAACCCATGCAGACACAGGGAGAACGTGCACCCCAGGTTGGAATTGAACCCGGGTCCCTGACGCTGCGAGGCAACAGTGCTAACCACTGCTGCCACCGTGCCGCCCCAAACAATATCCCACCAATAAGACCCACCAAATGATCCCATCCAACCCTACTGTTTCCCCAATTGAATATAGAGTTCTTCAGCTTCAAAATTGTCCATGGTCTTCTGCGCATTGTGCACCACACCTGCTCTCCGCTCCCACACCTCATTTTGAGTGTTAGCGTTTTCAGCCTCTCCTAATGTCTGGAAGTCCCTTCCTAAACTCTTCCTGTCTCCACAGGTCTCCCTCTTGCTTTAAATCCTGGCGTGGCTGGGAAGGAGACAAAATTCAGCGCTGTTTTTCCTATTTTTGTGCTCAAATCAAGTCTGCAACAAATCATTTTCAAATGTTGACACTGTTGCTATGACGGCAAAGTTCTAAAACTGTCCCTGTATTGTTCAAAGAACTGATCACTTGTTCCTTGTTAACTGCAGTGTTGTGGTGATCCATGCCAAGACCCTCACTTGCAAATGGATTCATCCACACTCTGTGTCAGGGTGCAGAGACAACCCTGTACACCTAGAGGTTCCTGGCATACAATCATAGTTTTCTTCTAGAGACTGGGCTATCAAAGTCATGAACATTCTCCTCTGCAGTAGGGCTCAGATCCATGCCCTCTCTCCAGCAATCTGCTTCTTGGGTTGTCCAATCACCCTATCCATGGTCCATTGCATTACTGCTGGGTGCATCTCCCTGGCTCCCTTCCTCCCACTCTGAACAGTGCAAGGTATCAGTATCTGAGCTGGTGCCTCCAACGATGAGGTCAAGTGCTTTGGTTCTGTTATGCTGCCCCCCTCTTCCTTTGATCACTTAAGCTGTACAGCTTCTGGACCTGAAATAGAAGAGATGGATAGTTCATGTTGAGGGTAAGCAGAGACAGATAAATAGCTGCTGAAAGCAGCAGTATGAGGTGATGTCCAGTGTGTGTGGTGATGGATAGGAAGAGAATAAGACTGTAAGGTGCGCAAAAGCTCCAAGGTGGAGCATGTCCTTTGGTTTTACCAGTGACTGTAGGTCTGATTTACCCCTGTCTACAATGTCCAGGATCTCCTCCTTGAATTGTATTATGTATGTGATGTCTGTCTCATTAAGACAGTCATGATGTGGAGATGCCGGCGTTGGACTGGGGTAAACACAGTAAGAGTTTTAACAACACCAGGTTAAAGTCCAACAGGTTTATTTGGTAGCAAATACCATTAGCTTTCGGAGCGCTGCTCCTTCGTCAGATGGAGTGGAAATCTGCTTTCAAACAGGGCACAGAGACACAAAATCAAGTTACAGAATACTGATTAGAATGCAAATCTCTACAGCCAACGAGGTCTTAAAGATACAGACAATGTGAGTGGAGGGAGCATTAAGCACAGCTTAAAGAGATGTGTATTGTCTCCAGACAGGACAGCCAGTGAGATTCTGCAAGTCCAGAAGGTAAGCTGTGGGGGCCTCTGCCCAAAGGAGGCAGAGAGTGGGTATAGATGGGTCTTTTTCTAAATGGAGGTCGGTCACCAGTGGTGTGCCCCAGGGATCTGTTCTGGGACCCTTGCTGTTCGTCATTTTCATAAATGACCTGGATGAGGAAGCGGAGGGATGGGTTGGTAAGTTTGCCGACGACACGAAGGTTGGTGGGGTTGTGGATAGTCTGGAGGGATGTCAGAAGTTACAGAGGAACATAGATAGGATGCAAGACTGGGCGGACAAGTGGCAGATGGACTTCAACCCAGATAAATGCATCGTGGTCCATTTTGGTAGGACAAATGGGATGAAGGAGTACAATATAAAGGGAAAGACTCTTAGTACGGTAGACGATCAGAAGGACCTTGGGGTCCGGGTCCATAGGACTCTGAAATCGGCCCCGCAGGTGGAGGAGGTGGTTAAGAAGGCGTATGGTGTGCTGGCCTTTATCAATCGAGGGATTGAGTTTAGGAGTCCGGGGATAATGATGCAGCTATATAAGACCCTCGTCAGACCCCACTTGGAGTACTGTGCTCAGTTCTGGTCGCCTCACTATAGGAAGGATGTGGAAAAGATTGAAAGGGTGCAGAGGAGATTTACAAGGATGTTGCCTGGATTGAGTGGCATGCCTTATGAGGATAGGCTGAGGGAGCTCGGCCTTTTCTCCTTGGAGAGACGAAGGATGAGAGGAGACCTAATAGACGTGTATAAGATGTTGAGAGGCATAGATCGGGTGGACTCTCAGAGGCTTTTTCCCAGGGTGGAAATGTCTGCTACGAGAGGACACAGGTTTAAGGTGCTGGGGGGTAGGTACAGGGGAGATGTTAGGGGGAAGTTTTTCACACAGAGGGTGGTGGGCGAGTGGAATCGGCTGCCGTCAGGGGTGGTGGAGGCGAACTCAATAGGGTCTTTTAAGAGACTCCTGGATGAGTACATGGAGCTTAATAGGATGGAGGGTTATAGATAGGTCTAGAAGGTAGGGATATGTTCGGCACAACTTGTGGGCCGAAGGGCCTGTTTGTGCTGTAGTTTTTCTATGCTTCTATGTTTCTAAAGCCGGAAATCCTTTGACAATGCCATTTCAGCCACGACATAGCAAGTGGTGACAGGACATGTATGTAGGCTCACCCTCCCTTGAGAGACTGCTCCATTTTATTTCTCATCCACCTGCCCTGTAATGAAGAAATAAATGTGTTAGTGTGAGCACAGTGAACGTTTGTCATGTTCAAGTTTTTGTGAGGATCATAGAATCCTCTAGTGCAGAAGGAGGCCACTCAGCCCATCGAGTCTGCACCAACCACAATCCCATTCAGGCACTATCCCCATAACCCCATGTATTTACCCTGCTAATCTCCCTGACAGTACCATAGCCAATCAAACTAACCCACGCATCTTTGGACTGTGGGAGGAAACCGGAGCACCCGGAGGAAACCCACGCACAGATAGACACCCGAGGCCAGAATTGAACCCGGGTCCCTGGCGCTGTGAGGCAGCAGTGCTAACCACTGTGCCATCGTGCTGCCCGGATGTTGTGTGAAAGGTGGCAGAGCTGTGGCAAAATGGGCAAAGTAGTAATGAAGAGAGTCACCGATGTGGACTGCATGAATAATGACAGAAGGAGTTGGTGGAGTGAGGCTTATCGCAGTGATTGTAGGGAATTGAATGAAAACATGAGAGGGAAAACTTGCGAGTATCGGGGCTACTTTTGAGTGGTGTAAAAACATGAGGGCTAATGTGGGATCTGAATTAGGAGTCTTAGCAATCCTGATCAAGTTGTTGATCTTCTGTCGGCATTGTAGCCATGTCCTGGGAGCAAAGTTTCCTCCTTGTCACATCAAGTGACTTCTGCCTGGCCACTAGTTGAAGATTGTTTGCCCCTCCCCGTCAGGCACGACGAATCACTCCTCCAGTTGACTCCCTCCGCCAGGACCCCCAGGGCAGCATCTGAGAATCTGGGGACCCCCAGAGCAGTTGTTTCAGGTCTGGCTGAAATATCCACAGGAAACTGCAGCATTTGGAAGCCAGAGTGCAGCTCTCTTTTATGAGGTGCCAAGCAGCCTTTAAATAGCATCGTAGGCAGGTCACTTTCTGGACGCCAGCTAAGTGAGCTGCCAGTGAGTGGCACGAGTAAAGCTGGCAGTTTGCCTACTCAGTGTTAATGAGGCACAGGATTCAATTTCTCTACTTAACAGTACCCAGGTGTTGAGGTGCAGCCTGCAAATGCAGTGTCAATACGGTGCCCTTAAAATAATATGGACCAGTTTCTAAACCCTCATCTTTCTGACAACACTCTTAACTTTCCCACTGTGTCTCATTATCCATCCCCTTCTGGCTTTCACTATCCAAGCTTTGAAATTAAAGCCCATATTTTCCGGATATTAAAATGACAGTTAAGGAAACCTGGTCAGCATGGATGAGATGGGCTGAAGGGCCTGTTTCCATGCTGTATACCTCTAAGACTCTACTGGCCAGACCACCTTGGGCAGTACATGAACGAAATATCTAATTTGTGGATGATGTCCCTCGTTAGCAATATCAAGTTATAAAGTTCCGTCCTTTATAGCTGAAATAAAATTCCCTGTGTGATGGGAAGATTTTAACAATGTTTTAAAACTGTCTTTAAGTGGTGAGCTTGTGATTCCTGAGGTAACGTGCTTTGTCAGGGATCTGTATTAATACCCTATGTTGTTTTGGGGGGGCGGGGGGTGGTGGATACTACTTACAAAGTTAGTGTTTCCAATTAAAGCTGCTGTCAGATGATGGTGTAGGTTTACGCTCAACAAGGGGTCTCTATTAAAAGCCATTTCGATTCACTCCACCTGACATCAAGAAACAGCTGAGTCCACTGGACACAGCACAGGCTATGTGCCCAACAGCAACTCGGCTGTAGCATTGAAACTTTTGTGCTAAAACTAGTCACACTAGCTAAGCCATTCCAGGACAGTCACAGCACTGGTATCTACCTACCTAAGTGGGAAGTTGCCTCGGTATGTCCTATCCAGAAACCAGGAAATATTGAACCTGGCAGGTTAGTGCCCTATCAGACTATGGTCAGTGACTCGGAATTCTGCAATGAATAATTCACCTCCTGGCTCTCCAAAGCCAATTCACTCTCTATAAGACTCAAGTGAGAAGTGTGATGGAATAATCTCCACTTGTCTGTATGAGTACAGCTCCAACAGCATTCAAGAAGCTTAACACCATTCAGGACAAAGCAACCCATTTGATTGGCACACCATTTGTCACCTTAAACACTCAATCTCTATACCATCAGCCCACAGTAGCAGCGGTGTGTACCATCTACAAGACACACTGCAGAAATTGGCAAGGCTCCTTCAACAGCATCTTCCAAACTTATAACCTTTACCACTTAAAAGAACAAGAGGAGCAGGTGCATGGGAACAGCACCACCTCCACATTTCCCTCCAAGTAACTCATGATCCTGACTTGGAACCATATTAATTTAATTTCTATGGGTCAGATCCTGGAACCTCAACCCAAATAGCACTGTGGATTATCTACATCATATAAACTGCAGTAGTTCAAGAAGGCGACTCACAACCAACTGCCTAAGGGCAATTAAGGATGGATAATAAATGTTGATCTTGCCAGTGACACTCACATTTAATGAGCAACCTTAAGAACATCATGAGCAAAGTGATGGAAGGCATCATTAACAATGCACCACTAGGCATTTGCTCACCAATAGCATGTTCACACAAGCTGCTTGGCTCCAGATGTCACTGAAGCCTTTGTCAGAACATGGGATACTTATTTTTTATTCATTCATAGGATGTGGGCATCGCTGGCTGGGCCAGCATTGTTGCCCATCCTAATTTCCATTGAACAGAGTGGTTTGTTTGGCCATTTCAGAGGGCCATTACATGTCAACCACATTGCTGTGGGTCTGGAGTCACATGTAGGAGATTCAAAGTAAGGATGACTGATGTCCTTCCCTAAAAGACATTAGTGAACCAGATGGGTTTACAAGGTGAATTCCAAAAGTGAGGTGAGAGTGCCTGCCCTTGGCAGTAAGGCAGCGTTTAACTGTGAGACACCATGGAACCCAAAGTCAATCAGCAGCAAGCGAAAAGCTCTCTTGTGGCTAGAATCATGCCTGATGCAAAGGAAAATGGCGTGATTGTTCAAAGCTAATCATCTCGACTCAAGGACGTGACTGTTAGTGTCCTAAGCCCAACCATGTTCATTTGCTTCATACATGACCTTGCATCCATTGTAAGGTCAAAAATGGGCTTGTTTGTTCAGCTCCATTCACAACTCCTCAGACAATGAAGCAGTCTATGATTTACTTATCAAGACTTAGACAACATCCAGGTTTGGGCAGATAAGGGACAAGTAATATTCAAGCTACACAAATTCCAGGTAATGATATCCCCCAACAAAAGACAGCCAATGGTGAATCCAGTCACAATTGACCAGAAACCTGTCAGTTACATGCCCAGGCTACGAGAGTAAGTCAGACATTAGTTATACTGTAGTGAACCCCAGGTTCCTCATTTCCTTTTCCACAGTCTCCACACCATCTACAAGTCAAATCTGTGATGGAATACTCTCCACATGTCTGAATGGCTGCAGTTATAAAACATTCAAGCAGTTTGACGCCATCCAGGTTAAAGCAGTCGATTGAATCAATAACCTATCCACCACTTTAGTCAGCCATTACCATGGCTGCAGAGTTAACCATCCACGGGATTCACTGTGGTAACTCATCAAGAAATTTTGACAGCACCTCCTTCTGGAGAAGGAAGTGAAGGAAGATGAGTGGCAATGCAGATAGTTAAGTACCAATTAGATGGGTGAAATTGTGTGAAATGGTTATCTGAATCCCAGTTCTGAGAGTCTGTAATGCAGACAACACTGTCCTCCCTATTTCGTCACCCGTGGCCATAGTGACAGCAGTTTGAGGAGCCAGTGAGCAAGATCTGTCTGCTCTTTGGGATTCTAACGATGTGGTCATTTGTTGAAGCTCTGTCCAGAATGCCCCCAAGGGCAGAGCAGACCCTAATGCTTAGTGAGGCCACCCTTCACAATATGGTATATTCCAACTGTGAAAGCCTCAAGCCATATTTTTGCAGTCTAGAAAGAAAGCTTGGAGTCAGGAAATTTCCTGACTCAGCAGACCTGGCTCCTTTAAAAGGTCCCCTAACAAACCACATTTTCATCCCAGGGAGACAGAGGCAGGATGGTGTTAGGCCCATCACTTCCGATGGCAGTTTGCAATCGGCCACTGAAGTTGGTGAGTGCTGAGGTGGGCAGATTAAAAGCTGTTAGGCCTTTTAGCCCTTACCCGTCATTCTCTCCCTCCCACTCCCCCATGCCACCTCCATGTCCAGCACAAGGCCATCTGTGAAATTTTTTGAAAGATGGCCAAGCATCTGTTTATCCAGATAGCCATATTATGAATGCTTGACTGGGCTCCAAGGCTTAGTGGTGGATCAACCTAGCAAAGACTCTTTTTTCAAAGGTGGAATAGAGTGATCGCTTTGACTGATTGATATCTTTATGAGCTTATAATAAGTTATTATTTCTTTTAACTCTTTATTTTAATGTAAGTACTTTTGGATAAGTTTAAGAGATGTGAAGTGATATGGAGTTTTTGTTATTGAAACCACAATGGCTCTGTTTGATTGACACTTTCACAGGGTTGTAGGTGCATTAGTTTTTTGCATAACACATTTCTTAATGGATGTTTTTTTCAAATGCATTTCAAAACTTGCCAGTCATTATCTGGATCATTGCTTCTATAGTGCAAACTGGGTGAGTGGGCACGCAGGGTGCTGGGGTCATGGAAGGGGCATGGAGGAGACATAGAATAAATGGGTATGATCATTGGCAAAAGTTTCCTGACGCTAACCATGGTTTACAAATGTTTTGAGGGGCCGTGAATCAACCACGTGTCCTTGAGAAACTGGCCTGGTTCAACAAAAATTGCAGGAATTGCTTGAGATATCCATTCCCACAATAGAGCTGGCTAGATCAAGAGTGCAAGGTGTAGACTTGCTATCCAGATCCTTATCCGAAGTTTGCAACAATTGCCAGCACCAGGAATGCGGGTAGGAATCCCAGAATCGGATCCATTTTGAAAGACCTCCCGACTGGCCCGGCTCCATGATCCGGCTCCTCCTGTTTTCCTGATAGGCTCAGCACATTCTGTGACCTTCCTGAGTGTTTTTGCAGAGGCCCAGCGCTTGGCAGGTGTCTTTTTTTTGAAAAAACAAATTGAACAATTCAGCTTAATAAGAACAGAAAATGCTGAAAAGACACAGCTGGTCAGGCAGCATCTGTAGAGAAAAAGAGTTAACCCTTCAGATCAATTACCCTTCATCAAAACTATTCAACTTTAGTTCCCCAGACTACTCCAAAAGGGAGAGAACTCCTGACCTCTGCTCAAGGATATCTGCCATCATAATGGTCAGTCAAAATGGAGGAGTGATGGCAAATCGGAAGTAGAGGAAAAAGATGAAAAAAAAGGTCAGCTTTTCCTTTAGCAAAAATAAAGGGCAGAGTATTGCAAAGGGAGATTCTCAAATGTCATGGAGCTCTACTAAGGTGATCGGCAAAACCCAACTGCAGAAGCAGGGAAGCAGTTTCTATTCAATTCAAATGGGTTTAACAATTCTAATGATAGCTCTGCCGGGAGCAATGGCGTAGTGGTATTGTCACTGGAGTAGTAATGCAGAGACCCAGAGTAATGTTCTGGGCCCTGGGTTCGAATCCCACCATGGTAAATGTTGAAATTTGAATTCAGTTGAATTCAAAGTCTAATGATGACCATGAAATCATTGTCATAAAAACCCATCTGTTTCACTGATATCCTTTAGGGAAGAAAATCTGCCATCCCTGGTCTAGCCTACATGTGACTCCTCTTACATGCCCTCTGAGATGAACTAGCAAGCCACTCAGTTCATGGGCAATTTGGAATGGGCAATTAATGCACATTCTTTCAGGTATCCTCCCCTTGCCTCAGCCAGCAGTGCCCACATCCCATGAATGAATTAAAAAAATAGACTTATTAACTACAGGATATGTTGGATTGAATTACAAGAGAGACAGCAGAAATAAAGGCATTATTGGACCATGGTCCGATGGATGAAGGATAGTGAGGTAAGAAGCTTTCCATAAACAATAGAGTAACATCAATTAGTTCACTGGCAGATATAAGGATTAAAATGTTAAAGTAATAGTTGGTGTAAAGATCCATTTTCACATTAATAAACACAAAAGGTATTTATTAATAAGAAAGAAGCAGCCTCATGGCTGTAGATAGTTCCCAAAGTCCCAATTAGTCACACAGGCCATGTGATCCTTACTCTGCTGTGTTGTCCTTAAAGGAACAATCACCACAGTTAACCAGAGAAAAGTCCTTGAGAATTCCACAGGACTTCTCCAGCTAACAGTTTTTTTTAGGGTGGCTTTTCTGATTTGCTATGCACAAGCATTAAACAGATGAACAGAAAGTCAAGCAGGAATTCTGTCAGGATTAAAACAGAAAATGGTGGAATTACTCAGCAGATCAGGCAGCTTCTATGTTAATTTTCAGGCTGATGACCTATCATCAGAATTTCTGTCTGATCTGCTGAGTATTTCCAGCTTTTTCTATTTTAATTTCAGAGTTCCAACATCTGCAGTATTTTGGTTTCCCATTAGGAATTCTGTCGCCGTGATTTTCACTGGATTTGTAAGCCGCACAATTTCCCAGCACGGCAACCTTATTGAAATCATAATTTAAATGCAATTTGATGCAAATAGCTGTCAGCCAAGGTTGCCCATGTTTTTCACCAGATATGTTTACCAATTGAGCTATTAGTGTTTTGTTTTCTGTGGCATCAGTTTTATGCTTTTATTTGGCCCTTGCTACACTTCTTAAACTTTTTCCCATTGGCTTTGCCACCCGTGTAGTGTTGCCAATGGCATTTTTCATCACAAAAACCAGAGATCTGAGATCCTCCTGCACTCAAAGGATTTGAAGGGAGCAGTGGGGATTCTGAGGCGCACATACTTACAGGCATTCTCCCCTTACCCAGACACCAAGTCAATAGAGTTATGAATGAAGAACCTACCCATATTCTTAAGCCATCCCAAACTATGTTATGGTGTGCTTTTGAAGTGAAGTCAATGTTGTACAGGCAATGCAACAACCAATTTACACGCAGAAAAGTCCACTGACTGAATAGATGCTTTTGAGCTGCTATTGGTTGAGGGGAGAATATTGGTGAGGATACTAGATACTGTTGCCTCACAGTGCCAGGGACCCAGGTTCAATACCAACTTTGGGTGACTGTATGCACGTTCTCCCGTGTCAGCATAGAGTTTCCTCTGGATGCTCCGGTTTCCTCCCACAGTCCAAAGATATGCAGGTTAGGTGGATTGGCCATGTTAAATTGCCCCTTAGTGTCTAAAGATGTGTAGGTTAGATGGATTAGCCAGAGTAAATGTGTGGGGATAGGGGAATAGGGTAGGAAGGGTGGGGGCAGAACCTGGGTGGACTGCTCGTTTGAGAGTGGGTGCAGACTCAATGCATCCAATGGTCTCTTTCTGCACTGTAAGGATTCTATGATTCTATGGTATGAATCCTTTGTTTCTTTATCAAATTGTGTGATGGGATTTTATTGATCAATTTAAACTGGCAGATGAAACAGCAGTTTAATGTCTCGTTTGAGAGACAGCATTTACTCCAGTATAACGCTCCCCAAATACTGCAGTGAAATGGCAGCCTGGGTTAAATGATATTGGGATTTGAATGCAGAACCTTCTGGCATAGAGGTTAAAGGGCTATTAGCTGGGATACTCTAATGGTTAGCACTGTTGCCTCACAGCGCCAGGGACTGACGTTCAATTCCGGCTTCAGGTCACTGTCTGTGCGGAGTTTGCACTTTCTCCCCATATCTGCGTGGGTTTCCTCCCACAGTCTAAAGAAGTGCAGATTAGGTTGATTGGCTATGCTAAATTGACCCTTAGTGTCAGGGGGATTAACAGGGTAAATGTGTGGGGTTGTGGGGATAGGGCCTGGATGGGATTGCTGTCAGTGCAGGCTCGATGGGCTGAATGGCCCCTTTCTGCACTGTAGGGATTCTATGAATCTATGAAGGTGCATTTACTTTCATAGGCTGACCTTGATAAATAATATTTCTGGACTCGTAATTAAGCAAAGAGCAGTGTTTGAAAATAGATGTTTCACCTCTCCAGCTATCTTACTTTTCAACAAAGATTGCTGTGAGGTGTTCTTGCACAGTTTAGTGTGATCGTGACTTACAGTACATCACACACCATTTGGAGAGAGTGATAGACAGTGTAGGAGAGAGGTAGCAAGTACCACTAGTGGGTGTATGGTGTTGTGATGACAGGATAAAGAAACAAATGGGCCAGAAAACAAGCTGGAGAGGAAACAGACTGGAAAATATAAAGAACAGCTATTTAATCACACATTAGTGGCACTGGGGAAGGTCGACCTGTTCTGGCACCTGGGCATATTGGTTAATCTGAGTGCAACACAGAAGAAAATCCTTTTGGGAGGAATGACACACCCAAAAGGCATTGCAGGCTTAGAGGACACTATGTTCAGTGCCTGGACTGGTTAGATGGCACTCTGCAATGTGGGGCTCTTAGTTATTAGTTGGTCTGCTGTGCTCTCCATTACATGGCCCTCTTGAGAGCGTGAACCTTAAGGATGGTGAAGCCATGGAAGGGGAAAGCTCATCAGGGGAGGAGCATAAGGTGAGAAATGAAGAGGAATTGGAGGGAGAGGGCAATATCACTGACAGAGAGGCCCCTACTGTATCATGAGGTGGCCTCCTCCTGCCACCCTCAGGGGTCCAATACCCTTTTCCACATGGGTATTGGACCTCGGGCTCCCCTGTGGCACCACCCCTCCCTGTGGTGAAGCAGCAAGCTTTAGCACAAATTCCCCCCCTTAACACAACCTACAGCCTCAGTGTTAGCTGCCTTGGATGTCTGAAACCCACCTCCATTCCTGTCCCCAGCAGCTTTAATCAGACAGGAAACTATCTCCACACCAAACCCACCCGAGAATATCCAAACTCCAGTCAGATTCCCAGCAGAGACAAGTTTCTGGCACAGAAATAGAATGTGCTCCTGTTTCCTATCTTCTGAATAAATATCCAGCCCTCTCGGGCTCAGCTACATGCCACCTCCCTGTTCTGCCTCCCATAGTTCAATGTCTTTTCTGCTTCAGCCACCAGAGCTAGTCACAGTATTCAAATATTATCTGACCCGAGGACGTAGAAACATAGAAACTAGAAGCAGGAGTAGGCCATTCAGCCCTTTGAACCTGCTCCACCATTCATTTTGATCAGAGCTGATCATTAAATTCAATATCCTGATCCCCTCTGCCCCCCCCCCAAATCCCTTGATCCCTTTAGCCCCAAAGGCTAATTTCTTCTTGAAATCATACAAACTTTTCGCCTCAACCACTTTCTGTGGTAATGAATTTCACACATTCACCACTCTCTGGGTGAAGAAATTTCTCCTCGCCTCAGTCCTAAAATGTTTACCCCTTGTCCTCAACTTATGACCCCTAGTTCTGGACTCCCCCACCAGCAGGAGCATTCTTTCTCAAACTACCCTGTTTAATCCTGTTAGAATTTTCTAAGTTTCTATGATATCCCCTCTCACTCTTCTAAACTCCAATGAATACAATCCTAACTGCCTTAGTCTCTCCTCAGATGACAGACCTGCCATCCCAGGAGTCAGCCGGGTAAACCTTTGCTGCACTCCCTCTACAGCAAGGACATCCTTCCTCAGATAAGAACACCAAAACTGCACACAATACTCTAAACACTTGAATGAGGATTTCTACTGTTCAACTCCTTTAGAAACAAAAGAACAGCAGCAGGCCCATTCAATCCTTCAAGTCTTATGTGATTCAATTATATCAAGACTGATCTGTAACTCAATTCCATTTAACTGTATGGTTCCAAAACCACTTTCACCTCCACCTAACTAAACTCCTATCATTTGCACACTTGAAATTTTTATCTAGCCTCAACAGGTCACTGGGTGAGAGAGTTCCAATGTTCCCTACCCTTTGCTTGATGGAGTGCTTCCTGATATCATTCCTGAAATGCTGACATCTAATTTTAAGGTTAGGCTTCTTTGTTCT
This sequence comes from Mustelus asterias, assembly GCF_964213995.1. NCBI lineage: Eukaryota > Metazoa > Chordata > Chondrichthyes > Carcharhiniformes > Triakidae > Mustelus > Mustelus asterias. Next base: position 53,773,715 of record NC_135819.1, read on the forward strand.
TGACTCTTCAACCAGAAGAAAGTATCCACCCTATCCACTCTATCAAATCCTTTAATCATCATTAACACCCTCAATTAGACCTTCCTTTAAGCTTTTATATTTGAAGGAATTCAATCCCAGCGAATTCTCCTCATAAATTAACCCTCCTTTAATCCCTGCATTATTCTAGTTTTCGTTATTTTATTCAACATAATATGCTGGGTGGAATTTTCGAAATAAAATGGCAAAGTGTCAGGTTCTGACTGAAACCCAGCATGTTATTTGAGAAACAGTCAGGTTTCTCTCCAGGTCCTCTGACACTTTGTCAAAAAAAAGCAGGGGGGATGTATGTTGCACCGTCATTCTTGAGGGGTGGAGCTAAAGACGCTGGCAAGGCCGTCTCCACAGAGATCAGGGCGCCATTTTTAAAAGGTGCCCTGGTTTCAAATTAAATTAAAGTTAAAGACCTCCCCCTTTCCCTCAGCCACAAGCATCACGACTGCCAGCTCCCCATTCACCCCCCCTCCCTCCCCACTGCAGACAAGTGGAACAACCCCAACCCTCGACCACAGAGGGGCAACCTTCCCCCGCCAATACTTAGTGAACAAGTCAACTCACCTACATCATGCAATACAAACTCCCCTGCCCCTCCTACCGCTATGTAGGCCCCACCCCTTGGCAGTGCCAACCTGGCACTGCCCCATTAGTGCCAAACTATCACTGCTAACCTGAAAGCTCTGAGTTAGCACCACCAGGTTGGCACTGCCAGGTTGCCTGGGGACAGTGCAAGGGTGCAGCCCGACCATGTCCCTGACCACCTGAGGGTTACACTAGCCTCTGCACCCCGATGTATTCATCTCAACTGCTGCAGAGCAGTAGGGCGGCATTGTGACACAGTGTTTAGCACTGCTGCCTCACAGCGCCAGGGACCCAGGTTCAATTCCAGCCTCAGGTCACTGCCTGTGTGGAGTTTGCATGTTCTTTCTGTGCCTGCGTGGGTTTCCTCCGGGTGCTCCGGTTTCCTCCCACATGCCAAGGATGTGCAGGTTAGGTGCACTGGCCATACTAAATTGCCCCTTAGTATCGGGGGCAGGGTTAGCAGGGTAAATATATGGGTTTACCGAGGTAGAGCCTGAATTTGATTGTTGTTGGTGCAGCTTCGATGGTCCGAATGACCTCCTACTGCACTGTAGGGATTCTATGATTCTATGTTTCTGTGAGTAGTGATTTCCACACAAGTGGGGAGGAACATTTGATGCCTCCAGAATCTACGGCGTTAGGCTGGATGTGACCCTGATTATGTTGCTGGGGGGGTGGGGGGGACGGTGTAATATCTCATTCTGAGATCACCCCAGCATAAATGACCCTGCTGTGAGAGTTTGCTGCCAAAACGGGATTTGCTCCTGTAGCAAACCAACACTGAAAATGCCTCCTTCCGCCCCCCAACTGTTTTTGTTGATTACCACTCTGAGGCGTTTGGACATGTTTTTATTCAAGTCTGTTGAGGTTGGCAGGAAGATTGAACATCCCAAAGAACAACTAAGTTACATTTCAGACAGGAAGTAGGGATGATGGAGCCTCCACCAGAATCCCCTTCTGAAGTCAGGAATCCCCTCTGCTTAAAGTCTGGTGGCCTTCAGATCTTATTCCTTGCGAGCCTCTCCCCCAAGATCCCAATCAACCCCATTGCCACCACACTCCCCTCCCCCACTGGCCTCCCCTACCCTCCCATTCCGTGAACTTACTTGGGCCTTCAATTCCTGGACTTAGTCTCTGACATCTACTTGAGATTCCTTTTCTGCCTCACTGCTGTAGGGACTGGACATGGACTTAGAGAGCTTCCAACTAGTGAAGATTGTCTGGCAGCTGTCAAAGGCAGGACTACTTCCCGCGTGAGTGGAACATAAATGGGCTGCAGGGCAGTCGGAGTTGGCAGGGATGTTTTCCTCACCGATTCTTTGGAGGGCTGGAAACCAGACTCTGTCATCTGAAGAATTCAGGCCATAATCTCTTCCACATCTTCCCTGTGGCAGCGATCCACGATGTATTAGATGTCCTGATTTTGTTTCAAATTCTTGATCACCCAAGTTTTATTCCAAAATAATGCAGCCAGGCTGAAAACATAAAAAGTCCCCAGCAAGAACTTTTGAGATGTAAAAGAAAAGCATGAATCTCATATGATTTCTGCCTAAGTTTCTTATTACTCAAACCGAACCTTGTTTCCTGCAGCACTCCCTTTTCTTGCCTATTTAGCAGAAAAGTAATTCATTGGAGATATTTCTCAGAGCAGGGAACAAGGTATTATGAATGTCAAAATCCTCCTGTTTTCCTTTCAGGCATCCAATCCAGGTCAACATGCTACCTTCAGTTATCATATATAGTTCTGGTGACCTTATTTCTATCAAAGACAGGAAAACATTAGGGGTCAGAATATGACGCCAATCTTAACTTACAGTTATGGCTTTGTTAACTGCTTCAGGCTAGAATAGAATCAAAGTACATATCACCAGCACATCAATGCTGAGTGGTGCAACCTTAACAATAAATACACATATCAACTTCCAATTGAAGTAGAAATGTTTAATTTTGTGAAAATAATTTCTACTGTTTCCTGTCTATTGCAGCCAAGGCTGTTCAGCATTTAAAGCAGTTTTAGTGCTTTTAAAATAAAAGCCAAATACAGCGGATGCTGAAATCTGAAACAAAAACAGAAAATGCTGGAAAATTTAGGCAGGTCCGACAGCATCTGTGGAGAGAGAATAGAGCCGACGTTTTGAGTCTGGATGACTGTTCGTCAGACCTGCTGAGATTTTCCAGCATTTTCTGCCAATGCTTTTCAAGTTCTTTTCAGTAAGAAGTCTCACAACACCAGGTTAAAATCCAACGGGTTTATTTGGTAGCACGAGCTTTCGGAGTGTCGTTCCTTCTTCAGGTGAGACTCATGATGCATAAACGATAGTTGTGTAGCATGTATTCGGGAATAAAACCCAATTTTGATAAGTTGATCAGTGCATTTATCAAGTTAAGGAATTTTCACATGCTAGAAAACTAAAAGAAATGTTACTTTACACCCATCAGCTTGTGCCTCAGTCAAGAGCAGTGTGGGTTGAACCTCCCAGTGCTCTGTCTCAAGAAAAGCGTAAACACAAAAACACTGCAACATCAGTGCCATATTTGCTATTGTCCAAAGCAACCATCCTCGTGGCAGCTTTGGTGGGAATACTAATTTAAGACAAATTATTTTGTTTCTTATTAAGTAGTTGTATGTTTTAATGTAGATATCCCAATCGTTGAATTACATTCACAGCCAAGACCAATATAATTGAATTGTTGCAATTAAGGCTGTTTCTTTTCACAAGATTGCAAATTGGAACTGATACATTATATATGCATATATAATATTTATACATGTGTGTATATATGCAAATATATGTAACGATATAAGTACACTGTGTCTCCTGCAAAGATGGCCGCCGATACATATCTGTGCAAGGACATTGCTCAACGCATGCACAGAAAACCAATGGCTTTTTAAAGTTTTTTAAAGTTTAAAGTTTATTTATTAGTGTCGCAAGTAGGCTTACATCAACACTGCAATAAAGTTACTGTGAAAATCCCCCAGTTAGCCCTGTTAATAACATTTGGAAAGGAGGACCACACATTTCGACAGTAGCAGGAAGAAATGTTTGTATGTTATTCTGTGATGAGAATGAATGTCTGCCAGTTTGATTGTACATTGTAAGGGAGCAATCATGGAAACATGAATAGACTTTCATTAACTTATATGTTTCAGTGCTATAAGCACTTTAGAGGCTCTATGAGCAAGTGCATAAGATCTTCAGGTGTTGAAAGTGCGAAAGAATTAGAGCCTCCCATGACTTCCGCCTGACTTGGCAGCGTTAAATATGAAAATATGTCTGCTAGGAAATGGGTGAAGGAGGCGTGGACTCGGAAAATAAATCAAGTGACCTAAAGGTGAGCAAACTGAAGTGATCCGTGCCGGTTTGCCAGGCACTCTCCACGTCGCAATTGTCCCCAAACTTGGTCACTTTTGGGAGTGTGGTGAGTTGCGTGTTGGTGCTGAGGGTGGAGAGGGGCCTTAACATGCCAGTGAGCCCGACCGCAGTGCACTCAGGCACCATTTTGAAATGCGCCCCAGTGCACTGGGAAAACTCCTCCTCCCCCCCACGGACATCATGACTCCCCCACTTATTGCACAACATGTTCCCCCACCTCCACCTCAATATGGGTCGCTGGCATTGGGACATCCGGGCCCTCCCGATGGGTCCCCTGCCTGACTCCCTACATGCCCTCCCCCCCGTCATGACCCCGACATGACTCCCACAATGACACCCGTCATGCTCCATCCCTGCACAACCCCCTTTCCAGAGTTCCCTTGCATAATCACCCTGCATAGCTCCCCCAACATCGCCCCTCTCTGCAAAGCCCCCCGACCCCTGCTCCCCCCCCGCCATTATTACCCCCACTCGGGCTCCATCCCCCCACTCGGGCTCCACCCCCCCACTCTGGTCCCACCCCTTTGGCACTGCTCCTGGCACAATGACAGTGCCCAACTGACACTGCCAGGGTATCCGATGGGCACTGCTAGTGTATCAGATGGACACTGCCAGGTGGGTGCTACCCACTGGGCACTGCCCGACCATGCCCACAACCACCCATGGGCTTTATTGACCTCTGAGTCCCCCTGGGTGGCCATCGCGCCTGGTCTCCACTATTGAAGGCCAGTCCTGATTCGCGCCTGTGTGACATTCTGCTGGAGAGGTGGGAACATTCCAGAAGGGGAGGACAATTGCATGTCAAACGTGCTAAAGAGATTAAAATCAAACCAATCTCATGCTGATCAGCCTTGCGCCCTTTCTGGGTGCGATCCGGTTTGTGCAAGTAGAAAGGGGCCAGGATGATTGCAAACCATTTGGCACCAGGCGCGGAACCGTTTTGTAGGCCCGCACATTATTTTCCGGGATCGACTCGATCTGCCGCAGGCGCAGTGAGGTCGGAAAGTCACCCTCAGCGTTTACAATCGCTGATGTGCTGTAACTTCAAACCTTGTACAACTGGAATTGTTATATATAATTGGTATATGTTCTTAGATACTATTAGGATCACAAGTATTTCATAACTTCATCTAAGTTCAGCAGAGTTCCCTGAAATCATAACTCTGTGTTGCAGGGTGGTTTGGGGGGCTGTGGGGGGGGGGGGGGGGGGGAGGGGGGGCAGCGATGTGGGCGATGTCGGAGAGGTGTAAATATCCCTGCTCATTAGATAAACACACAGGATTTGTTTCAGACTGTATGAAGTAGCCAGGTGCTAATTTTTCAAATGTGTAGATCACAAGATGTTCAACCAGAACTTTGATGTGAAAACCTCGCCTGCACAATAATCTACTGTATTAGTCTGGGGAAGTGTTTGAAACAGGCATGCTTGGTCCTTCAAAAGTCCACGATTCTGACATAAAATACAGTGGTGTTATCATTAAATCATTAACAGATAAGACAAAGGCAGACATGAATCAATAGAGACGGTTAAAGAACTTAACGTAGCAGAAATTTTGATCTGCTAAGCCTTTTCCAACATTCAGCCTTTTCGTATGTGTTAAGTGTCTATTCTGTTAGCCAGTCAGATTGACTGATTACAGTGAATTATCCACTAATGTACAGCAATTTAATTAGCATAAAAACACACTTCACTCAGTGAAATATATATTTTGGGAACAGGTTGCTTTTCAAGTAGGTTAGCCACTGTGAAGATGTGTTACTCCAGTGGTTCCCAAACTTTTTCCACTGGGCCGCACTTTCGGAATAAAAATTTGCTCGCGCCGCACCGAATTTTTTATTGATAAGAAATACATTCAAAAACAAAAAAAAAACAACTCCTAGCAGTGCTTGATTCATTGTTCGAAGGGCGATTCTGGATCACAACGTGGACTCGGATCGTCCTCAGCATCACTTGATGCTCTTGCTCTCACTTTGGAAAAATATCTATCCATGTTTAAATGTTTCTTTGATTGTCCTTGAATCTTCCCGCCACACTTGCCATCCTCTCTCGCCGCACCAGTGTGGTGCGCCGCACCCTTTGGGAGCCACTGTGTTAGTCGATGCTGATTGGTTTGCAGAAAGCACTGGTCACCCACCCATCACCATAACATTCTCCCCTGCTTGATCCCCTTGGTTATAGTGTACAATTCTGGATGCCATACTGTTGGGCTGGTGTTGATTGCAGAACATGTCTGTTAAAGAAGTCTTTGTAGTCTTCTGTATTTTTACAGCGTGTCTTTATTAACTATTTCAAATAAATAACTAGTCCAAAAATGTGCGGGTTAGGTGGATTGGCCATGCTAAATTGTCCCTTAGCGTCAGGGGGACTAGCTAGAGTAAATGCATGAGGTTATGGGGATAGGCCTGGGTCGGATTGTGGTCAGTGCAGACTCAATGGGCTGGATGGCATCCCTTCTGCACTGTAAGATTCTGTAATTTGTAATAGTATTCAGATATAAAGTAAAGGGTGCAGGTATGGTGCTATCTCCGTCTTCAGTCTTATGATGCCTCTGACCAACACCACACTGGCCCTCGGTGTGGGTCATGTGCCTTCTTACATGACTGTGTGGGTGGTAGTATCTTCAGCCCCACATTAACTCTTTGTGTGTCAGACCCTTCTACTACATCGCCCCCCCCTGCCCCCAAGTCTTTATCCCCATGGATACAGTTACATCAGTTTTCTTGAAGTCTCATATTGTTGTAAGTTTTATGCATTTACCTTATGGTTGCAACTTTAATGCTTTTCTAACACTGCTATTACAGTATTAACATTAACAACATTCTCAGTATCCACCCTTTAACTCCTTGAAGGTAGAGGTTCAGGTGGTCTGGAGGCCTTATGACCCTTCCACTTCTTGTTCTGTCAGAGGATTGGCAGGCTCTGTTGACTCTTCTTCTTGTTGGCACCGAGGGTGGAGTTGGAGTGTCATTTGGGTAGGCTTCCATTCTTTTCTTCCATTGCTTAATGCTGAACCATGCCTGGTCAGTTCAACTGTTGTGTCGATGTCTGGCTGTTGTTACTCTCAATCCTTTCTTACTGGGTGGATGAAAATGGGAATCATCTCCTTGGCGGCTCTTTCTCTCATTCTGTGTAGGCCGACTGGAAACCCTCTGAAAGTGAGGAAGAGCATTCCTGTGGCAAGAAGAAGCTTGAGTGGTACGCCGACCTGTGATAGAGTGCTACCTGGTTACAGCATCCCATGTGATTGCAACATGCTGGCTGGGAGCTGCAGTGTGTCCACGATGGTTGACGCATTGACCGGCTGTACCATCGTCATAGCTGGAATTCGAGGCTTCCCAGACTGCCGCTGATCATTCTCTAACATCACATTCACCAGAGGTGCCATGGTAGTCTGGTGGGTGGCAGGTTGGTCTGACCACTGGGGACTTCCTGGGACCTGGAATGAGAATGGACAAACCTGCTCCATAAAGAGAGAAGAGAGGTCAAGGGTGAAATCCAAGTCTGAATACTCTTTAGTGTTTGAGCACTCAGGACTGTGCTGTTCTGATTGGCTAATGACTTTGGTAGTCTTAGGAAACCTAGTTGGCATGGACGAGTTGGGTTGAAGGGCCTGTTTCTGTACTGTGTATCTCTATGACTCTTGAATTTAAGTTAAAAATTGTCAGACGACCATTTAACAGGATGTCAGCGTTCCAAAATAAAGAACCACAATCTCTAACCTCACCGGAGAAACATGGCAATGTGTCTTCTGGGATTTTGGTCTCTATCTTGTGGATTACCTTCGGGCTATCTGTGCTGTGCTGAGGGTGTGATTTGCACTGTTTGCCAAAGTGTCCCTGTGTGTTGCACTGGAAGAATTGGGCTGCACTCTCAGCACAGTGATCCCTCCTGTGAGGTCGTTTTGCTCCGCAGTACTGGAAAGGATACTCTGCTGGACAGTTTGGATGTTGCTTTCCCTGACTTGGAACGTCCTTGCTTCTTTGTGACCTGATGTATTGGACTGAGGGTTGGCTTCTGCCTCCTGTTGTATTCTCTTGCTCTGTAGAATTGTCCCGTGTAGCTCGGACAGTCTGACGAGTGGGTTGCCTTGTCCAGGGTAAGATAGCCCTCAGCTTGATGGTCTACAGAAGATTTGCTGAAGTCTGGAGCAATGATGCTCTTAAAAATATTTTCCTCTGAAGACTCAGATCGGGATTTTCCAGTCGTGCTCACCCCAACGCCGGAAAATCCCACCAGAGGTCAACGGACCTTTCCATGGTCCATGTCCCGCCCACTACAATTCCCATGGCAGGCGGGATGGGAAAATTCCGGCCTCAATCTTTGTGAGTGGTCTGTGTCCTGGATGAGTCCCAGTTTGGAACTTTGACCCACAGAATAGAATCCTACAGTGCAGAAGGAGGCCATTCGGCCCATCAAGTCTGCACCAACCACATCCCACCCAGGCCCTATCCCCATAACCCCATGCAATTACCCTAACTAGCCCTCCTGACACGAGGAGGCAATTTAGCATGGCCAAACCACCTAACTCGCACATCTTTTGGACTCTGGGAGGAAACCGGAGAACCCAGAGGAAACCCATGCAGACACAGGGAGAATGTGCAAACTCCACACAGACAGTGATCCAAGTCAGGAATCAAACCCGAGTCCCTGGCGCTGTGAGGCAGCAGTGCTAACCATTGTGCCACCATGCCATCCATGTTGAAGATTTTAAAAGTGTGTGTAATGACTTCAATCAGGCCATTGAGGTTGGCCTATTAAGGATCCAATTGATGGGCTAATCAGGGAATCTTTGCCTTGTACTTAACCGGGAGTGTAAGTTCCTCTGACACCCCCAGAGTTAGACTGCTAACTGATAGTACTCTGTGTACTGCTGTTAGAGTTTGTAAATAAAGGGATTTTAGTGAAGGGACTTCTGCCTTTGCAGACATATTACAGTGTGGGTACAGCTTTAAGAGTTGACAAGCTTCCAAGATGGCGTCACTATTCACTGCAGAACAATGGATTTCCTGCGCTTGCTGGTTTTGACAGCCTTCGCAAAATGGCGGCGGTGCGCTTTGGGAAGAAGAATTCTCAATAATGGCTGCATGGGTCGGTGGTCTGGCACCTTGATTTAATCAGTGATGTAATGTTGTGAGTAACAAAACATTTAAAAGAACCCCAGACTTTTTGTCTAAAGAATCAGATGGTCGACAGGTCCCCGGGAGTTGAGTAAATTAATTATTGATTTGATTTTTTTCTGTTCAACTTGCAGGTTACGCGTTGAGGCTCAGAGTCGGAGAATGGGGATTAGTGATGAGTTTTGTTCGAACAACAGTTCTGACTGTATTAGTAAAAGATGATTCTCAGGATTGGAGGCAGCCTGAAAGTGAATAGAATATAGATCACCTTCGCAGGCAATGAATTCTGCATGATGGAACTGAACTTCCAAAGGAGTTCCAATGGAATTGTCTGCTGCAGTAAAACCTCAGCCTTTTAGCTGCCAAGTTCTTCTCTCTGGAATTTTCCTCGGTGAGTTTTCTCAGTATCTACAACTTCAGCTGGGAGCTTCTTTCGGTTCAGAGTCCATTGACAATATTTTTAGTTTTAGTCTTTCTGCATTTTTGTGAGGATGAGGGGTTTTAATCGTGGTGCTGGTTGTCTGTTAATGAAGTCTTCTGCATATGGACAGCAGTCTTTATTAACTACTATTAACTATATACAACTGTACTGTAAAGGGTACAAGTATGGAGCGATCTCCATCCCTGGTCTGGTCAACATCACACTGATCCTAGGTCTAAGTCATGTGCTGTATTACATCATTGTGTGGATGATAATGTACTCAGTTCAACATTAACCCCGTATGTACCAGACACTTCTAGTACCAATGCCATGTGGATATATATTGAGTTTGTAGGGAGCTTCTGTTCCTGAGTGAAATGGCAAGTAAGAAATGGCATAAAAAATAAAATCCTGCAGATGCTGTAAATCTGAAATAATGATCTAGCAGCATCAGTGGTAAGAACAAGGTCAGGATAAGGTTTCTCGTAATTAACTAAAATGTTTAACCTACCTTCCCTTCTCCACATACGTCTCCATCTTTGTCAATCTTTCGGTTGCCTTTGTCAGCCTATTTGTCTTCTCTACAAGCACCGAAAAGCCATAACTTTCTTCACTTAAACATTGGAGCTATAATTTTCATTCCTCATTGCGAACATATATCTTCGTTCCTCTCTCAGGTTGAGACAGACTGTTTACACCGCAACATCCTATTTGACAATGTTGGCGAATCCATATCATAAAAGACTGCCTATTTCCAGATCTATAACATTTCTGTTCTTTTCTGTCCTTTCTGTTCTTCTATCTTTGGCTCTAGGTGTTGTATTTGGTTCTTAGATAGACCAAAGGCGTACTTTGATATCTGCTTAATACTTGTTTATTAAGGTCTGGGTGTAACCCATCTTTGTCTATCCTGTGACCCAAATATTCTACAGAGTTTTGAGACATTTCACATTTGTATGCCTTACCCGAACTCCATGCTTTTCCAAACTTTGGAACATTTTTTTCAGTCTGCCATCATGGGCCTGTCCGTCTGGAGCTGAAATAGGTATGTCATCCAAATAGTGCACGACACCCCGAATTTCCTACAACAATTGGTTCATTACGCCTTGAAAAATTCCAGGAACTGACAAAACACATGTCAGCCTACATGAAACTGAAATAGACACATGTATGTATTAATAATCAGATATGACTTAGAATCGTCATCTAACTCAAGTTGCAGATGGGCATTTGTCAGATCTAATTTTGAAAAAAATCTGGCCTCCTGACAATATTGTGAATAAATCCTCCACTTCTGGCAAAGTATCAGTGGATTACATTCTAGTAACTGATTTAGAGTTCCCTTATATTGCCCATGCATAATTCCCTCTGCCACCTTGACTTATGTACCACCACAATAGGAGTGGCCCAAATACTTTGTTCTATCTGAGAGATATGGGGCGGGATTTTATGGCCTCACTCGAACCAAAACCTTAAAATCCCGCCTGAGGTCAACGGAACTTTCCATTGTCCACCCCTCGCCCGCTCCGATTCCCGTGGCGAGCAGGGCCGTAAAATTCCGCCCATGCTCTCAATCTTAATTCTTATCAGTTCTTGCACTATTTTCTCCCTTCGTGCATTGGGCACTGGATTAGGCCTGTAGTAAACTGATCTTATGATCCTTTAAACCCACACGTTGACCTTATATGCTGGAATTGGTTTGCCGATTTCTCTAAACACCTGAGAGCATTTAGTGATCACGTCTTCTTGCATAGTAATTTTCACTTCAATGTGAAAAACTTGTTTCAATTAAATGTTAACCTGTTCCTTCCTAACAAGGCTGGTTTTTCACCCATCACCACAATGATGGGCAATTTCGCACATTGCTTATTGTACATGACTGGAATCAACACACTGTGGGGATTTTATCTCCCCTGTAACTTGGTAACTCTATGTCTAATTTCTCCAGCTGATGTTGACTCAACTTGCATTGGCTGTGCTAAATTCTCCCTCAGTGTACCTGAACAGGTGCCGGAGTGTGGCGACCAGGGGGTTTTCACAGTGACTTCATTGCAGTGTTAATGTAAGCCTACTTGTGACACTAATAAATAAACTTAAATGAACTTAAAACTTTTCATGGTATAGCAATTCAGAAAGCACATGAACAGATGTACTCATGTCACCTTCCATGTTTATCAGAGCTCTGCCCAAGGCTAATTGAACTACGATGCCCTGCAAATTTCCACTGGATATGCTTGTGCTTTGGATTGTATAGGTCTCAACTGACACCTCATCGGCTCGGTGCTGTTTGACAACTGTAGACAGTGACTTCCATTTCCTTCAGTCAGCATTTTCTCCATTTACATTCTTTTGACATGCCTTGGCAAGATGACCCTTCTTCTCACAGCTGTAGCACTCACTGCCTCCACAGTTGGTGAAGTCGATTAAAGAACCAGCAACAGGACTTTGTCGTACCTCTGCTACTATTAGCTGGTGTCGCTGGGGCCTGTGACTTACTCAACTGCATCTTATTTACTTCAGCAGACGACTGGCGGTTGTCAACACTAACTTCTCTCAGGTCACATTCCGCCAAGTCCATGGACAATGCTGTTTGGCAAACTATGTCGGAAATTGACTATGGTAATGCCAGCAACTTTTACCGTGAATGCATTCACTTTTTAAACCTCACACAATTTTGTCCTGCAATGCTCTCTCATAAAATTCTCAAAAATTACAGTGGACAGCTTTATCAAAGCCATGATAATGTCTCCAATGTCCTCACTGGGTAACTGACACATTGTTCCAATCTCCAATAGCAAATTGTAGAGTTGCTTAAGCTTACATAAAATGTTCAATAGCGGTGTGTCTTTTGGTTCAGCAGGAGCAAGAAAAGTTTTGAGTGAAATAGGAGCCCTTTCCTTTCCCCCACTCAGATCAACCGCAAGATTTTCAGGAGCACCGATGATTTTATTAACAGTGAAAAACATCTCTAGCCACTCTACATCCACATCAAAAACCTCTCAGCTTTGCTATCCCGATAATATCTGTTGCCATCTCCGGAGGAGAATCCACTAACATGCACAAACAGCCTTTTCCAAGATTGGATAGTTAAGTCAGAGCTGACCCTTTCTCCAACCCAAATTTGTTCAGCTAGAGAATCCAATGCCGCGATTCTCCCATTGCAACCCGCAACTTTTCTGGCAGGTCGCGGTGAGAGGCGCGTATCTGCAGCCTTGAATAGGGATCTGCGCATGCCCCAGGAACGCATGCACATCTCCCAGAGCCAATGAACAGTCGCCGGCCAGACCACGCTGGAAACCGGCAGGAAGGCAGGTAAGTCATTTGAATATTTTCTGCATGCATTTTAAAAATGTATATTTGTTCATTATTCAGATAGAATCTCCCATCCCGCAAGGTGTACCTCATTCCGGCAGGGTTCAGGCTAGATCCTCACCTTCGGGGAACTAGCGGGAAACCCCGCCAGAATGAAGGGGGGCAATCGAGGCCCCCTGGGGGTCGGGCGGCAGGGGGTGGTGCCCCCTGGGCATGGGCACCCTGACAGTACTAGTCTGTGCCCTCTGGCACTGCCCAAGGGGCAAAGTGCCCATGTCCAAGGGGCACCTTGGCACTGTCCAGCAGGCATCGGGCAGTGCCAAGGGGTGGGGCCTACTGTGGGCGGGGCCTAGGTGCGATTGGTGGGGGTGGGGGTGGGGGCTCCCGCTGCCACTCTGCATTGGGATCAGTCTGAGATGGAGGCAGGGCAGCAATTGGGGTGGGCTGAGGGCGGTGGTCTGCCAGAGGGGTTGTGGGGGGGGGTGGGGGGGTGGTCTGCCTGGGGTGGCCTGTCTCTGGGGGAGTCTGACCCCAGGGGGTGGGGTCAGTGAGGGAGGGGGGGGTTTGCCAGGGTGAGGGGGTGGAGGATCACTACTGCTGGGGGGTGGGGCCTGGGCATCGGGGCGCTCTGGGTCGGGAGGGGATCAGGACTGGCCCAGGAATTGCTGTGGGGGGCGCGATTGGGCTATGGGAGGTCTGGAGGGGCAGCACTGTGGGGGTCCCGGGCTGGCCAGCAATCGGGCTGGCTAGCAAATGGGGAGTCTGACAGATCGGGACCATTGCGCATGCGCAGAGTTTCAGAACTGTCAGCCCCCGATGCAAATAGGCCCCACCCCCTGGGTTTTTAATGAGATTCATAATTGGGACCTCTGTAGTGCACAGAGTGTGGAGATTCGAGTGAGAAGTTGAACTGAGTAAACAGTCGGGATCTAGAAGTTTTCCCGCCAATTCAGCACTTTTGGAAGAATCGCGGCCATGCATATTCCTATCTTCATTGTCGGATAGTGATATCTTTACAGGACAGAAAAGACGTTGTGCCACACACAAAGTCAAATACTCAATTGAATTTGTGCACAATGTGGGCAAGGAAAAATAATTTGATTTTGCTGGGATTGTCCGGTCTTCCTAGCTTGTTTTTTGCTGCCTGTATTCCTTGTTTGAAGGAAAGAACACCACAGATTGCTCCTCAGGTTTTTCCTTCTTGTGCATTTTGCTCCCAGTCTGTGAGCCACATTTCCTGGGGTTAGTTTTCAATGAGTCCTTGAACTTTAACCTCAGCCTACTTTATGGGTAGTGTCCAATTTTAAGCTGTGATTACATAACCGCCTTAAGGATTTTATTGTCAGTCATGTGTTCTATGTGTCCACTCCACCTGAGCTGGACTTTGGTGATGAGTGCTTCAATTAACATTTCTGCTCTTTGAACTATCGTAGTTTTAGGCATCTTCCATTTAATGGCCGTGATGTTCCTAGCTCATCTCATGTGGAACCTGTCCAACTGCTTAATATGTCTTGGTGTAGATAGTCATAGAGTTTTACAGCACAGAAAGAGATCCTTCAGCCCATCGTGTCATCAAGCCAGCCATCAAGCACCTATCTATTGTAATCCCAATTTTCCTGCACTTGGTCCATAGCCTTGTATGCTGTGGCGTTTCAAATGTTTAGCTAAATGCTTCTTAAACGTTGTAAGGGTTCCCGCCTCTGCCATCCTTTCAGACAGTGAGTTCCAGATTCCCAGTAGCCTTTGGATGAAAAGGTTTTTCCTCAAATCTCCTCTAAATTTCCTGCCCATTTTCTTAAATCTATGCCCCCTGGTTATTGGCCCCTCTACCATGGGGAAACATTTCTTCCTTTCTACCCTATTTATGTCCTTCATAATTTTGTATACCTCAATCAGTTCCCCCTTTGTCCTTCCCTTCTCCAAGGAAAACAACCACAGCTTAACCAGCCTCTCTTTTTTTTAATCCATTTCCAATTCATTCAAATCCAATTCAGAGTCTCAACAAGTTGAGACATTTCCGATCCAGGCTGACAAGACAGGGCATGCAATCCTCTACCCTGTCTTGGGCCTGATCTACATGAGCCAAGCTGATTGGAGGAGGCGGAGAATTCCTCCTCCAAGGCTTGAAATCATTTGCATCTTAGCCAAAAGGCCGAGATACCGCTTTTAAAAATTGCTTCATATGAAACATATGAAGCTCATCATGTGACCCAATGACCACTACCAAGTGCAGCATCAGCAGACCACACCCGATCTTAGCCAAAAGGCCGAGCCTCTCTTCCATAGCTGAAACGTTCCAGCCCAGGCAACACCCTGGTGAATCTCCTCTGCACCCTTTCTAACCCATGTCTCACAGGTATGTAAGAGTGGTGGTGTTATCACAGCTTCGAACACAACATGTTTTGCTGTAAGTTTGATGCCTCGTTTCCTCCACTATCTTTTATGTAAACAGGAAAATACTGAGCTGACTCTGGTAATTCTATTTGCCACCTCGCTATCAAAGCAGACATTTCTGGAGATTGTGTTTGTGAGATAGGTGAAGTTATCTGTAGCCTTCAGGGTTATGTCATGCTAATTATAGTAGGTGGGGTATGGTCAGACCTGTGCCAATTCAAAAGGTCATGCTGTTTCCATAAATTTGAATTGGCAAGTGAATTTTGCATAAGGTTCAATCAGGAGGAATGGAAAAGATTAAATGAAAGTTCAACCTGTAAAAAATGTGTTGTTGTCCTGAGATCAGCTTCCCCCCTCCCTTCCTCCTCATTCCCAAAACATACGGAAAGGCCATGTTAACAACAAAGATGGGCCTATCCAGGACAAACATCACCTTTTCCTCATTTAGCTTGGATGAGAAGAATACATTCTCCCTGGGAATCACCAGGATTGACATGCACTTCACTATCCCAAAGGTAGCAGGAATGAACATGCCCTTCACTATTCTGGTACACATCTAATACTGAGCAATACATCAGAACATGTGGAATTGTTTAATGTTATAGCCCATAATAACTATACTGTCTGCTTAAAGAGGCCTTGCAACATTGGTTCAATTAACAAAAAGAAGCGCATGGATGTTGTATGATTGTGTTTGTACACCATTCTCCCTAGGGCTCATTTCAAGTGTTGAAGTGTTCTAAGGGCTATCATCATTCGTCCATGAGTGAATTAAACCCACACTATCTACTGCCATTCAGATAAAAGCCCAACAGCATTTCACATAAGTAAAACCAACATTAGACCAGCAAGGACTGCATACCTCATTCTTACTGTCTTCGGTCAACAGTCGTGGATCTCCATCCCACAGGTCAAAAGGGACAGGACACAAGTTTTTACTTTTCTGGTAATTCGTAGTCCTTTGAAATTAAAGACATAGGGGGCAATTTTCTGGCCCTCAACACCCGCCTCCCATGTTTTTTCCGGCGGTGGAAGTGGCTTGTCATTGGTGGGTTCCTCCAGTCACGCCAATATTTATGGCATTTTGCATAGCTCCTCCATCCTGCCATTGGGGAACCCATTGCCGGGGGTTACCTTTGACGTGGCTGGAAGATCCTGCCGGCAGGAAGGGCCTAGAAAGTCATGGCCATAATAATACATTGCAATTAAATTACTTCCCTTATGAAAGTATTTAGACCATAAGACATAGGAGCAGAATTAGGCCACTCGGCCCATAGAGTCTGCTCCGCCATTCAATCATGGCTGATTTTTTTTCTCATCCCCATTCTCCTGCCTTTTTCCCATAACCCCTGATCCCCTTATCAATCAAGAACCTATCTATCTCTGTCTTAAAGTCACTCAATGACCCGGCCTCCACAGCCTTATGCGGCAAAGGTGTTCCACAGATGCACCACTCTCTAGCTGAAGAAATTCCTCCTCATCTTTGTTTTAAAGGATCGTCCCTTTAGCCTGAGGTTGTGCCCTTGTTGTTCAACCTGTATGTAGTAAGAAGTTGCTAAGGCTTTTTTCTTGGATCTGACAGAGTTTGAAAGGCTTTAGGGTTAAAACATAGATCGATGCACTCATCCACAGATACAGATTCACTAGACCTTTATTATTCATGTTGTCTTGTGTCAAAGCCACTTTTGGTAAGTGAAGCTTCTCTTAGCCTGGTATTATTGTCTAATTTAAAGTTTGCATCCTTAATGTAATCAGAGCTATTCTAGCCTTGTAAAACTGGCTTCAAATTTCAAAACTACATGTGTCATGAATCTAAGTAGTTGTCATGACTACCAAAAATGGTATCTATGCATGGAGCCCAGCTGGTACAGGTTTTCTATTTTTTTTAATCCTTTGCTGCTTATGCCAAGTTGACATATGCTGTGAAGGCTTCCGTGGATAGATCTGTACTTGCTCTGGGGCAGCCCCGTCAGCTAAAAATTGCCCATGTAAACAGAAACTCTTTCAGGGTAAAACCTGAGTCAGCAGCTGGTGAGCAGCAGGGCTTACATAGACCGAGAGTTAACAGTGACACACAAGCCCCCAAAGCCCAGACAGGGTGATTCCATGATAAGCTTAAAGTTATCACAGCGCGAAACTGAACTTGCAAACTCTCCTATAAAAGAGTAACCTGATATCAGTTATAGAGTCATAGAGGTTTACAGAATGGAAACAGGTTTTACCATTAAGCTAGTCCCAATTGCCCGCATTTGGTCCATATCCATCTATACCCATCTTACCCATGTAACTGTCTAAGTGCTTTTTAAAAGACAAAATTCTACCCACCTCTACTACTGTCTCTGGCAGCTTGTTCCAGACACTCACCACCCTCTGAGTGAAACAATTGCCCCTCTGGACTCTTTTGTATCTCTCCACTCTCACCTTATACATATGCCCTCTAGTTTTAGACTCCCCTACCCTTGGGAAAAGATGTTGACTACTTACCTCATCTATGCCCCTCATTATTTTATAGACCTCTATAAGATCACCCATAAGCCTCCTACGCTCCAGTGAAAAAATCCCAGTCTATCCAGCCTCTCCTTATTACTCAAACCATCAAGTCCCAGTAGCATCCGAGTAAATCTTTTCTTCACTCTTTCGAGTTTAATAATATCCTTTCTTTAATAGGGTGGTATAATAATAATAGGGTACAGTATAATACTGTACACATATTTCCAAGTGTGGCCTTACTAATATCTTGTACAACTTCAACAAGACGTCCAAACTCCTATATTCAATGTTCTGACCAATGAAAGCAAACATGCCGAATGCCTTCTTCATCATTCTGTCCACCTGTGATTCCACTTTCAAGGAGCTATGAACCTGTACTCCTCGATCTCTTTGTTCTATAACTCTCCCCAACGCCCTACCATTAACTGAATAGGTCCTGCCCCGATTTGATCTACCAAAATGTATCACCTCGCATTTACCTAGATTAAACTCCATTTGCCATTCATCAGCCCACTGGTCCCATTATCAAGATCTCATTGCAATCCTAGGTCACCTTCTTCACTGTCCACTATGCCACCAATCTTGGTGTCAACTGTAAACTTACTGGCCATGCCTCCTAAATTCTCATCCAAATCATTAATATAAATGACAAATAACAGTGGATCCAGCACCGATCCCTGAGAGGCACACCACTGGTGATCAAAAAAAGAGAAAAGGAATGCTTACTTTGTCAAATAGCACAGAACTTGAGTATTGGTGGAAAAAAGAGGCATGTTGAAGTTTTTCATCTTGCACTCATCGGGACATTACGCAAGAATACCGATACAAGGGGAAATCAACAATTCACATTTTATGGGAAGAAAGTGCTGATTGGCTGACAAGTAGACTCTACTCTGATTGGTAGAGACATTGCCATGGCGAGTGCACAGGATGACTGACAGTTAAGCAGGTAGATAGATCAATAGACCCACCTGCTACAGGTTTAATTCCAGTGGCGGTGGAATGAGTCCATTAAGTGAGCATTTCTGGCCCACTTTGATAGAATTTTGCAAAAATGTGATTGAGTGTGTTGATGAGGGAAGTTCAGTTGATGTAGTTTATATGGATTTTGGCATAGCCTTTGACAAGACCCCACATGGGAGACAAAGGGTCATCCTGACTTTAAACATGGGCTCTATTCTCTCTCCACGGATGCTGTCTGAGCTGATGAGTTTTTCCAGCTTTTTCTGTTTTTGTTTCAGATTCCAGCATCCGCAATATTTTGCCTTTATCCGAGACTGGTAGGGTGGTTAATAGTAAACAAGAAGATTGTAGATACAGGAAAATATAGGTGGATTGGTCAGATAGGCAGAGCTGTGGCAGATGGTATTTAATCCTGATAAGTGCAAGGTGATACACTTTGGAATAAGTAACAAGACAAGGGAGTATTTAATGAATGGCAAGACACTAGGAAGTGCAGAGGAACAGATGGATCTTGGGGGACTTATTCACAGATCCATGAATGTGTAGAGCAGGTGATAGATAGGATAATTATGAAGGCATTTGGAACACTTGCTTCTATCAGTCGTGGTATGGAGTATAACAGCAAGGAGATAATGTTGGAGTTGCATAGAACGTTGTTTAGTCCACAGCTGGAGTACTGTGTGCAGTTCTGGTCACCTCACTATAGGAAGGATGTGATTGCACTAGAGAGGGTACAGAGGAGGTTCACCAGGATGTTGCCTGGGATGGAGCATTTGAGCTATAAGGAGAGGTGAGATAGGCTTGGATTGGTTTCTTTAGAGCAGAGAAGGCAGAGGGGGACATTTTTGAGGTGTATAAGATTATGAGGCGTATGGACAGGATGATTAGGAAGCAGCTGTTCCCCTTGGTTGAGGGGTCAATCACAAGGGGGCATAGTTTTAGGGTAAGGGGCAGGAGATTCAGAGGGGATTTGACATTTTTTAACTCAGAGGGTGGTGGGAATCTGGAATGCACTGCCTTGGATGTTAGTGGAAGCTGGAAACCTTACAACCTTTAAGAAATATTTGGATAAGCACTTGAAACATCATAGCATTCAAGGATATGTCAAGGACAAGTCTAGAAAATGGGATTAGTGTAACTTTAGTGGTAGTTATCGTCGGTGTAGACCTAATGGGCCAAACGGCCTTTTCTGCACTATATAACTCAATGGGCGGAATTTTACCAGCACGTCCGCCCGAGATTCATACGATCCCACTCTAGGCCAACGGAGAATGCCGTTTTCCGAGCCTTGCCGACCCCCGGAATCGGGGCGGGCATGCTGGTAAGATTCCGGCCTATGACTCCATGACTTAAGAGTTTCAATTGATGGGAGGATGGAATGGCAGCCATGGGCCTTCCCGCTATTGACTTAATCGAGGTGGAGGTGAGAATGTGTTGGGGTCCTCATCTATCACAGGATCAAATAGCCTCTCCACCTTCAAACTCACCATGGAGAAGGGATAAAATACCACTCTAAGTGTATGGAATATTATAGAGGTGGAAAAATAGATAACAAGTGTACTGTCTGAACAACCTAAAGATTAAGTTCAAAGAGAATGGGTAGTGTTAATAGCTATAGAGCAGCAAAGAGCAAAAGGAATGCTGAACCACTTTGCTGTCAGTAGAATATTAGACACAGGACACCACGCTGAAGCTGCAGAGATCTCGGATCCAGGCAATGCCTTATCAATGTTAAGCACTGAGACTCGAGGGTAATCCAAGCCCGAAAGGATGGACAAGAGCTGACCTCTTTTGACAGAAAACTGCGTTATGATGACAGAAAGGAAAATCTCCATCTCCTTCACTTTGAAAAGAGACAGCTCAGAGGGGATTTCACAAAATAGTCAAAGATATAGAAAAGTTAAATCCAGAGCACTGCTCCAAGGTAAAGCTTCACAGTGGGATCAGGAGGCATAGGTTCAAACTAGTAAAAGGTAAAAATAGCACCAACCTTAGGAAATGCTTCACTCAAAGACTACAGAACACATGGGTTACAGTTTGAGTAGGATATTTTTGTATTTTTCTTATTCATGCATGGAATGTGAGGATTGATAGCAAAGCCAACATTGACCGTACATCCATAATTCTCCTTGAGAAGACTGTGGTGAGCTGTATTCTTGACAACCTAATGGTTTACTAGGCCATTTCAAAGAGTGGCCAAAAGCTAACCACATTCCTGTGGGTCTGGAGTCCTATTTAGGTCAGGTAAGAGTGATAGATTTCTTTCTCTCAAGGATATTAGTGAAGTAGATAGACTTTAGGAAAATCTAATAGTTACAATGGTCACTGCTACCCTTTTATCCCAGATTTATTCACTTAGCTGAATTTAAATTCCCTTGCTCCATGATGCAATTTGAACTCAAAAGGTTTAGTTCAATCCTCTGAACTATTTGTCCTCTTAACCAATATGCTACTGTTCCCAATAAATTGGAGGCAAAAGCTATGGAGTCCTTTAGTTTAAGTTTAAGGTTAATTATTAGTGTCACAAGTAGGCTTACATTAACACTGCATGAAGTTACTGTGAAAATCCCCAAGTCACCACATTATGGTGCCTGTTCAGGTACACTGAGGGAGAATTTAGCATGGCCAATCCATCTAACCAGCATGTCTTTCGGACTGTGGGAGGAAACTGTGGGAGCACCTGGAGGAAATCCACAGGGAGAACATGCAAACTCCACACAGACAGTGACCCAAGCTGCGAATCGAACCTGGATCCCTGACACTGTGAGGCAGCAGTGCTAACCACTGAGCCACCGTGTCGCCCATGAGATGTTTTAAGAGACTGTGGTTTTTAGAGTTGAGGCAAGAGGAGCTAAATAGCCTTTCTGATCTGTTTGTTTTGTGGGACGGAATTCTCCGACTTTGCCCGTGGATAGGATTCTCCAGTCCTGCTGCAGTGAATGGAGATAAGTAAGTAAGTTTAATTCTTCGTCACAAGTAAGGCTTACGTTAATACTGCAATGAGGTTACTGTGAAATTCCCCTAATCGCCACCGTGCGGCGCCTGTTCAGGTCAATGCACCTAACCAGCACATCTTTCAGAATGTGGGAGCACCTGGATGAAACCCACGCAGACACGGGGAGAACGTGCAAACTCCACACAGGCAGTGACCAAAGCCGGGAATCTAACCCAGGTCCCTGGCGCTGTGAGGCAGGAGTGCTAACCACTGTGCCGCCAATTCAAATTCTCAGTTCTTGATGGCAGCGGTGACGGGGTGAACAACATCAGAGAGTATTTGTGACGAGAGCAAGTTGAAAAACTTTAAACATTACCTTCAAATGTTCAAAACACAAAAACAATGAAACCCAAAATGTAGAATTGGTGTAATTAATGCACTTACGTCTAGTTGGCATTTTTAACTGTTGTTTTTATAACATTAACCACACAGGAAAATTTGTGATGAAGGATAAGGGGAAAATTATTTACTTCCCAGATGCATTGAGAGTCACTTCTGTGGGAAAATTTCTATCATTAATGACAGCTTTTGAGCTATTTGTGAATTCCCGTGTATCTATACATGGAGGCAACTGAAGCCCGTATGCATTTTTTTTCCAGGGCGTTTAGAAAATTCCTAAATGAATGAATAGAGGTTCCCTTCAAATATAGTTGTCAATACCTTAATTTCTTACTTCAGGCAGGCAAAGCAAAAATCCTTTTCAAATTAACTGTGAAGCACTGCATGAAAACAAATCAACCGTTCAACATTTTGGTTATAGTTAATGATCAAATGTACATGCTACAAATTTAATCACAAAACATAGCCCTGGAGAAATAAATATAGGCTAGAATATTTCCCATGGCCTTGCTCATGGTGAATCAGAGGATTTGCTCTTTTGTAACAATCGCAGAAAGTGTCTTATGCAGGGAATACCATTGAGCCTTTGGACTTACAGTGACTGAGCAAGTCAAATCCCATTTTTAATAAATGGTATTCTGCAGCTTTTAGTAGTGCCTTGGGGATTTAATTCCACAACTTTGTTCATTATTTTGTGGAAACCCTACGTACGTGCAAGTGCAAGTGAAAAAGACATCTCAGGAAACAGCAAACACCCAGGGGCCAGTTCATGTCGTATCTCACATCCCTCACGGTTGTTCAGTGAGTTTGGGGCATATTATGTACCATTGATATCATGCTACACCGAACATTGTAGAGATTTTTATGCCACTGCGGAAAACATCGACTCCACAAAAAACATCGAGAGTTAAAACTGAAAGCAGATGGGAAATTTGTTTCTTAGTGACTTCGCTGGAACCAAAAATTAAATGGGCGGAATTTTACGAGATTTTTTTCTAAGTGTCCAGCTGGCGTGAAAACGGGAGAGTGATTGATCCATTTTTTGGGTGAGTTTTCACACCCAAACACTCAGTCTTTGAAAATATGGGCTAGTTAGATCATTTCTAGCTGTTAGAGGCAGTGACGTCAGCGGTGAAAAGCGTGGGGCAGGAAATCCTCACCATGAGTGGCAGGTCCCAAACGATGGCCGAGTCACAGAAGGCCATGGCGGAGTCCCAGAGGGCCACAGCTGAGGGCCTCCACAGGCTTCTCCAGATTCTGCGGCCCATGGCTGAGAGACTCGAGGGCTTGCAGGATACCCAGAGGGACAGCGCCGAGACACAGCGGGCTATGGCAGCAGCTCTTGAGAATGTGGCCCAGTCACAGAAGGTCATGGCTGAGGGGCTGTAGAGCGTGGCCCAGTCTCAGAGGACACTTGCTGCTGCCATTGACAAGTGGCCTCCAAATCAGAGTGCCATCACAGAGGGCTCGACCACCATGGCAAGACACAGGTGGTCCTCCAGGACTGGTATGGCCAGCTGACGTCAGAACCTCTGGAGCTCACTGCAGAAGCACCGCCATCCCATGGAGTGACCCAGGAGCTCACAGGAACCCTCAGGAGGAGGGACTCGAGCCCGTGCTGGGGCCTTCCACCCGAGAGACTGCGGCTGTGGCTACACCTTCTGACTCCCCCTTTCTTGACACAAGGGCATCTCAGGGGCAGAAGGATGAAAAGGGTGTCATGGATATGTCCCAGACATCTGGAAACCGGTAAGGGCCCTCAAAGTCCAGGGCCTCTGAAGGACGATTGCCAAGGGCACCACAGGCCACGGGGTACAGGAGGCAATTGGCCACCTCCACCTCTGATGTACATCCTGGGGAGACACCAAGATGTAGTGGTAGCCACATAAGGTTAAGAAGTTGTAGCAGCATTAAGATGGGTAAAGGGCAACACTAGGTAGAGAGAATATTTTGGCACTTTAAAGTCTCACGTTCACTTGTTTTTATGTTATCACTTCTTTTGAAAGCACTATTATTGGCAACAATAAATACTATTTCACCCCATATGTGTGACTAACTTGTCTCTAATTAGCCTCTAACAGGAATGTACTTACCCCGACGGCTGGATTTTAAAAATACATTGAGAAATTCCAGAAGGTAAAGGAATTGTTGCATCTTCAAGGTGGTGCTGGAGCAAGGCGACTTCTTGCAGGCTATGCTCAGCATACCCTCTAATTCTATCTTTTACTCTTGTTCTATGCTTTTAAAACTCTACTTGATGCACCTCAATGAGCACCCGGAAACAAGGCTTTAGTACTGAAGGCTTTAATA
Organism: Mustelus asterias; assembly: GCF_964213995.1. Classification (NCBI taxonomy): domain Eukaryota; kingdom Metazoa; phylum Chordata; class Chondrichthyes; order Carcharhiniformes; family Triakidae; genus Mustelus; species Mustelus asterias. The sequence continues at coordinate 53,798,052 of NC_135819.1, forward strand.
CATTAACAATGAAACTACTAACACAAATTCACCCGTTCAGACTGAAGGGGTCCTGCCGGAGCAGGGGGTCTTATACCCTGCCACCGGAGGCGGGACCCCACTGGAGTGTGCCATGATAACACTTAGGACAGATAAACACCCTATCCCAACAACATAGTACAACCCCCATAACAACAACACCCTAGCCCAACAGTAACACAATAACAACCCCAGTGGTGAACCAACGATGGTTCACCACATTCACCCCTCCTTTAGGAACCAAAGGTGGCGGGGTGGATGAAAACAGACAATGACAAAAAAAATAACAGGATTCACAAGTCCAGACGGTCTGGAGGACCACACCGACGCTGCGATCTTCTCAACACCGGTTGCGAAACCGGAGCAGGTGCTTGCGGTGGCTCTCTCAAAGCAACATCTGGCTGTCCCCTCAAAGACTCCCGGGCCGGCCGGCCCTGATGAGGCGATGGTGCAGGGGATCCTGGAATGTTTGGTGGTGGTGGTGGTGGTGATGATGGTGGCGCCGATCTCCGAGTCTCAGGCAAGCTGTACATGGGAGTAAAAGTGTTATGCACTGGTCCCGGTGCTGACCGCGCCACGTCTGGGGAAGTAATGAGGAGTAGTGGATCTGTGACTGGGGGAATAGGAGCGACAGGAGTTGCTACGTCCCCTGCGGGCGCCAGGTCTCTAATGGAGACAGTGTCCTCTCGCCCGTCAGGATATGCCACATAGGCATACTGAGGGTTGGCGTGGAGGAGTTGGACCGGTTCGACCAAGGGGTCGGACTTGCGAGCCCTCACATGGCGCCGCAGAAGGACGGGTCCTGGGTACGTCAACCAGGCTGGCAATGAGGTCCCCGAGGACGACTTCCGAGGGAATGAGAACATCCTCTCGTGGGGAGTAGCATTGGTTGCCGTACACAGGAGGGAGCGGATAGAATGGAGCACATTTGGAAGGACCTCCTGCCACCGGGAGACTTGAAGGCCCTTGGATTTCAGTGCCAGTAGGACAGCCTTCCAGACTGTAGCATTCTCCCTTTCCACCTGTCCGTTACCCCTAGGGTTGTAGCTCGTGGTTCTACTAGAGGCAATCCCGAATGAGAGCAGGAATTGCCTCAAGTCGTTGCTCATGAACGACGAGCCCCTGTCGCTATGAATATAGCAGGGGTACCCGAACAGGGTAAAAAGCTCACTGAATGCCTTGATGACGGTGGCAGTCGACGTGTCCGCACAGGGGAAAACAAACGGAAACCGGGAAAATTCGTCTATTATGTTAAGAAAATAGACATTCCGATCCGTTGAGGGAAGGGGGCCCTTAAAATCTACACTCAGCCTCTCAAAAGGGCGAGTGGCCTTGACCAAATGTGCCCGGTCTGGTCGATAAAAGTGTGGTTTGCATTCTGCGCAAATCCGACAACTTCTAGTAACTGACCTGACCGCCTCCACCGAGTAGGGTAGGTTGCGGGCTTTTATGAAGTGGTAGAGTCTGGTGACTCCAGGATGACACAGATCATTGTGGAGAGCCTTCAAGCGGTCCTCCTGCATGATGGCGCATGTTCCGCGCGAGAGGGCATCCGAGGGCTCATTGAGCTTCCCTGGACGATACATAATATCAATTCTCCACCGCAAGATCTTATCGTTCTTGATCTTGCCCCTCTGCGTGTTACTAAACATAAACGCCACGGATCGTTGATCCGTGATCAGGGTGAACCGCTTACCTGCCAGGTAATGGCGCCAGTGTCTGACTGCCTCCACAATGGCCTGAGCCTCCTTCTCCACCGCTGAGTGCCGAATTTCGGGGCCTTGAAGGGTGCGGGAAAAAAACGCGACGGGCCTGCCTGCCTGGTTTAGTGTGGCGGCTAGGGCGAAATCAGATGCATCACTCTCCACCTGGAAGGGGATGGATTCATCCACCGCGTGCATCGTGGCTTTCGAAATGTCGCTTTTCAAAACCTTGAAGGCCAATTGGGCCTCCGGCGTAAGTGGGAAGGTCGTGGACTTAATGAGCGGACGAGCTTTGTCCGCATAGTTGGGGACCCACTGTGCATAGTACGAAAAGAACCCGAGGCATCTCCTGAGTGCTTTCGTGCTAGCGGGCAAGGGAAGTTCAGTGAGTGGTCGCATACGGTCTGGATCAGGGCCAATGACCCCGTTTTCCACCACGTATCCGAGGATGGCTAACTTATGCGTACGGAATACGCACTTCTCCCTGTTATAGGTCAGATTCAGGCGAGATGCAGTGCGCAGAAAGTGTTGGAGATTCGTGTCATGGTCCTGCTGGTCATGGCCGCAGATGGTGACGTTATCCAGGTACGGGAAGGTAGCCCGCAACCCGTTCTGGTCCACCATTCGGTCCATAGCACGCTGGAAGACCGAGACCCCATTGGTGACACCAAATGGAACCCTGAGGAATTGGTATAGACGACCATCCGCCTCAAAGGCCGTATATTGTCGGTCCTCTGGGCGGATGGGGAGTTGATGGTAGGCGGACTTAAGGTCTATGGTAGAAAACACTCGGTACTGCGCAATCTGATTGACCATATCAGAAATGCGCGGGAGAGGATACGCATCCAGCTGCGTGTATCTATTAATGGTCTGACTATAGTCGATGACCATCCGAGGTTTGTTCCCGCTTTTGACTACCACGACCTGCGCTCTCCACGGACTAGCACTGGCCTGTATGATCCCTTCCTTGAGGAGCCGCTGAACCTCAGATCTAATAAAGATCCGGTCCTCAGCGCTGTAACGCCTACTTTTAGTAGCGATGGGCTTGCAGCCAGGTACCAGATTTTTAAAAAGGGATGGTGTCGTGATCTTCAGGGTGGATAGATTGCACGCGGGGCGTTTTGGGCAATTTGGAGGCTGCGGCTGGTTCCCTACGGCCAGTGAAGGGAGTGGCCCACCGTACTGTAGGATCACACTCTTCATGTGGACCATAAAATTTAGTCCGAGGAGAATTGGCGCGCAAAGGTGAGGTAACACAAGGAGCCTGTATTGCTCGTAGACTGTGCCCTGTACCTCAAGAGTTACCATACATCGTCCTTGGATCGGTACAGACCGGGACTGTGATGCCATGGAAATGGTCTGCTTGGCAGGGAGAACCCGGAGTCCACACCTTTTAGCAGTTTCAGGGTGTATGAAACTTTCGGTGCTCCCACTGTCAAACAGACAATTTACAGTTCTGCCACTAACCTTTACCTCCATCATAGAATGTTCCAGTCTGAAATGCCTGGTCTGATCCAGAGAGATCGACGCCACCGTTGGCCCCTGGGCGTCACTGCATGCTGCCGATGTGGATGCTGAGGACCCCTGCTGGTCGCTCCTAGTCGTCGTGGACCATGATGGCCGCCCCCATGAATCGCACATGGGCGAGGGCGCCAAGCGCAGCGACCCCTGGTGGTCTTCCTCCTCCTCTGTTTGCCACGATGGCGCCGTCCTGAGGTCGCACGTGGTCGGACCTCGTGGGTACTGCAGCGCCGAAGGAGATGGTCTCCGTTCTGGAGGGTTACAAGCTGCACTGCCGTTTTTAGGTTTGGACCTGCAGACTTTGCTGTAGTGGCCTTTTTTACCGCACTGGCTGCAGATTGCCGTTCTTGCCGGACACTGCTGCCGTGGATGCTTAGCCCCACCACAAAAATAGCATCGCTGGCCCCCTGGAGCTGCCGCCGTCGTCGAATCGATCTGGGAGCGCGGGTTCGCGGGGCGAGGAGGGAGCAGAGCTTGCTCCAACCACGTTGACTGCACGTGGTCCTTGGGGTACAGCGCCAAGCTCTTCGACGCCGCCTCCAACCTCACGGCCATCCCCATTGCCTGGGTCAAGTTGAGTTTCCCCTTTTCTAGTAATTTAAGTCTGATATACGAGGACCCTACCCCTGCTACGAACGCGTCTCGGGCGAGGTCGTGCATGTACTGCTCGGCGGAGACGTCCTTACAGTCACAAGCCCTGGCAAGCTGCAGGAGTTCATTGGCGTAGTCTTCTATGGTCTCGCCCGACTGCCGACGTCGTGTAGCGAGGAGATAACGAGCGTGAATCACGTTGGGTGGCGTAATGTACCTATTCTTTAGGAGCTCGACGGCACCCTGGTAAGTGGAAGCTGCACGAATGGCTAGGTAAATCGTGTCGCTTACCCTTGCGTGGAGGACCTGGAGTCTATCACTGTCCGTAGTGATAGCTACCGAGGCTGCCAGGTAGTCCTCGAAGCACTTCCACCAATGTTCGAACGTGTTAGCTGCACCGACCGCACGTGGGTCCAGTGTCAGACGATCCGGTTTTAGGATCTGCTCCATATTCTCAGTTAATGTATTAAATTGATGCACCTCAATGAGCACCCGGAAACAAGGCTTTAGTACTGAAGGCTTTAATACATTAACAATGAAACTACTAACACAAATTCACCCGTTCAGACTGAAGGGGTCCTGCCGGAGCAGGGGGTCTTATACCCTGCCACCGGAGGCGGGACCCCACTGGAGTGTGCCATGATAACACTTAGGACAGATAAACACCCTATCCCAACAACATAGTACAACCCCCATAACAACAACACCCTAGCCCAACAGTAACACAATAACAACCCCAGTGGTGAACCAACGATGGTTCACCACACTACTCTCACTCTAATGAACTCTCTAACAATGCCCTAATTCAATCTCTACACCCTAGCTATCACTGTAACATTACATTCTGCACCCTCTCCTTTCCTTCTCTATGAACGGTATGCTTTGTCTGTATAGCGCGCAAGAAACTATACTTTTCACTGTATACTAATACATATGACACCAATAAATCAAATCAAATCATATCAAGATTAATCTGATTGGAGCCGCTGGGTTTTCAGCCTGTTTCTGAGTCTAAGCAGCATTAGCAAAGAATTTCTTTTTAAAGTTAATCAAGTTAGTGATGATAGGTGTAATTTGTTGGCTGTGCAATCACTCCAAACTTCTTATGCGTTTGTCTGTAGCATTTTATGCAAGTTACAAATGGGAATTGCCCACTTCAACCAGATGTAGAGAAACGCTGTGTGCTGGGGATCTCCCAAAGCCTTAACTTGATGTGAACAAATTATATGCAAACCAAGGGAAACCAAAGTAATGATGCTATATTCTGGAGCGTGACTAAAGAACTGAAAGAAACAACACAATTGAAAGGAACTAGAAACAAAACCTCTTTCTGTTATCAAAATGCAGAAGTTAATTCAGATTTGAACTATCAGTATTACATCAGCGGGCTGTTTTGCCATCTGTCGCATTATAAAGATGTCCAAAGATGTGCGGGTTAGGTTGATTGGCCATGCTAAAATTGCCCCTTAGTGTCCTGGGATGCGTAGATTAGAGGGATTAGCGGGTAAAATATGTAGGGATATGGGGGTAGGGCCTGGGTGGGATTGTGGTCGGTGCAGACTCGATGGGCCGAATGGCCTCTTTCTGTACTGTAGGGTTTCTATGATTTCTATTTCTATGATAATTAATTAATTTCTTTTTTTTTGAAAAGGACAACCACAGAAAAAAGATCGAACGGTAAAGTTCCCAAGGATTTCCTGAGTTACTCGACTTCCAGACCATGAGTGGGATTCTCCGGCCATTCAGACCAGTGGGATTCTCCTGTCCTGCTGCAGCGATTTGGCCCAGTGCCAAATTCTCCTTTCTCTCTGGCAGAGGCTGTGGGTCGTGAATGGTTCGGAAATTTCCAGACCATAACTTTGGCACGGACCCTTGAAATATTCCCCGATCTGCCAATTATTCAATTCTCTAGGTTTTATGGCATGTGATTGGGGGCTATATTAAACCTGATAAATCTAGTCACATCAACATAGTGACATATTTTATACTGCTGACCTGAATTACACATACTAGAAAGAATTACCAGAAACAGAGCAGGTACAAAGGGAGAAGCTATTTCCCCTGGTTGGGGAGTCGTGGACCAGAGGGCATAATCTAAAAACTAGTGGCAGTCCTGGGAGGATTAAAGTTTAGAAACACTTCTCAACACAAAGGGCTGTACAGGTTTGGAATTCTCTTCCACTAATGGCAATAGATGCTGAGTCTATTGTTAATGTTACACCTGAGATTGATGGATCTTTGTTATCCAAAGATATACGGAATATGGGACAATATATATGGGCACATGGAGTTAAGTCATAGATAAACCATGATCTGATTGCATGGCACAACAGGATTGGGGGGCTAAGTGGTCTACTCCTGTTGCCGTGTTTCTTTGATCCTAAAGATTGCTTTTTCCTCAACAGAAGATTTACTTCAGAAGTGCTTAATAATTATTAATACCCCTTTCAGAGTTTCATTCTGCTGCCACTGGTATCAACCAAATGATGGGAAAAGGGCTTGCCATGCATGGAGCACAATCAGCAATCCCTGACATGTTTATCAGTGGGCTCCCGGGTTCCTTATTCAAAGACACATAGTGCCTGGTCAACAGATGAGGCACTGGAAAGTGGGATGGCATGCTGAGAGTTCTTCCTGCTAACTCCCTTTACCCCTCATCCACCGACCCCCCTTCCCACCATCACTCACATGTGCTTGGGGTCCTTCCTCCATCCTAAGATTTGGATGGGTGTCATACTGGCGGTAGCTCCTTTCTTCTTGTGGTACTGCCGAGCACAGAAGATCTGCTGGCCTCTGATTAACCAGCAGTTTTAGAACCAGACTTCTTCCAGGAGACCTTGCTCCTTGGGGGAAGGCCCAACAAGTGCTTGAGTGGCCAAAGACATGACAGATCTTCCCATTATGAGTGAAATGGGTGTGTCGCTGGTTCTCCAGCAGCAGCCAACTTCCATAAGATTCTGCAGTGTATCTTGTGCCACTCAGGCACTTAACAGTCCATCAGCATGCCTTCCCTTAGGATCAAGGACCGTAGAGCTAGAGGCCATACAAACTGAGAGCTGCCAGTCAATCAGAGGCCAGCTGTTCTTCTATACTCAGTAGCATCACTGGGAGGCAGTGGCTGCTGTTGGTACTACACCCACCCAAGGCCTCAGATCAAGGAGGGACCAAAGCAGAAGTCTGCAAGATCATCATAGGTAGATAGATCATCGATACCCGACAGTGCAGAAAGAGGCCATTTGGCCCATCGAGTCTGCACCGACCATAATCCCACCCAGGACCTATCCCCATATCCCTCCATGTTTACCCACTAATCCCTCTAACCTACACATCTCAGGGCACTAGGGGGCAATTTTAGCATGGCCAATCAACCTAACCTGCACATCTTTGGACTGTGGGAGGAAACCGGAGCACCCGGAGGAAACCCACGCAGACACGAGGAGAATGTGCAAACTCCACACAGATAGTGACCCAAGCCGGGAATCGAACCCAGGTTCCTGGAGCTGTGAAGCAGCAGTGCTAACCACTGTGCTACCGTGCCACCCACGATTGGGAAAGGGGTTGCAGAGTGCAGAGCCTGGTGGGAGTACAGGGGATCAGCAGCAAAGACAGAGGGATTGCTTTTAGGGGACACTCCCTTCTTGGTACCTTGATCTGGCACATCCTCCTACTGCAGGAGCCCGCAAGCAAACAAGTCAAAGTTAGGTTGTCATGCGGGTAACTATAGGCCGGTCAGCTTAACGTCTGGAGTAGGGAAAATGCTGGAATCCATTATTAAAGAGGAGATAGCAGGGCATCTGGATAGAAATGGTTCGATCAATCAGGCGCAGCATGGATTCATGAGGGGAAAGTCGTGCTTGACGAACATGTTGGATTTTTATGAAGATGTGACTAGGGCGGTTGATGGAGGAGAACCGGTGGATGCGGTGTTTTTGGATTTCCAAAAGGCGTTTGATAAGGTGCCCCATAAAAGGCTGCTGAAGAAGATTAGGGCACACGGAGTTGGGGGTAGTGTGTTAAAGTGGATTGGGGACTGGCTATATGACAGGAAGCAAAGAGTCGGAATAAATGGGTGTTTTTCCGGTTGGAGGAAGGTAACTAGTGGCGTGCCGCAGGGATCGGTACTCGGGCCGCAACTGTTTACCATTTATATAGATGATCTGGAGGAGGGGACGGAGTGTAGGGTAACGAAGTTTGCAGACGACACAAAGATAAGTGGAAAAGTGAATCGTGTGGAGGACGGAGAAGATCTGCAGAGAGATTTGGACAGGCTGAGTGAGTGGGCGAGGATATGGCAAATGGAGTATAACGTTGATAAATGCGAGGTTATACACTTTGGAGGAAATAATAACAAATGGGATTACTATCTCAATGGAAACAAATTAAAACATGCTACCGTGCAAAGGGACCTGGGGGTCCTTGTGCATGAGACGCAAAAGCCCAGTCTGCAGGTACAACAGGTGATCAAGAAGGCAAATGGGATGTTGGCCTATATTGCGAGGGGGATAGAATATAAAAGCAGGGATGTCTTGATGCACCTGTACAGGGCATTGGTGAGGCCGCAGCTGGAATACTGTGTGCAGTATTGGTCCCCTTATATGAGGAAGGATATATTGGCATTGGAGGGAGTGCAGAGAAGGTTCACCAGGTTGATACCGGAGATGAGGGGTTTGGATTATGAGGAGAGGCTGAGGAGATTGGGTTTGTACTCGTTGGAGTTTAGAAGGATGAGGGGGGATCTTATGGAGACTTATAAGGTAATGCGGGGGCTGGATAGGGTGGAGGCGGAGAGATTCTTTCCACTTAGTAAGGAAGTTAAAACTAGAGGACACAGCCTCAAAATAAAGGGGGGTCGGTTTAAGACAGAGTTGAGGAGGAACTTCTTCTCCCAGAGGGTGGTGAATCTCTGGAATTCTCTGCCCACTGAGGTGGTGGAGGCTACCTCGCTGAATATGTTTAAAGCGCGGATGGATGGATGGATTCCTGATCGGTAGGGGAATTAAGGGTTATGGGGATCAGGCGGGTAAGTGGTACTGATCCACGTCAGATCAGCCATGATCTTATTGAATGGCGGGGCAGGCTCGAGGGGCTAGATGGCCTACTCCTGCTCCTATTTCTTATGTTCTTATGTTCTCTGCATGGTGGGTCTTCCGCTTGCCGCTAGGCCAATTGCAGTGGCAGGGAGTTAGGCCTCCTTAATTGCTGTGGGGCAGGATTGCAGTCCAGAGGCCTTCCTGACATAGACTTAATCAGAGTTGTTGGGGGGAAGACAGCACCTGCTACAATTTCGGTTAATTAAATTCCCAAACCACCAAACTCACCATGGAGAGCATACAAGATTCTGCCCTTCATGATATTTCAAAATTTTAAAAACAGAATAAAAAAGATTTAAACAATGTGAACTGAAATCACTTGAAAAAATATCTGCATATATTTTAAATCTACGTTGACATTGCACCATAAGATTTCTTCACTGATCCTTTTTGAACAGAGTGTCCAAAAAAAAATGTTTTGTGGATGGTACAAAAAGTACCATAGTTCCTTTGGCCTTCAAGGAATCATTGCGTCATTTCTCCTGGTACACAGTTAAACTTGCACAAGTATTAAGAATACTGACGGACATCAATTCCAGAACACATGAAATATGTTCATTTTGCCCAGCCTTGTGGTAATTTTCAAACTTCCTTTGTGATGAAAAAATCTGGGCTGCTGGAACTCACAGTGCGTCACAGAGGATGAGGAAATATTTCACAAAAAGGTTTTCGGGAAAGCAGTGGGTGTGGGTGGGCGGGGGGGAGAAGCTGAAAGTCACCTGACTCTTGCATAAGAGTAGGCTATTTTTCAATGGGCACAAATTAAAACAGGAAGCTGTCCATTGAGAAAGCTGAAGGCAGCTCCTGCTACAAATTGTTCCTCTTTATCTTCTGTAAGTGAGGTCACGTTAAACAGAAAAGTTAACAGTCGTTGTAAATGATTGGCAAATCGTTGTTTGACATCGGGGTCAGATTTTTAAAAGAGGAATGAGGCAATTACGCAGCATGCTGGAACTCAGGCATGCTGCTCCACGGAGTGATTCCCGATCAGTCAGTCGTCCATCTGAATTGCGTTGCTGCGGGGAGAATACAACCAAGCTACTTCTTCACAAGAAGGGAACGGCAAATCAGACAGCGAATTAGCCTGGAACAGCCGACCACATACACAACTGCTAGAGAACGGGTAGCATAAACTGAAAGAGAACCAACAAAGTGCAAGGGAGAGAACAACCAAGCAAATGCCCAGAAAAGGAAAATAAAGCATGCACAGCAAAAGCAGAGAATCATGGAATCCCAACAGTGCAGAAGGAAGCCAACCAACAACAATTCCAACTAGCCTATCCTCATTACCCCACGTATTTACTCTGCCAAACTCCCTGACACTAAGGGGGGTGCTTTTCCATCTTGCCCGCAACAGGAATCGTAGCGGGCGGGGGGTGGGGAGGGCGGGAGGGTGCGGGCGGTGGACCGTACAAAGGTCCGTTGACCTCAGGCGGGATTTTCCGCCCGCCCTAAGGGTCAATTTAGTATGGCCAATCAACCTAACCTGCACATCTTGGGACACTCCGTGGCAAATTTAGTTTGGCCAATCAACCTAACCCACACATCTTTGGTGTATGGGAGGAAACCGGAGCACCCGGAGGAAACCCATGCAGACATGGGCAGAATGTGCAAACTCCACACCGTCACCTAAGGCCGGAATTGAACCCAGGTCCCTTGCGCTGTGAGCAGCAGTGCTAACCACTGTGCCACCGTGCTGCCCCAAAAGAAGCTGGCACACCATTATATTTATGCCCATAGCCATGAAACAGAGAGTAACATCTCCGTGCTAATCTTAGCCGAATGCTATGCCACGGTATCGCCCGCAGGTCAGATAACCCCCAAAAGTCAGTAATTTAATATTTAGGGGGAAGAATTGTCCTTGACCTTCTCTCACTGGCTATCTCAGAGTGGCCTTGGCACGGACATACCTGCTGTCCTATACTGGTAGTGCTTGGCTTGGGAAGAAATTAATATGAAAGTAAAGGAAATTTATAAAGAAAGAAATAAAGGGAACCAATAAAGTGTAATGGAGAAAGAACCAAATAAATGGCCAGAAAGAGAAAATAAAGCACGCACAACGAGAAGAGATTCATAGAGTCATAGAATCCCCACAATGCCATTTGGCCCATCGAGCCTGACCAACAACAATCGCATCCAAGCCCTAACCCTGTAACCCTATGTATGAATAAAATTGCAATTATAAATGATGATATTGTCAAGCAGGCTGTGTTTGCTGCCAATGCATTGTATGCTTCCCTCTGTGACCTCATTGTGAGTGACAGAGGATAGAAATCCACTGACTCCCCAATCTCAGTGTGATACCTGTTCTATCCATTTAGTTTCTCTTTACGTCTTAGGATTTTGGAAGCAGAAAGGGCTATTTTACACAGAACAAGATACAAAACTCATTTTCGTCTTAATAATTTTCTTTATCTTTTCCTACGGCATGCGTCTGTTTCTAACAAGTGAGTATGTGCAGAGAGGCTGGAGACTTTAAAATGCAACAGAGCTTATTTTCATGTTCCTGCTCCTGAAGCTATTGAAATACCTGCCCACAGTTACAACGTTTACAAATATGTTGGGAAGTTGGCTGGCTCCCTTATAGGTATGTCATCCTCCTCACCTGATTTGTTTCAATACTGGGCGATTCAATATACCCAAATTCAATGAGAATATTAAATATATGACTCATATTTTGTTTAACCTCAAATTCTGAGTGGCAATTTAAATGTGTGCATCAGTTTTCCATTGTTGGCAAGATTCAGCTTTAGGGTTCTGTGCATTCACACACCAATGCACAGTGAGCCAATGCACAGTGCGTCAATGCACAGTGCGTCAATGCACAGTGCGCCAATGCACAGTGCATCAATGCACAGTGAGCCAATGCACAGTGCGTCAATGCACAGTGCGCCAATGCACAGTGCACCAATGCACAGTGCACCAATGCACAGTGCGCCAATGCACAGTGCGTCAATGCAGTGCACCAATGCACAGTGCGTCAATGCACAGTGCGCCAATGCACAGTGCACCAATGCACAGTGCGTCAATGCAGTGCACCAATGCACAGTGCGTCAATGCACAGTGAGCCAATGCACAGTGCGCCAATGCACAGTGCGCCAATGCACAGTGCACCAATGCACAGTGCGTCAATGCAGTGCACCAATGCACAGTGCGTCAATGCACAGTGAGCCAATGCACAGTGCGCCAATGCACAGTGCGCCAATGCACAGTGCACCAATGCACAGTGCGTCAATGCAGTGCACCAATGCACAGTGCGTCAATGCACAGTGAGCCAATGCACAGTGCGTCAATGCACAGTGCACCAATGCACAGTGCACCAATGCACAGTGCGCCAATGCACAGTGCATCAATGCAGTGAGCCAATGCACAGTGCGCCAATGCACAGTGCGCCAATGCACAGTGAGCCAATGCACAGTGCACCAATGCACAGTGCGCCAATGCACAGTGCACCAATGCACAGTGCGCCAATGCACAGTGCGCCAATGCACAGTGAGCCAATGCACAGTGCACCAATGCACAGTGCACCAATGCACAGTGCGCCAATGCACAGTGCATCAATGCAGTGAGCCAATGCACAGTGCACCAATGCACAGTGCGCCAATGCACAGTGCGCCAATGCACAGTGAGCCAATGCACAGTGCGCCAATGCACAGTGCACCAATGCACAGTGCGCCAATGCACAGTGCGCCAATGCTTAGATGCGTGTCGGTGGCCATCTTTGCAGATGACCAGAAAATCCTGCCTGAGGTCAAAGGATCTTTGCATGGTCCTGTCCCGCCTGCTACGATTTCTGTGGCAGGCGGGACGGGAAAATTTCACCCAGTGTATGAAGCAAGTGCTTAATGCTGTTTGCATGAAATCTATTATCTGACCACTTAGCAGTTGCATCGAAAAGACAATTGTATATATGTTTTAAAACAGAAACATTTGTCGGGTCACAAAGAAAGAATAAGGAAGTCAAACTAATTGGATAACACTTTCAAGGAGCCAGCACAGGCAAAGTGGGCTGAATGGCCTCCCCGTGTGCTATGCGGTTCTATGACATTATGTTATTATCCTGTATCAAATGGTTTAATGTCTGTATCAAACTGACAGAGGAATATCATCCAAAGTACTTGCCTGCTAATATCACCAACAGTAATTTCAGACCTCATGAGCACAGTCATTTTGCAATCGAGCAAACCACAGAAATGAAGTTCTTCGAAAATGCAACTGTAAAAACAATGATTTGCATTTATTCTGAATGAAGTGAGAACAGTTTATATAATCAGATGTGAACAGGACACACTTCAGGATCTCTCTATCATTTGCTTTTATAAGCTATAAAATGATGATACTGTGAGTGGAACATACCAGGCAGGGAGTTTTAAACAGCTTCAGTATTACTGAGTATGCACGCCATAAACATTTGTGTCTTGTCATGATCATTTAGACTGTTAGGGTAAGGGGGGACTCAATTTTACTAAGTCAATTTTGTAGATAAAAATGTCAGAAAAGATGCTCCTGGAAACTGAAGCAATTTATAGATCAGTAAACTGAAATGTTCTATCAAGTTGATATATACGACATAATTTCATGATGGCTTTTAAATAATTTGATCTGTGACATGCCTAATTAATTCAGTTTTTTTTTGGCAGTGATTTATAAGTCTAGTTGCTTATCTTCTTCCCAGCGTCCTTCGTGCATTGTTAGACATTTAATCTGCCACAAGTGTATAGGCATACTCACATTCTCAGACATATGTTGTGCTGTATTTAAACCGTATTATTTTAGTGTACTTAACACTGATTCAAGTTATTAAGTATCACGCTATCGCTCTTATCCACCCTCCCCGTCAAATAATGCACAGCAGAAAAATAACACTGCTTCGCTTACTTTCCCTGTCATATGATACCATTCAGTGATAAATACCTCTCAATTGAGTTGTGATTCAAATACTGTCAAAACCAGACTTGAGAATAAAAGCTATTGTCAGCCATGTTGTAGGAGGAAAGTTTATCAGGAGCATGGCAACATTCACATGGTGTGCTCTGCTCAGAATGTTCCAGTCAGGAAGCTCACCAAGTCAATAACGGAAGAAAGTGGCCTCCATACTGAAACACCAATTGCTTAATTAGCTAAATAAAAAAGTGACATCCGCTGCATGTTCCCTGCTTATCACACTTCAGTGTCACTCATAATCAGCTTCCTGTGTCACAAATAAAAGTCCAATGCAAAAATCGAAGTACTCTACAGATACACGAATCACTGAAAGCAAGGGTAGTCTTTGAGAAACACATTCACTGTTATAATGCTGATAAGTTCTCAGCAAGGAGCTGCATTAACAGAGGTTTGGCTTAGAGGGGAATTACAACATTGTAACTGGCGTGTTTGCACAGAGAAAAACTCACCGTGTGGATTCATAGCAGGCAGCCATTATTGAGTAACTTTATTTGAATCGCTCTAAAAGTAAAGCACTGAGCCTGAAATTCTGAATCTTCTGAAAGAAGTCTCACAACACCAGGTTAAAGTCCAACAGATTTATTTGATATCACAAGCTTTCAGAGTGCTGCTCCTTCAGGGTATTAATAAACCCCCTGTTGGACTTTAACCTGGTGTTGTGAGACTTCTTACTGTGCCCACCCCAATCCAATGCTGGCATCTCCACATAATGAATCCTCTGAAGTGGAGGAGAACTACTACCTGCCTTGAGGTAATAACATCGCCATAAATTGCTGACCAGCTCTGTTTAAATACTGAGTGGTGGACTGCAGTCTATATCCTAATTGTACACCCTAAGGGGAATTTTAGCAGTTGCTGATAGCGTAAATGAGTAATATTGGATCAGCCATTTGTAAAGTGTTAGCATCCAGAAAAATCTGATGCTGATGTAATAATGATGTAACATCACATGACTAAGTAACAGAGATGTGGAGGGAGGAGAATTTTCAACCTTGTTCCACGTTCCCAAGATGTACCTACAGCTGTAAATAAGGAGTATTGGTTTTACCAAATGACAGTCTTGAGCAGCTTACTTTTAGAGAATAGGCAAGCTCCCAAAAATGCCGTCTAGACCTAGAGTGCACACTAAAACATGGTGGCAGTGGACAGTGAATACAATACCCAGGAAACTTTAAGAAGCAACTATTGACCTGGCAAGACAAGAGATCCTTGAAAGAAGGATGAAAGGAACAGATTCAAGACTCACCCAAAAGTTGGAGCATCACAGGTAAAGCAGATACAAATTAAGACGTAGAGCCAGAGTCTGGCCAACAATGATCAGAGACCCAAAATAATAAGCAGCACATGTGAAGCAGCAACAATTCCAGGACTCAGTAGAAGCATGGAATTCACACCATAGGAACCAAACTTCTGTTAATGCAGCTTCTTGCTGAGAACTCAAAGTTATCAGTATTATAACCGTGAAGGTGTCTCTCAAAGGCAACACTATCGGAACTATTTCAGAACGCTGAAGGTTTGCAACAGATAACCGGAGAAATAGGTTCGCAAGATGTTGATCTGCTTCTGGCTTACACAAAAAAGATGAAAAGATTTGGTCAATACACTACTTTATGAGGTCGGATCTCTTGCTGATGGGGACAAAATTTTACATAAGAAAGCAAAGACCAGGTGAAAGTATTGGATTCATTCATCAATGATCCATTCAGGGTGGCAGAGTACTGCGATTATGAAATCCTAAAGGATTTACTGATTTGTGACAGAATCATAGTTGGGGCACTAGACAAAGCATCATCGATCAAATTGTAAGGTAAACTGAGCTTAGAAAACAAAATCAGCTTTTGTTTGATTGAATGAGACCATTCAAGTTGCAGACCATAAGAAAGAAAGTGCACCAAATCCAAAGCCTGGCAAAACAGAGTGTGTAACCGCCATTTTGAAATGTCTTAACTATGGTCGTAACAAATTACACAGTCAAAAAGAATGCCCAGAAGGGGGTAAAAATGGGTGACTTCAAAACTGTCACTCAAAAATACTGACAACCTGTAAAGGAGGGAGAAAATATTAATGCAGAGCCACATACAACAAGTGTAAGAATCACAGAAAATGCAAGTAATCTTCCAAGGGGAGGTAAATAATACTGAAAACAAATTGCAGTATTAAACTTGAAGTGAATGGACATCTGCAATGTTTAAAAGTTAGACACAAGAGCAGGAGTTTCTGTTTTATCCGACAAAGTCAAATAGCTTAAGCAGCTTATGGGGTGGCACAGTGGTTAGCACTGCTGCCTCACAGCGTCAGGGACCCGGGTTCAATTCCCAGCTTGGGTCATTGTCTGTGCAGAGTCTACACGTTCTCCCCGTGTCTACGTGAGTTTCCTCTGGATGCTCCGGTTTCCTCCCACATTCCGAAAGACGTGTTGGTTAAGTGCATTAACCATGCTAAATTTCCCCTCAACGTTCCCGGAATGTGGTGACTAGGAGATTTTCACAGTAACTTCTTTGCAGTGTTAATGTAAGCCTACTTGTGACACTAATAAAAAAAGACAGATTGTGTTGCAACCCTCACCTATCACATTACAGGGTCCAGGTGGGAATACATTGAAAGTAAAAGGGCAACTCATGGCAAAGGTGAAGTATAAGGATACACAAATCATCGAAGCTCTCCAGAAATCAGGAAATCATGCTTAAAATGTAGGCGATCTATAAAGTGGATGAAGTTGCTGATGAGCGTTACAACTATTGAAAGTAAAGACCGAATACGGTATCACCCAATGAGCTGATGCTAAAGCAATTTGCCTCTTTACGTAGAGGAACGTCCTCCACCCGATCTTGGATAAAGTCAATGGTGAAATTGAGAAAATGCAACAGCAAGTGGTTATATCACTGGTAACAATGCCATCAAAATGGTGTTCAGGAATGGTCACGGTGCCAAAGCCAAATGGCTGTGTCAAAATCTGCATGGATTTAATCCAACTAAACAGTGTAATGTGAGATCTGCGTGCTGATTTCAGTGGGTGAGAGACTCGCCAGACTAGCCAAGAGTTCTCTATTCACCAAACTAGATGCAAATGGTGGATTTTGCCCGTAGCCTCTGAACAAAGAATTTCTGACCATATTTACAGCTATTCAGTCATTATTCTTTCAATAGATTACTCTTTGGAATTGTGTCCGCTCCAGAAACATTCTAAAGAACAATGACCGGAATTTTACCGCCTCGCCTGCCCCAGAATCGGGGTGGGCGAGGCTCACAGAACGGAATTCTTCATTGGCCTCAGGCAGGATTTTACACGCTTCGCCTGAGCGAGGTTGTTAAATCCCTCTCAATGAGCCCGATTTTACCAAACATTCATGCCCGTTTTCAGGCGCGAACTCGCGGTAAAGTCAGGCGTCGGGCCTTTAACGCAATCTGCATCCGAATCCGAGCAGATCGCAGCTTTACCGACGCCCGTATTCTGGTCCGTTCCGGATCCACGCTGTAAGCGACCTGCAGAATAAAAATCCGAAGCGGATTTCTATTCTGCAGGGGAACCTCCGAAGCCCATCCTCCTCGACCATCCTTCACAGACCCCCCCCCCGCTAACCACCCCGGCAGACCCCCCCCTGGGATCAGACCCCCCTGGGAGGCAGGCCCCCCTCGGCAGAGCACACCCCCAACCTACCTTGATCGCTAGTCTCCCTCCACCATCCTTCCGACCTGCAGTCCTTCGAGAGCCTGCAGCACCTTCCTGGCCTTCAGCTGGCGTCCGCCGGAGGAGGGGGGCAGGTTCAGATGGATCTCTGGTTGGGGGGGGGGGGGGTGGGGGAGGATGGGGGGGAGGATGGACTTGGGAGAATCTTGCAAACTGAAAATAATGTAGCATCTTCTTTGTGCTGCCTAATTATCTATGGGAAAGGTAATTAAACTACAGTGTCCTAGTGAGCAATTAGTGACCTGTATAATACATTTGTGATCTGTAACTGGATTGTTGATGTCCCTGTAGCCATGAGCCAGGTGCTCAAATGTTCAGAGTCATGTGGTGAACTTGGAAGAATTGTCCCCATGGTGGAACTTGGTTGGAAATAAGATTCAAGGAGATTACTAAATCTGGGAAATCAACCATAGTGAAAAGAAGTTTGTATTGGCAAATATTTCAAAATGTATATCCCCCCATTCATATTTTGAAATATTTTCCCAAATTTTTGACTGTCAGGTTTTTAGTTCCTGCGATTATAATTTTGACATTATCTTCCAAAGGGAATTCCTCTAATTCTGTGCAATGTTCAGATGAAAACAAGATGAAAGAAAGGATCCAAGGCTGCTCCAGAGGCAGATTAGCTGCACCCAATGTTGCCCATGCAAATTACATTCATAAGTAGGGGCACATCTGCCATGGAATGTGAGAGAAGAGTTGCCAATACAAACTTCTTTTCACTATGGTTGATTTCCCAGATTTAGTAATCTCCTTGAATCTTATTTCCAACCAAGTTCCACCACGGGGACAATTCTTCCAAGTTCAACACATGACTCTGAACATTTGAGCACCTGGCTCATGGCTACAGGGACATCAACAATCCAGTTACAGATCACAAATGTATTATACAGGTCACTAATTGCTCACATGGACACTGTAGTTTAATTACCTTTCCCATAGATAATTAGGCAGCACAAAGAAGATGCTACATTATTTTCAGTTTGCAAGATTCTCCCAAGTCCATCCTCCTCCCCATCCTCCACCCCCCCTCCCCCATGCCCCCCCCCCCCCCCCCCCCGCTCTCTCTGCTGTTTTTTTCTTTCGCGCCTGGGCGCGCTGCTTCAGATTTTCTTTCGAACTGCGCATGCGCAGTTCAGAGCTCAGATCGTTCCGGCAACGCTAAGCCCCGCCCACTGCGCAGATCGGACTGGAGCCAGCAAAAAGCGTATGGGCGCGCTGCAAAGATGATTCCGGGCTCGGATCTGCATTACGCCCGGATCCGGCCCTTAGACTCCAAATGGTAAAATCAGGCCCAATGTCTCAAACTCTAGAAGGCATGGAAAGAGTAATATGTCAATTGGATGACATACTTGCACATGGCTACAAAGCATGATCACAGAGTTGGAGCAGTCTTCAGAGACTGACAGGATACAGGCCTAACATTGAATGAAAAATGTGAGTTCACCAATCCTGTGTTCAAATTTCTAGGTCACATGGCATAAGCCTGGAATCACAGTTTATCCACAAAACGCAAAAGTATTTGGAGAGTTTGCACAACTCAGGAACATTACTGAGCTTCAGAAATTCCTTGGGATGGTCGGCCAAGCAAGCAGTTCCCACCAAGTTTGGCAAAGGTCAACGAGCCTTTGAGACAGCTGTAGAAACAGACTCAACAGTGGTACTGGAATGTGGACCAGTAAAATGCATTTGAAAAGATGAAACAAATTTTAATCTCCTCCGAAATCAAGGCACCTTACAAACCAGATCTGCCAATCAGAGCAGCAGTAGAAGTATCATCAACAGGTCTGGGAGAAATATTTGAGGGATTTTCCAGCCATTCATGCTGGCAGGATTGTCCAGTCTCATGGTGATGAGCCGCCGCCACTGCAGGTTCCCTGGCAGTGGAGGGTGAGTATAACAGGAAACCCCATTGACAGGGTCGGGACCGGAAGATCCCTCCACCGGCTAATGGCAGGCTGCCACTGCCACTGCAAAATGCACTGCAGGAAGGACGTAGAAAATCCTGCCCATTATTTCAAATGCAGAAAGATGGCAAGCACGGATGAGTTTAACATGTCTCAAAGTCATTATCAAAAAGAGAATAAAGATGCATCACAATTGTAAAAGAGGCATTGGCAGCAACGTGGGTGTGCAAACAATTCCTCGACTATGTTTATGGGATTACGGCTCGGAATTGAAACAAACCAGAATTGAAACTGTTGCCTTCTTCCACGTGCATTTTTCCCAGGTCAGTTGGGCGCTCCTCCACATGATGGAACCTACTGCCTGACTCCTACATTCCCCAACACCATTAAGAGTGTCGTGCCATTACCCAGCACTAGCCTGGTGCTCTTTCTTGCCACTTCTCAGCCTAAACTGGAGCCATGTACAGGTCTTGCTGCTTGTGGGCACAGACTGCTTCAGTGAACTCCCCAAACCGAGTGTTGCAGGCTGGCACATTGCCAAGCCCAGGATTACGTGCTGAAGGATATACTAAAGCTTGGGGCAGCCACTGCAGAGGCGCAATGGGGGAAGGTCGCTGTCAAAGACCTTTCGGTTATATTGCAACCGGGAGTGGTGCCATTTGCAGCTGGAGGCTTATTCTTTGGTGAGTGGGAAGGAAATGTGGTAAGTGGACTTACCCAGTATAAATTGGGAATATGTGGGCTAAATTAGCAGCTGTTAGACATTACTATCTGATCTGTTTGGAAACTCCCAGGCCACACACACATGGCTGCTTATGTAGTATGCTTCTCAGCAAGGGATGTGTGGGGACTACGCAGGCTGTGGGCAAATGGGCTGGGTTTGCTACACACTTCACTCAGAGAACCTGGGGCTTCACACTACAGGGCCAAATTTCGATGTAAGATTTGCAATCCCACTTTGGAGAACAAAAAGAAAGTACCAGACATTTCATTCTGGGTTTTTACATGCAGCCGAAGGAGGGATGTAATCTGTTAATCTCAAACTGACCTTGGGAGAAGCTGTCAAAATGCAAAGAAAGCCCTGAGGTTGGATTTTCCTTTATTCAAGTCCAAAATCATGTGGAATATTTGACAGGATAGGAGATAAAATTGGATGGTGAAGCCTACTGCCTCAATTCCCACCTGGATTGAGATTCCTGACAGACTGCTATTCCCATCTGCTGCATGTAAATGACATGGGTGGGCAGATACAAGGGCCATGGGCCCTGAGTACAAGTTCCTCCAACAGCTCCTCTTCCTGCTGCTAGCCAGGGACACTTGCTAAAGTGTGGTAATAGATCTGGATATAAGACCATAAGACATAGGAGCAGAATTAGGCTACTCAGCCCATCGAGTCTGCTCCGCCATTCAATCATGTTTGTAATATATATAAATGTATAAATGATTTGGAGGAAAATGTAACTGGTTTGATTAGTAAGTTTGTGGATGACACAAAGATTTGGTGGATTTGCGGATAGTGATGAGGACCGTCAGAGGATAAAGCAGGATATAGACCGATTGGAGACTTGGGCGGAGAGATGGCAGATGGTGTTTAATCAGACAAATGTGAGGTAATGCATTTTGGAAATCTAATAAAGATAGGAAATATACAGTAAATGGCAGAACCCTTAAGTGTATTGATAGGCAGAGGGATCTGGGTGTACAGGTACACAGGCCACTGAAAGTGGCAAAGCAGGTGAAGAACGTAGTGAAGAAGGCAGATGGCATGCTTGCCTTCATCGGCCATTGAGTTTTAAAATTGGCAAGTCATGTTGCAGCTTTATAGAACCTTAGTTAGGCCGCACTTGGAATATAGTGTTCAATTCTGGTCGCCACACTACCAGAAGGATGTGGAGGCTTTGGAGAGGGTACAGAAAAGATTTACCAGGATATTGCCTGGTATGGAGGACATTAGCTATGAGGAGAGCTTGGAGAAACTTGGTTTGTTCTCACTGGAACTACAGAGGTTGAGGGGAGACCTGATAGAAGTCTACAAGATTATGAGGGGCATGGACAGAATGGATAGTCAGAAGCTTTTTCCCAGGGTGGAAGAGTCAATTACTGGGGGCACAGGTTTAAGGTGCGAGGAACAAGGTTTAAAGGAGATGTACAAGGCAGATTTTTTACACAGAGAGTAGTGGGTGCCTGGAACTCGTTGCTGGGGGAGGTAGTGGAAGCAGATACGGTAGTGACTTTTAAGGGGCGTCTGGACAAATACATGGAGAGGATGGGAATAGAGGGATATGGTCCCCGGAAGGGTAGGGGGTTTTAGTTCAGTCGGGCAGCATGGTGAGTGCACGCTTGGAGGGCCTGTTCCTGTGTTGTAATTTTCTTTGTTCTTTATTCTTTGTTCATGGCTGATATTTTTCTCATCCCATTTTCCTGCCTTTTCCCCATAACCCCTGATTCCCTTATTAATCAGGAACCTATCTATCTCTGTCTTAAAGACACTCAATGACCTGATGTGGCAATATGACTTGTTATTTCCGTAAATGGAAGGACAGGGCCGAGTAAAAGCTGCCTTTTCCTCCAAAGATTGACTCCCAATCTTACCTTTATAGGCTACAATCTCTGTCACCACACACAAAGCCAGGTGTGTTCTTCACCTTCAGAGCTTTTGGATCCTCGCTGTTCTTTCCAGTACTCCAGTATCTTTCCTTTTGCACAGATGTTGACCAAAGCTCTTCTGGATAATAAATGATTCTTAACCAAGGAAAGTAGGTCAGGGGTCAATAATCTTGTGCAGCAAACAGAGGTCCTGCTCCACTGTGATGCTGCTACAAAGAAAAAAAGAATCCAAACCCTTAACCTCAGTCGCAGGATGACACCACTTAACCATTAAGCGTTGGTACAAAATGGCGCATTTCTGAAATTATCTGGCTCCCCACTGATTGAACGCAATTTGCTATTTTCTGTACCTAATTGACTGCCAACATTAATCACTCTTACACCAAATATGTGCAAGCTTAATTTAAATGCTCAATTTTATGCAAATTGGATCATAATGAATTCCCTCAAGAAATACTAATTTTCCCTGCAGAAGTTGCACTGTGCACTCACGATATTGCAATGGGTATGAAAAAAAAACTAGTCACATGCTGTTCTGCCAGGAAATGCTTGCTTAAAAATGAACCACTTTACCTTGGCTGCAGTCACCAAAATTGAAAAGAATTGGCAGGTCTTTGAGTATTCCTTTCCCTTTGATTATTGTGGGGGAAGAGCAAAAAAGGAAGAAGAGATGCAAGGGCAAATCACTTGCAGAAGAGGCAGATGGACAGGTAGCACATCCTGACAGAATGCTATGTGGCTGGTCTTTCAATATAGGTGAGGTGAGTGCATGGTGCAACTCCTGCATGTGTTTCTTGAGGGAATTCTTGAGGGAGGCATCGATGGTGTGTGGATAAGGTTTCAAATGCATTTTTACCTGGAGCCAAATACCCTCTGTTAGGGGCTGTTACGATGGTTTTCTTGTTGTATTTAAAAACTATCGTTTCCCTCAAGTAGTCAAACAAAGTGACAGAGTGGTTTCAAGATGAACTTTACTTTAGCCAGCTATAGGACCTTGAATGTCAGAGCGGAACATTCAGAAATACAAAGGTAATTAAAGTCTCAGCTTCGATTACAAGTAATTAGCATATACCAATAAAAGAATAGGAGTTATTGCTATCCAATCATAGTTAAGGTTACATCATGCATATATAAGGGTACAATGTCCAATTAAAACTTGTGCATGTTATATCATCAAGAAATGATAGCTGTATCTCTGACCAATCTTACCTCAACCTCCCTTTCCATTGTTCCTTGTTCTAACATGAACTGCAGCCGCACATCATTCGATTAGATAGTCCTTGAACCTTATCTGGGCTTACTTTAACCAAAAACTGTCATTTGCACATAGCTTTCCCTGTCTGACCGAGGTTCAGCTTGCAGCTTATGTGATTTTTAAACTTGTGTGATTTTTATCTCTTTCACCCTCATAAGCTCCAGCTTACCATGGAGACAATAAGGAAGCTGCATCATCTATGGCAGTCACATGCAAACACCCTTAATCAGAAGGTCAGCATTGCCCAGTGGCTTGGAAGATCACCGTTACTTTTATACGACCTGTTGTTTCCAGGAGAAATCAGTAATTGAAGTTAACACGCAGTGGTGCATCAAGGAAGTCACAAGGAGGGAATGGGAGTAGGGTAGGAACATTGCTTAAAGTTTTAAAGTTTATTTATCAATGTCACAAGTAGGCTTACATTAACCCTGCAATGAAGTTGCAGTGAAAATCCTGCCACACTCCAGCACCTGTTCGGGTACACTGAGGGAGAATTTAGCATGGCCAATGCACCTAACCAGCACAACTTTCAGGCTGTGGGAGGAAACCGGAGCACCCGGAGGAAACCTACGCAAACACGGGGAGGACGTGAAGATTCCGCACAGACAGTGACCCAAGCCAGGAATCGAACCCGGGTCACTGACGCTGTGAGGCAACAGTGCTAACCACTATGCCAGCATAGGAAAAGGAGTATGCTATTTAGTTCTAAGAGACTGCTCCGCCATTCAAAGAAATCATTACTGATCTGTGACCTAATTCCATATACACGCCTTTGTCCTATTTCCCCGAATAGCAACGCTTTAATTAGTTTCTTGTTGCAAAAACAACAGCAGAATGTTACCCTTTTGAAGATGTGAGTTGCAGTAGTAAGGAGTACTGTAATATGATCTTGCGTGCTAAACAAAAAAGGTTTATCTGATTGCCTTTTGTGGGGCAGTGGTCAAAACACTTTGCATCGCGCATAATCTGCATCTCACTTGATATAAGGGATATGGATAGATGGTTGTCAGCTCAGCAAACTGTTCCCTCATCTGCTCGCATGTTCCCTGGGTGTTGGAGACAGCGTTTGTTCTTTCTGTCACCTCCTTTCACACATTCTGCATCTTCTGTAGGAAGCATGCACTTGAATATCAAACACTGTACTCCTCTTCTGACCACTTGCTGCAGCTACACCTCTGGTACTGAATTCGTGATGTGGGATTTTCTTTTTACTTCTGAGTGCTATTGCAGAAATTTAGCAGAAATGATTTTCAGACAGCCCACAGTCCTGCGCTAACAAAAGAACACTTGTCTTTAAACCGCTGCAGAAGCACAGGAAATTCTGCCTCCAGAATTTTGGGAATAATGACTAACCTTGGAGATTGTGGCAGGAATGATCATGCTGAGCATATGCGAGGGTGTGTTATTTCTGCTATCGGAGGACCAGCAATGTAAAACACATCTGCTCATGGCTTGAGACATTGACCACTTGCACGAACTCCACATTAGCAAAAGAATAATACATTTGCATTTTATGATAGGATTGTTGGGTCATAGAATCCCATAGAATCCCTACAGTGCAGAAGGAGGCCATTTGGCCCATCGAGCCTGCACCGACAACAATCCCACCCAGGACCTTTCTGCGTAACCCCATGCATTTACCCTGCTAATCCCCCTGACACTAAGGGGCAATTTAGCATGGCCAATCAACCTAACCTGCACATCTTTGGACTAGTTATTTATTTGTAATTATTTATTTTATGTAAATGTCTAAATGTCCTTCTACTCAATTAAGACAATTGTTTCCTTATGTTATTACTTTCAGTGGAATGAAAAGGATAGAAATTGAGGATTAATTTAACATTTTTTTCACTGGTTCCAGCACTGAGGGTGGCAAGGGTACAAAATGCACTCTGGGTGGAGGAACTTCAAAGTCCATCATCAAGAATGGTTTGATAGCACCTCTATAAACAGAGCTAGCTGAGTCCTAAAGGGCACAGCTGCTGGACTGGCTCTGCACCAGATGGTGAGGGAACTAACAAGAGGGAAAAACCTCATCAACCTGCCCGCCGCAGATGAATTTGTCCATGACAATTTCAGTAGGAGTGACCACCATAGAGTCCTGTGGAGACAAAGTCTCATTGTCACATTGAGGATACCCTCCATCATGTTTTGTGTGGCACCACCACCATGCTAAATGGGGTAAACTTTGAGCAAATCTTGCAACTCAAGACTGGGCATCCATGAGGTGCTGTGGGCCATTAGCAGCAGCAGAACTGTACTCAACCACAATCTGTAACCTCATGACCTGGCATGTCCCCCACTCTACTATTACCACCAAGCCAGGTTCAATGAAGAGTGCAGGGGACATTCCAGGGGCAATACCAGGCATTCCCAAAAATGAGGTGTCAACTTGGAGAAGCTACAAAACAGGACTTCATGCATTCCAAGCAGCATTAGCAGCAAGTAACAAAGCTAAGCGATCTCACAATCAATGGATCAGATCTAAGAACAGCAGTCCTGCCACATCCAGTCATGAATGGTAGTGGATAATTAAACAACTCACTGGAGGAGGAGGCTCCACAAATAAGAGCATAATATAAGATCAGAAGAACTAGGAGCAGGAGTAGGCCATCTGGCTCCTTGAGCCTGCTCAGCCATTCAATAAGATCATGGCTGATCTTTTCATGGACTCAGCTCCACTTGTCCGCACACTCACCGTAACCCTTTATTCCTTTATTGTTCAAAATTCTATCTATCTCTGCCATAAAAACATTCAATGAGGTAGCCTCAACTGCTTCACTGGGCAGGGAATTCCACAGATTCACAACACTTTGGGTGAAGAAGTTCCTCCTCAACTCAATCCTAAATCTACTCCCCTTTATTTTGAGGCTATGCCCCCTAGTTCTAGTTTCATTCATCAGTGGAAACAACCCCCTGCTTCTATCTTATCTATTCCCTTCATAATTTTATATGCTTCTATAAGATCCCCCCCCATAATATCCCCATCCTCAATGATGGAGGAGCCCAGCACATCTGTGCAAAAAACAAAGCTGAAGCATTCGCAGCAGTTTTCAGCCAGAAGTGCCGAGTGCATGATCCAACTTGGCCTACTCCAGAGGTCCCCAGCATCTCAGATGCCAACCTCCCACCAATTCGATTCACTCCACGTGATATTGGGAAATGGCTGAAGGCATTGGATATTGCAAATCTATGGGTCCTGACAATATTCCAGCAACCGTACTGAAGACATGCTCCAGAACACGCTGTGCCCCTAGATAAGGTATTCCAGTACAGCTACCCAGCAATTTGGAAAATTTCCCAGGCATGTCCTGTACAGAAAAAGCAGGATGAATCCAACCTGGCCAATTACTGCCCCATCAGTCTACTCTTGTTCATCAGTAGTGATGGAAAGACTTATCAACAGTGCTATCAGGTGGCAGTTATTGAGCAAAATCTGGCTCACTGTTGCCAAGTTTGTGTTCCATAAGGGTCATTCAACTCATAAGCTCATTGCAGCCTGGGTCCAAACATGGACAAAAGAGCTGAATTCCAGAGGAGAGGCAAGAGTGACTGCTCCGGACATCAAGGCATCGTTTGACCGGGTGAGGCATCAAGAAACCCTAGTAACACTGGAGTCAATGGGATTCAAGGGGAAAACCCTCTGCTGTTTGGAGTCATTCCTGGCACAAATGAAGCTGGGTGTGATGGTTGGAGGTCAATTATCTCAGCTCTACAACACCACTGTAGGGGTTCCTCAGGATAGTGTCCTGGGCCAAACCATCTTCAGCTGCTTCATCAGTGACCTTCCTTAGTCATAAGTGGGGATGTTTGCACAATATACTGCATCAGTCACGTCTCCTCAGACAGTGAAACATTCATGTCCAAATGCAGCAGGACCTGGTCAATATCCAGGCTTGGGCTGACAAGTGACAAGTAACATTTCCCCCACACGGGTGCCAGGTAAAGACCATCTCCAGCAACAGAGAACCTAACCATTGCCTCTTAACATTCAATGGGATTACTATTGCTGAATCCCCCATTATCAACACCCTGGGGATTGCCATTGACCAGAAACTGAATGGACTAGTCATATAAATACTGTGGCTACAACATTAGGTCAGTCTCTACGAATCCTGCGGTGATTAACCTACCTCCTGACTCCCAGCCCCCATCTACGATTTACATGGCAAAAGTCAGGAGTTTAATCGAATACTCTCCACTTGCCTGGATAGGTGCAGCTCCAACAACACTCAACAAGTTTGACATAATCCTGTCTCATTTAGGGTAGGGAAGTCTGCATGATTTCAATTATTTTAGGCATCACGGTGGCACAGTGGTTAGCACTGCTGCCTCACCGCACCAGGGTCCCAGGTTCAATTCCGGCCTTGGGTCACTGTCTGTGGAGTTTGCACATTCTCCCCATGTCTGTGTGGGTTTCCTCCGGGGTGCTCCGGTTTCCTCCCACAGTCCAAAGATGCGCGGGTTAGGTTGATTGGCCATGCTAAATTGACCCTCGTATCAGGGGGATTAGCAGAGTAAATGTGTGAGGTTGCGGGAATAGGGCTTGGGTGAGATTGTGGTCGGTACAGACTCGATGGGCCGAAGGGCCTCCCTCTGTACTGTAGGGATTCTATGATCCAAGACAAAGCAGCTCACTTGTTTGGCACCCCATCCACAACCATTCACTCCCTCCAACACTGACAAACAGTGGCAGCAGAGTGTACCATCCACAAAATACACCGCAGAAACTCACCAAGGCTCCTATTTATTTTTATATCATGAATCAAATTAAGAATGGAAAACCTTCAATAATTACATGTTCTTAAATAAGTCTGATGTGTATGAATGACAGTTAGAGATCTTAAAACTTTAATTTTGAACACTCCTACCAAATTTTCTCTTAATCTCTACAGTTCTAAGGAGAATACTCCCATATTTCTAGTCTCACTATACTGCTGACATCCCACTTTCCCAGTACCATTCCACATCCTGAAGAAGAGTCACCCGGACTCAAAACATTGGCACTGTTCTCTCTCCACAACTGCTGTCAGACATGCTGGGATTTTCCAGCAATTTCTGATCCAGCATCCACTACCTGGCCGCACAGTGGTGAAAGAGCAAGAGTTGTAAGAGGAGGAAGACAAAGATGAAGAAGAAACTCCATCCCCAACCTCCGATACTTGCATTACTTATACCAGGAAATAGCTTAGAGACAGATCTGCACATGGAGAGACATCAGGCACAAATGGGGATGGTCTATGGAAGAGAACTGATGGATATGTGCAATTAAAATTTTGGTGCATTGTCAATGTCAAGGGGCATGGAGGAGTCCGGCAAGATTTTGGCAAAAGGCACTGCACAGATGCAACACAGATTCAGACTATTCTCATGCAAGCTAACCTTGTTGCCACGCAAGCTCAGACTGCAGCCTCAAGGCTATGGATACCAGAATTGCAACAAGCTTGTAGGCGCCCAAAGCAAAGCCTTCTAGGCCCAGAGTCATTCAAGGCCATCTCTAGTTACGCCCCACTGAGAGTCAACAGCCTTCCGCCAACCATGTTGCGACCATTGTTAAGGAGCACTAGGACTGACAAAGTCAGCCAGAAGACAGGCACAAAGAGAATGCATAAGGATGGTTAGTTGCTGTTTGTATGCAATATGATTTATTGAATTTTTCTGGAATACTTGCTTTGTGTTGCTGTTTATTTCAGCATTGTGACCCAAGTAGATCAGTAAGAGAGGAAGGACAAGGTGTGGGACTGTTGGTGATGGGGAATTGGGTTGCACTGACTGGTATCGTTGTCAGATGAATTGAACATGGTCAAAGGGCTGCGTTGGTTGCTTCCTCCTCCCGCTCGCCTAGTCCCCTCATGATAGCGAATTTGTGCAGCATTCAGCAAGCCACCATGAATTTTAACTTATGCTCTGCTGAGTACAGCAAGTTTCATCCAGAGCAAATCAGGCAGCAGAAGCAATATTCCAATTGTCTGCTCGTATGGAAGCATGGTTTTTGTATGGAAGCATGCTTTTTGTTGTACTTTATACATGTGCACCTGGCACAATGGACTGCTGCAGAATGAAGGCATCATGACTATTGCCAGGATAGCACCACTGACCTGTGTGATATGCAGAGTATGGACTCCAACCAGCTGAGTCATGAGTGAATGGAATTCCTTTATTGTAGCACATTTCAGAGATTGGCAATGTTCTCCTCTCCCTGCTCTGAAGCTGTGGCTGCAGCAAAGTGGTAAATTTTACTGAGAATATCCTTATTGAAGCAAACATCTCAGAAATGGTTCCTTGCGGAGGTCAACCTACACCAACTGCTGTCTGAACACCCGGGGCAGATATGGCCTTCTGGTGAGAGTCCTTTCTCTCTCATTATCCTCCCTCTTCCAGCAGTTTGTCTCACTCTGCATTGCCTCTGCCCAATCTGCTATCATGCTGTACTCCAAGAGGAATATTGCACCTATGTCTGGGAGGAAGCAATTTGTGAAGTTACATAGTTTGTGCAAATTGAGAGCAGGAGTGGACAACTGAGCCCTTTGAGTTTTTCTTCCATCTAATAAGATCACTGCTGATCTGATTGGAACTTCAATTCCACATTACCCTAACCCCCTGTAACCTTTCACTCTCTTGTTTATCAAGAATCCATCTACCTCTCCATTAAAAATATTCAAAGGCTCTTTCCACCACCTTTTGAGGAAGAAAGTTCCAAAGACTGAGGGCAGAATTTTCCTGCCCACCACGGGAATTGGCCATGCTGAATTCTCCCTCAGTGTACCCAAACAGGCGCCCGAGTGTGGCGACTAGGGGATTTTCACAGTAACTTCATTGCAGTGTCAATGTAAGCCCATTTGTGACACCAATAAATAAACTTAACTTAAAAACGTAATTCTTTCAGCACCTACCAGGCTACTCCTTACAGATTTTAGCAACTTTGAACACTTCTGGGAAGTACTAAAGGCTTCCATATTCAGAACAGGCTCCAGTAATAATCAATCAACAACTAACCTGAAAAGAGTTGATGGTCCCTTTAGATGCTGCTGACTAGGGGAACTTTAATTCTGTTGAAAACATGTCCAGCTGTGTGAGGGTAAGAAGGGACATCCATATGAGCTCCAAAATGGTGGCATTAGTGGATTGGCACTGCTGCCTCACAGCTCCAGGGATCCCGGTTTGATTCCCGGCTTGGGTCACTGTCTGTGCGGAGTTTGCACATTCTCCTCGTGTCTATGTGGGTTTCCTCCGGGTACTCTGGTTTCCTCCCACAGTCTGAAAGATGTGCTGGTTAGGTGCATTGGCCATGCTAAATTCTCCCTCAGTATACTCGGACAGGCGCCGGAGTGTGGCGGCTAGGGGATTTTCACAGTAACTTAATTGCCGTGTTAATGTAAGCCTACTTGTGACACCAATAAATAAACTTTAAACTTTAATCATTAATCTGATACAAGACTTCTTTTGGATTGTCAGTGTCAAGTATGATCTGATGCTCGCTACACGTGTTCCACTGCCCTCACCAAAATGGCACCTGTTGTGTATTGGAGACATGATACGTAGGGCAGACTTTGATTAAAACCTAATGGAGATTTATTTACAGTGTGTGATCTCTACCATGGCTGCTTCTTCTCTCTGTTTTCACACTAAGGCCGGAATCTTACCAACGTTCATGCTGGCGGGATTTTCCCATCCGGCCGCAGTGAATGGAGATTTGGCTGGCCGCTAAATTCTCTGACCTCGCGGGAATGTGGCACGAACGACAAGTAAGATTGTGCCCTATGTCTATTACATCGCTTCCATTGCACACATTACTACAGCAGAGCTCTAGTGAGCCAATAGGAATAAATACAAATGCATAACAGCAGCCAAAGCAGCTCACTTCAGAAAGTGTGCGTGTGTATCATGGATGGCATCACTGAGAATAAAAAAAGCTGAGAACAAAGAAGCCAAATTTCATGGCAACTATTTTTTAAATCTGTGCTTTATGGAACTCCTGATTCCAATCATATATCTGACACAAGAATAATATTTCCAGCCACTCTATTCACGCATTCATCATAATTAGACTGTATTAAACACGACACTGGCAACATCTAAATAGCAACCTCCTCACTGTTGCCTGGAAACACTGATTTGCATCACGATATACACACCAACAGTGACATTTGCCTCAATGGAACTCATCCAGCGTGATTAGTGTAAATAGCACAGCTCAGATCCTTGCAGCTACATTCAAAGTCTAAATATAACAATAAACTTTCACTGATTTCGGTCCCATGATACTTTGGCAGAAGAAGTACATAAACACTAGATAATAAGGGCTTCAACTTGTTCTAGTTAAAGTTTCTAACATAGGACATGGCAGGGTTCTGAATGAAGTGGTAGGAAGGAAGCAGAAGTTGTCATGTTGCCCGATATGTTATTGGAATTATGTTATTGCCTCACATGGAGTTGTTACCTAGTCTAATAATGCTCTTCTCGTGACTTAGTTTATGGATATCTGACAGATCACTGCTGTACCAAAGTTGGAAAAATGCCAATAAGTCCACTGGTATCGGCACAATGGCACAGTGGTCAGCACTGCTGCCTCATAGCTCCAGGGATCCGGGTTCCCAGCTTGGGTCATTGTCTGTGCGGAGTTTGCACATTCTCCTCATGTCTATGTGGGTTTCCTCTGGGTGCTCCGGTTTCCTCCCACAGTCTGAAAGACGTGCTGGTTAGGTGCATTGGCCATACTAAATTCTCCCTCAGTGTACCCGAACAGGCGCCAGAGTGTGGCGACTAGGGGATTTTCACAGTAACTTCATTGCCATGCTAATGTAAGCCTACTTGTGACACCAATAAATAAACTTTAAACTTTAATCATTAATCTGGTACAAGACTTCTTTCAGATTGTCAGTGTCAAGGATTCCAGTGGGAGTTTCTATGCATCTGTCAGTCTTAGTGGGGGTTTTTGGTGGCTGAGGGGATGTATAGCAGGGGTAGCAGAGTGGTATTTGCCTTGACACTGACTCACTGTTTCCAAGGAAAGCCCAAGATTTGGGCTGTGTTGTCCTTGTGCTTGGAGCTTGGAAGATCAAATCACCTTTACTCTTTGAAGTAGTAAAGCCAAATCCTTAGCCAGAGAAATCTGGTCATGTGCTTGTCTGGATCCCAAATCTGTAGAGTTGGGATGCAACTGTGCAGGATCTGAGATTTCTAGAGGAAACTGAGGGACATATCCATGTTTACGGTGCTAGCTTCCTCCAGCAGCGAGATAAACTTTTTCATTCAGCACATAGTCTGCTTTTTCCTTTAATGAATTTATAGAATTGGTGTAAGTGATAAATTTAAGAATTTAAACCAGTCTTCATCTATTCTAGAAGAAGAGATTTGTATTTCATAAGATCCTGGAGTGAATTTTATAGAGGGTGTGTTTTCCTACCCCCATATTTGATCGAAAAGTCAGCTGGCACCTTGCTGACTTTAAAACAGGCTGACTTGCAGTGACTATGCTTCTCAGGCACAGGGGGTGGGATTTTCCAGCCGCGCTCGCCCCAAAACTGGAAAGTCCGGCCTGAGAACCACAGACTTTTGCATGATTTCCCTCACCACCTCCCCCCACTCCCCCCGCCCACCCCACCGCCTGCTACGATTCCCCTGGTGGGCGGGACGGGAAAGTTCTGCTCAGGAAGTCCCACTTCTGAGGCCAACATGATTGGCCGGCAGTCGAGTAGTCCCAGGAGTGTCAGAACACAGTAGTGGCTGATGCTGGGACTGCAAGGAGTTCCTAAATGGGGCTGTTGGGTTTTTGAGGTGAGGGGAGGCAAAAGGGGCTGATCCATCTTGGGGGTGAGATGTCCCCAATGGGCAGAGGGAAACTCTCAAAGGAGGTACCGCAACTTTCCTTCCTGCCTTTTATCACAAGCTGTTAAAGTGGCGGATAGACCAACTTCCTTCTATCTTCTCCCACCCAATGTGGTCCATAAGTGACCTTCAATTGGCAACCTAAGGGCCTCAATAAACTTAAGGGCAAGCAGGCTGTCTGATGTCCTATCCATTTCCCATAGTTTGGGGGAGATCCCAGGGGTGAGCAGGAAAGTAGTGGGTTGGTCACCCTTTTATTTTATTTGCCCCCTGCCTTCAAATATGTCAACAGGGGCCATCAGCTCCTTCCCCTACGTAAGACATTTACAGATGAAGCAAGCTATTTGGCTCAGTTTAGTTCCTTAATCCAGAAATCTTAAAAATAATTCCCATTTCAGCAACTAATCGCAGGGGTTTTATCTTCACTAGATATTTCCGGAAGCCTATTCCATGCATTGCTGATTATTTATGCAACAGATATCCTAATCTACACCAATTTCTAAAACCGCCGTTCTTGCTGACCTCCTTATGGCTAAAAGCATTCCATGGCCTTACCCCTCTTAATCCCCCTATCCTCCTCTGATGTGACCAACTGCTCCTCCCTGAAACTCTCTGCTTCTGACGCTGCTTCCTGTGTATTCATCCTCTTTCCTACATCCTACCATTGCTAGCATTGTCTTCAGTCACTGAAGCCCCACAATCTGGAACTCCCTCCCTAAACATGTCTGCCTCTTCTGTAATAGCTCCTCAAAACCCTCATTGATCAAGTGCTGGGACAAGCCTGCCAATATCTCTTCCATTATAAAGAACAAAGAACAAAGAAAATTACAGCACAGGAACAGGCCCTTCGGCCCTCCAAACCTGCACCGACCATGCTAACCGACTGAACTAAAACCCCCTACCTTCCGGGGACCATATCCCTCTATTCCCATCCTATTCATGTATTTGTCAAGATGCCCCTTAAAACTCACAATCGTATCTGCTTCCATTACCTCCCTCGGCAACGAGTTCCAGGCACCCACCACCCTCTGTGTAAAAAAACCTGCCTCATATATCTCCTTTAAACCTTGCCCCTTGCACTTTAAACTCATGCCCCCTAGTAATTGATTCTTCCACCCTGGGGAAAGACTTCTGACTATCCATTCTGTCTCTCATAATCTTGTAGACTTCTATCAGGTCTCCCCTCAACCTCCATCATTCCAGTGAGAACAAACCAAGTTTCTCCAACCTCTCCTCATAGCTAATGCCCTCCATACCAGGCAACATCCTGGTAAATCTTTTCTGTATCCTCTCCAAAGCCTCCACATCCTTCTGGTAGTGTGGCGACCAGATTGACCACTATATTTGAAGTGCGGCCTAACAAAGTTTCTGTAAAGCTGCAACATGGCTTGCCAATTTTTAAACTCAATGCCCCGGCCGATGAAAGCAAACATGCCGTATGCCTTCTTGACTACCTTCTCCACCTGTGTTGCCACTTTCAGTGACCTGTGTACTTGTACACCCAGATCCTTGGGTCAAGCCTGCCAATATCTCTTCCATTATGGGCAGCACGGTGGCACATCGGTTAGCACTGCTGCCTCACAGCGCCAGGGATCTGGATTCGACTCTCGGCTTGGGTCTCTATCTGTGTGGAGTCTGCATATCCTCCCGGTTTCTGCATAGGTTTCCTCCGGGCGCTCTGGGTTCCTCCCATAGTCCGTAAGACGTGCTGGTTAGATGCTCTGGCCATGCTAAATTTTCACAGTAACTTCATTGCAGTGTTAACGTAAGCCTACTTGTGACACTAATAAATAAAATAAACATTAGCTCAACATCCATTTTATTTCCTCAAACTTCTATGAAGCACCTTGGAACGTTTCCCTACATTAGAAGTTCCATGTAAATTAAAAGTTACTGTGCTTATCTTCATCAATTAAATTACTGATCATACCTTGCAACTGGCTATAAGGTACTACATGTACAACAACTCTACATTTCCTATGCCCTGGAGATGTGCAGATGTGAATGTGTTTCTCCAGTTCTTAGATCATGCATATGCTTTGACTAAGAATTATGTCAGTAGTTTTTCCAGTGGTGAAGCACTTTGTTTAGCTTATCCCACTCCTACAGAAGATAATGGATGCCATGTATTTGTACTTGTTGAACATGAATTTAATAAAGTTACATCCTTTTGAAGACATGGTGCCACATTTGCTTCCATGACTAACTTTCCAAAAGCTACTCTGCTTGCTTGACCAAAAATTACCTGGCCGAACATGTTGGCTATTATTTTTCTCTTGAGATAGAATTTTTATTACTGCATTCATAACATTGTTTTCCACAGGTTTCAGGGCAAAACATATTTCTGTGTTTTCATTTCACCATCCAACTCATTTTTTCAAGAAGCAATTTTAATTTCTCTGCATCCTTTTGGTTGCTGTGATGCATTTACTTTATAAAATCATAGAATCCCTACAGTGCAGAAGGAGGCCATTCAACCTGCATCTGACAACAATCCCACCCAAGCCTTAACCCTGCAACCCCACTAATCCCCCTGACACTAAGGGGCAAATTAGCATGGCCACCTAACTTGCACAGCTTTGGAGTATGGGAGGAAATCGGAGGACCCAGAGGAAACCCATGCAGACATGGGGTGAACGTGCAAACTCCACACAGAGTGTCACCTGAGGCCGGAATTGAACCTGGGTCCCTGATGCAGTGAGGCAGCCGTGCTAACCACTGAACCGCCGTGCCGCCCTCCTTACCAATTGATGCAAAATATCAGACCAGTAGCTGATTTAACTTGGTGCTGAAAAATAGGTCTCATAATAAATCTTTTCTCTGTCCTGGATATCCAAAGGCATTTATTTTATTATCACGCTGTTAACTAAACAATACTGAGCTCATTTAAATGTACTTATGCTGCATCTTGCGTTGTTGCTTTGGAATTCTAGTGGAATGTTGTAACAAAAATGGTTTCACATGACACGGCACATATACCACAGCTGTTTCCTCCTTAATGTCCCACTGGATTTGTGGCACATGGATATGATTGTATTAAGTGTCTGGGAGTCAGCTTAAATAAGCTTCTTACTGTTTGTTTGGTAAATGCCAGTCTTCAACAATAACTGCAATAACTCAAGGTAAATCTTCAGCCACTGAAAGGCACTTTTGCATCCATGCTTGCATATTACTATGAAATATGTGTAGTTCCATTGTCTGCAATGTAACTACACATAACAAAAGATCATTCTAATCCTGGAAATATTGAATTGCAATGGGCTAAAGAGCCCACGGTGTTGTTAAAACTCTTACTAAAGAGCCTACCCATCCATTCTCAACTGTGCAGAATCCATTGTCCAAAAAATGTAAAACTGAATTTAATTTCTGTTCTCAATAAATGTCCAGTGCAGGTGTTAAATGGACAATTGGATTTAGGAAATCTACTCTATTCCTCTCAATTTATAGACAACTAATTTTACTGATTTTTGTAATACCCAGGGGTCAACTTTAACCCAAAGTGGCTTTTGGGTAGGTGAGAACTGGGACAAGCAAGTGGAAAGCCTAAGTTCTAGGCCCAGGGTAATAAAGCACTTGAAGCTTGTTAGCATTTGATTAATGTCTTTCCCACCTGACTGGAAACAGGAAGACATCTCACTTTCTGGGCATGATTTTCAGTGGATCTCGGAGACCAATTTAAAACAGGATGCAACTCATGAAGAAAAGTTGTTTTTACTTTTCTGACATTGTTTTCTCTTCGAGCTCTAAGGTGAAGACTGAGTCAACAATGAGCCCCAAAATTTCCCGAGGCCTCCGCTGAGGTCCTGGTTAAAGGGAGGAAGGTAAGGAGAAATTTTCCCATCAATGGTGGTCAAATATCAAAAATAGACATTCACTGGGCTTGAATCGATCTGGCTGAGTGAATTTGTCCAGAAGCTTCATCCTTCGGACTTGGGTTGAATGCAGAAAACACTTCAAATGATATGACAAGGTCATCTAGAGTGAGGGTAATTCATCATTCCTCCATCTCTTTCAAGAGACTTTTCAACAGACCTCTTCTGCTCCCCAACACTCTTACAATTCCATGTTTTGCATCGCATCCTTCACTATCCACCACATGGGCAGACTAAAAGGCTTTTCAATCTATGTCTATACACAGATGTACTAGTAACTAGTAACTTCGCATTGTCTTCTCACATGATAGCTTTCTAAGAAACCGTCAGAGTTCTTTTTCACGATGCAGTTCAGCTACTTACTTTCCATTCAATACCTCCCATCTCACTTGCATCTTTCTTAATTTCCCTTGTAACATCGGCAAACCAAACTGAAGCCCCAGACATGTCCAATCTCTGTTCAGTAGCCGGTCATCAACCTCTCGCCCCCTCATTGTACAGAAGAAAATGTTACATGACACAAGGGAGAGGGTCATTCAATTATTTGGGTTGAAGATAGAAATACAAAGCTGAGGGCTTTTCTGAAGAGGCATTATTACTTGAACCTCTTCAAGCAGCTGAAAAATGTACATTTAGCAATCTTGACAATATTGTGAGAACTGCTAGCTGCTAGTGCTCAGACTGTCAGTACCAGGCTAAGTCTTGCCTCTTTTTTATTTCCACGGCAAGACCCTTATGGAGACACCTCATCGAAAGACAAAAGAGGCACCATCATGCTATCCATTCCTCCAAAGTACCAGCTCAGGACCTAATCCAAAAGGCCTCGACAAGGACAACTCAGGAGGAGCCCTGTCATTGAGTTAATTCCCCAGCTCTGCTGAGGGGGGACAGAGATGTAGGCTTCAGATGTCCAGCTACAAAGAGACAACTGCTTGCCTCACACAAGTAGTCATCGGAAGG
The DNA here is from genome assembly GCF_964213995.1 of Mustelus asterias. NCBI lineage: Eukaryota > Metazoa > Chordata > Chondrichthyes > Carcharhiniformes > Triakidae > Mustelus > Mustelus asterias. Next base: position 53,836,036 of record NC_135819.1, read on the forward strand.
GCTGCCAAAAGATTTCAGCATCATGGCTGAAAGAATGAAGGACTCTGCTTGAGCTTTGTGTCAAGTAGCATTAGCACTCTGCATTCCACCATGGTGCAGCTGACCTGTCTTCACGAAAACCAATGTTTTGTGGAAGCTCAAACAGCTGCCATTCAGAGTCTTTGTCGACCTTGGACAGACTGGTGCACCCAATAGATAGGAACTTTCAAGGCATATACCACATACCTATCAAGATTATCCACATTAATTGTGCCCAATATCCTAGCAGCAGCTAGACTTCTCTTAATCTATTCAGGCGAGGCAGAAGAGAGAAGAATTCCTACTGAACAATATATTAATTGACACGTATTAGCATGTGCACTGTCTTCGCAATATTGAGATGGGGACTAAGTTGCTGTTGTTTCGCTCATAGGTTTGATCTGTTCAGCTATGGTTTGTAAGAATATGCATTTGGATAATGTTTTCTCACTCTGCTCAAGTATATTCACATCTTGACCTATCCTCACAAGCTCCAGGCTATCTGCATCAGTGCTATGCAAGATACAACTACTTGGGAGGAAGTGTGTAGAAAGTCAGAGTGAATCACAATTCACTGATCACTGGGGAGCATGAATGGATGAAAGTGGAAGGAGATGGGGGGCGGGGGGGTGGGGGGGGGGGGTGGGGGAATGGAGCAATAATGTCCCCCTGCTGAGAAACCCAGGTATACAGATCTTAGGAGTCTAGTCTTCAAAAGGACAACAAGCAAGACTTTTCAGCCCCAACACCAGTGAGCATTGACACCGTCGGGACGGGAAAATTTGGAGAACTGCTAAGGTTCTCCAATTTTTTCCCGTCCTGCCCACAATGATGCCCACCTGTGTCGGGGCTGGAAAATCCTACCTGTGTTAGGACTGGAAAATTCCATCAATTGATTCTGAAGTACAGAACTCTGGTACAGACAATGGAGAAAGTTTCTATGCATGCGATTGAGATGTTGATGTAGGAATAGTCTCATACTTTCATCATCAACACATTGCAGGAAGTTACTCCTAATGAGTCAAGAAATCAGTGATAGTCTAGGGGATTTATGGAAGAACATGGTACCAGGAACATATAAGAGACCAAGGTGTCTTCCCAAGAATAGTTTGGGCACAGTCAAGGTATAATTGCTTTAATAGATGCTTTGAAGCCACCCTAAACGCAAGACCTCCACAAAATTTCCCAGAATTAACTGTATCTATTTAGTCTGTAATGACACTGATCAGGCCTCGACCTTGCTCTAGGGGGCTACAGGGTGTGGTGACAAATGGTTCTGTCTGTCATGATGGTGAAGGTGCACAAATGATTTTTATGGTTCGCTTAATGCCAGCACCTCAGGAAATTTCAGTCTTGGTCCCAGTTCCTCGTTACAATGCAGTGACAAGTGGAAGTGGGCCTCTCAGACACACTAGCTGCACAACAATGTTATGACTAACATTGTATCCAATTAGAGTACATTTTGCAGCACATTTTATTCAGTTAAGTTTGACATTAAACAGGAAATCGAACTGGGACTATTTGGTGAGAAAGTGTACCTCAGTCCATGCCTGCTGGATTGCATCTTGTGAATCTTATAATCACTCAAGTGTAAACTTTTATTTAGTTAAATTAGAATGTTGTGTAGCCTTCTTTTCTGTAAAGCCAAAGAAAATCAAAGTATCTTTCCACCAGTTTGTAAAAGAAGTGAGATTTTCCTGCTAGGAATTCACACATGAAATCTGACATTTATTGACGAAATAATTTTCTCAGAATCGAAACATTGCACACACATGTACATAGCCTATTCAGGTACTTTCTCCTGCAAACATAACTGAAGAGCTAATAATAGCACTGAAAACTCGTATTAAAACTTTAATCGCTCCCTAATTACAACTTTCTTTCAGTGCTGAGGTAACTTATACAAACCAACCAACAAGGTGAAAAGTCCTTGTGATGGCGAACGTTTTGGGGGGAAAAGAAAAGACGTTTAATTGCATGTCAGAACTAAAATTGTCAGCTGTCTGACTGCTTTTAATTCTCACTTGCGTGCATGCTCCTGCACATCTCTGTGGCTCCAGACAGTGAACATTACAGGTGATTAATGCTCCAGTTCAAACACTTCCAGTTCAAAACATGTTTACTCCCACTTGAGTTGCCCTCAAACGACTTCTAGAAGGGTATCTCCTGAGTCCCGCTGAAAGCAGTTCTGCCTCTATTGGATCACAGCCAGGCCTTGTGTTTATGCTGTACAGCACCTCACATGGCACGCCATGCACTTCCTGACAATGATTGATGTCTCTGGAACACAGTGTTACAGGGTACTGTTCGTGCAGAGAAGTATTGCTAAGTATCTGAATGGTTTGATAAAGATTTATCAGCTAAGTATAGTTGTCAGAATTTGGGAAGGAGAATTGAAGCTTTACTCCCCATTTAAGTCTGACTCTAAATTTAGCCAGAAGGAAGGGTTAATAATGCAAGATGTGCCCACCCTAGCATGAGCGTCGTTGTGTAAATAATGGAGTTGAATTTCATGGGGATTCTCACAATTGTGTTATCATAGCTCAGCGGAAAATCTCCAGGATTCATGGACAAGTCTCAGCTGGATTAGCCTTATAAATACTGTGGCTACAAGAGCAGATCAGAGGCAAGGAATCCTGCGACGAGTAATTCACCTCCTGACTCTTCAAAGCCTGTCCAAAATCTGCAAGGTTGTTGAACCACAGTTCAACTCTAATGAGGGTATAAGGACGAAACAGTAAGATCACAGACAGCCGCTGGAAGAGAGCTGCAAGATTCCAGAGACATTTTTAGTAATGTCTGATCACATTATAGGCTTGCAGCAGCTGTAATAACTGGGATACACCACATCATTTAAATGTTCAACCCTTCTGAACATTATATTTATTAACATTAAAAGCTGAAGTTCCAAGTGGCATCCTCTGTCCAACAAACATTTTTTTTTCAGTCGCGATGCAACTTTAGATTTTCATCCAAAACCAAATCATGAATAGTATTTTTATATTTACCAGCAACATCATGCAAACCTTCTGAAACTTTATAAGAGTCACGATGCTGCATGTCCCTCATAATCCTTCTTCAGATCTATGCTAACACTTCAAAGAGGTGCCTTAGGGCTTAGGTTTGGAGAAGGGGACAGCTGCTCCAGGACGATGAGTCTCTTGGGGACAGAGGCAGCCCTGGTCTCTTGTGGGATTGCAGAATCTATAAAGCCATCTCCTACTCTCCCACTAGACAATGGGATCAGGATATTGGTTGTCACTCATCTGTGGGGAAACAGTCCTCATGTAATTGCTTCTAACCATTAATTCTTGGGAAAGAGTCTTTCAGAAAGCCTGAAAACACAGGGATATAGTAAACCTGAATCCAGTAGATATGGGACTATAAATTGGCCCGTGCCATTACTTGGGCACAGAGGCCACATAGAATAGAATGATAGAATCTCTACAGTGCAGAATGAGGTCACTTGGCCCATCAAGCATGCACTGACAACAATTCCACCCAGGCCCTGTCCCCATAACCCCACGTATTTACCCTGCGAATCTCCCTGACACTAAGGGGCAATTCAACATGGCCAATCAACCTAACCCTCAAATCTTTGGACTGTGGGAGGAAACCGGAGGAAACACACGCAGATATGGGGAGAACATGCAAACTCCACACAGATAGTAACCCAAAGCTGGAATTGAATCCAGGTCCCTGGTGCTGTGAGGCAGCAGTGTTAATTACTGTGCCACCATGCCACCCATTTTGTGACTTGCCGAATTATCGTACTGGTAGTGATAGGGGTACAATACACGGTTTCTCCCCACAGTCTAAAGGTGGGCAGGTTAGGTTGATTGGCCAAGCAAAATTGCTCTTTAGTGGGGAATAGCAGGTTAAATATGTGGGGTTGCGGGCATAGGGACTGGGTGGATTTGTTGTTGGTGAAGGCTCAATGAGTCAAAATACTTCCTCCTGCACTGTATGGGTTCTATGATTCTATGAGCTGGAATGGGGAGTGGGCAGGAGGGTGATTGAGGTGGGGTGGTGAGGTGTAGGAAGCCTATAACACTGTTGGAAGCTGGGATACAGTGTTGGAGGATCGAGGTCTGAGGTCATGTACCAACCAACTCAAGAACAGCTTCTTCCCTTCTGCCACCAGACTTTGAATGGGCCTATCATATATTAAGCTGATCTTTCTCTACACCCTAGCTATGACTGTGACATTACATTCTGCACCTCCCCTTTCCTTCTCCTATGTACTCTGTGAATAGTATGCTTTGTCTGTAATCACGTAAGAAACAATACTTCCACTGTATACCAATGCATGTGACAATAATAAATCAAATCAAATCCTTTGAGTAGACTGAATACCTTCACAAACTGAAGTTTACATTCTTTTACAAGTGGGGGGATTAGAAATAAATAATCCATTCAATTCTGTATGACTCTAGCCAATCAAGACCCCGGGTGTATCAAGTGTGCTTACAAATATAAAATATATCACGCGCTGATGCGCATCAATTGGACACGAGGCACAAAGCTTCGGTAAAAGAAGGCTTTTATTAACTAACAATGGAACTATCAGAACTTTAACACACTATCCCAGACTGAAGAGGTCCCGCCCGAGCAGGGGGTCTTATACCTCTCCCAGGAGGCGGAGCCCGACTGGGATGTGCCACAACAGTTACAACCACAGGTGTATCAATCCCACCCTAGCCCAACAACAACATTAGAACAACCCAACAACAACATTAGAACAATCCCACAGTGGGAACCAACGATGGTTCACCACATTCACCCCTCCTTTGAGAACAAAGGCCGGCGGGGTACGAAAACAGACTAAAATGTCAACAGATTATAAGTTCAGACGGTCTGGAGGACCGCACCGTCGTTGTGACCTCCTCAATACCGGCGGTGACACCAGAGTAGGTGCTTGCGGTGGCGTTCTCCCCAAAACAGCGTCCAGCTGTTCTCCCATGGACTCACAGGCCGGTTGACCCTGATGAAACGGTAGTGCAGGGGATCCTGATACATTCTGCGATGGCGACGATCTTCGGGGCTCAGGCAAGCTGTGCATTGGAGTAAAACTGTTAAGCATTGGTCCCGATGCTGTCCGCGCCACGTCCGGGGGAGAAATAAGGGATAAGGGATTCGTCACTGGGGGTATGGGAGCGACAGGAGTTGCCACGTCCCCTGCGGGCGCCAGGTCTCGGATCGAGACTGTGTCCTCTCGCCCGTCAAGATATGCCACATAGGCATACTGAGGGTTGGCGTGGAGGAGGTGGACCTGTTCGACCAAGGGGTCGGACTTGCGGGCCCTTACATGTCGCCGCAGGAGGACGGGTCCTGGGTACGTCAACCAGACTGGTAAAGATATCCCCGAGGACGACTTCCGAGGGAATGAGAACATCCTCTCGTGGGGAGTAGCATTGGTTGCTGTACACAGGAGGGAGCGAATGGAGTGAAGCGCATTTGGAAGGACCTCCTGCCAACGGGAGACTGGAAGGCCCCTGGACTTCAGCGCCAATAGGACAGCCTTCCAGACTGTAGCATTCTCTCGTTCCACCTGTCCATTACCCCTAGGGTTGTAACTCGTGGTCCTACTAGAGGCAATCCCGTATGAGAGCAGGAATTGCCTCAAGTCATTACTCATGAACGACGAGCCCCTGTCGCTATTGATATAGCTGGGGTACCCGAACAGGGTAAAAAGATCACGGAATGCCTTGATCACCGTGGCAGCCGACGTGTCCGCGCAGGGGACAACAAACGGGAACCGGGAGTACTCATCTATTATGTTCAGAAAGTACACGTTCCGATCTGTTGAGGGAAGGGGGCCCTTAAAATCCACACTCAGCCTCTCGAAGGGGCAAGTGGCCTTGACCAAATGTGCCCGGTCAGGTCGGTAAAAGTGCGGTTTGCATTCCGCGCAAATCCGACAGCTCCTTGTCACCGACCTGACGTCCTCCACCGAGTAAGGCAGGTTGCGGGCTTTGACAAAGTGGTAGAGCCGAGTGACCCCAGGATGGCACAGGTCATTATGGAGGGCGTTCAAGCGATCCTCCTGCGTAGTAGCGCATGTTCCGCGCGAGAGGGCATCCGAGGGCTCATTGAGTTTCCCTGGACGATACATGATATCATAGTTATAGGTGGAGAGTTCAATTCTCCACCGCAAGATCTTATCATTCTTGATCTTGCCCATCTGCGTGTTGTTGAACATGAACGCAACGGACCGCTGGTCTGTGATCAGGGTGAACCGCTTTCCCGCCAGGTAATGGCGCCAGTGTCTGACAGCCTCCACAATGGCCTGGGCCTCCTTTTCCACCGCTGAATGCCGAATTTCGGGGCCTTGGAGGGTGCGGGAAAAAAACGCGACGGGCCTGCCCGCCTGGTTTAGTGTGGCGGCCAGGGCGAAATCAGATGCATCGCTTTCCACCTGAAAAGGGATGGATTCGTCTACCGCGTGCATCGTGGCTTTCGCGATGTCGTGTTTCAATTCCTTGAAGGCCAATTGGGCCTCTGGCGTGAGTGGAAAAGTCGTGGACTTAATAAGCGGACGGGCTTTGTCCGCGTAGTTGGGGACCCACTGCGCATAATAGGAGAAGAAGCCTAGGCATCTTCTCAGTGCTTTTGCGCTAGTGGTCTAGGGAAGTTCAGCAAGGGGGCGCATACGGTCTGGATCAGGGCCAATGACCCCGTTTTCCACCACGTATCCCAGGATGGCTAACCGGCGCGTACGGAATACACACTTCTCCCTGTTGTAGGTCAAATTCAGGCGAGATGCAGTGCGTAAAAAGTTCTGGAGATTTGTGTCATGGTCCTGCTGATCACGGCCGCAGATGGTGACATTATCCAGGTACGGGAAGGTAGCCCGCAGCCTGTTCTGGTCCACCATTCGGTCCATGGCACGCTGGAAGACCGAGACCCCATTGGTGACACCAAATGGAACCCTAAGGAAATGATACAGACGACCATCCGCCTCAAAGGCCGTGTAGTGTCGGTCCTCTGGGCGAATGGGGAGTTGGTGGTAGGCGGACTTAAGGTCTATGGTGGAGAACACCCGGTACTGCGCAATCTGATTGACCATATCAGATATGCGCGGGAGGGGATACGCATCCAGCTGCGTATATCGATTAATGGTCTGACTGTAATCAATGACCATCCGGGGTTTGTTCCCGCTCTTGACCACCACAACCTGTGCTCTCCACGGACTAACACTGGGCTGCATGATCCCTTCTTTGAGGAGTCGCTGAACCTCAGATCTGATGAAGATCTGATCTTCAGTGCTGTAACGCCTACTTTTAGTAGCGATGGGCTTGCAGCCTGGTACCAGATTCTGAAATAAAGAGGGTGTGGTGATCTTTAACGTAGAAAGATTGCAGGCGGGGCGCTTTGGACAATTTGGAGACTGCAGCTGTTCCCCCACTGTCAGCGAAGGGAGTGGCCCACCGTACTGTAGGATCACACTCTTCATGTTTAGAGTTTAGTCCGAGGAGAATTGGTGCGCAAAGATGCGGCAACACAAGGAGCCTGAATCGCTCGTAAATTGTGCCTTGCACTTTCAAAGTTACCACACAACGTCCTAGCACAGCGACAGACCGGGACCTTGATGCCATAGAGATTGTCTGTTTGGCAGGTTGAATCTGGAGTCCACACCTCTTCACAGTGTCAGGGTGAATAAAACTCTCAGTGCTCCCGCTGTCAAACAGACAATAAATTGCACGACCATTTACCTGTATATCCATCATCGAACAATCAAGCCTGTGATGCTTAGCCTGGTCCAGGGTGATCGACGCCACCGTTGGTCCGTGAACGTCACTGCAGGCAGCTGAGGTCGATGCTGAGGACCCCTGCTGGTCACTCCTGGTCATCGTCGACCAAAATGGCCGCCCCCATGAATCGCACATGGGTGAGGACGCCAAACGTAGTGACTCCTGGTGGTCATCCTCCTCCGACTCCGTCGACCGCAATGGCGTCGTCCTGGACTCACACGTGGACGAACCCCGTGAGTACTTCGACGACGATGGTGATGATCCCCGTTCCGAAGGGTCACAGGCCGCACTGCCGTTCTTGGGCTTCGATCTGCACACCTTCGCATAATGCCCCTTTTTACCGCATGAGGTACAGACTACCGCTTTAGCGGGACACTTTTGTCGTGGATGTTTGGCTCCTCCGCAGAAGTAGCACCGCGGGCCGCATGGGGCTGCAGCCGTCGTCTGGTCCACATGGGAGCACGCCATAACACTACACTTCAAGCCCGTGGGGCGAAGAGGGATTTGCGACTGCTCCTGCCACGTTGTCTCCACGTGGTCCTCTGGATACAGGACCAAGCTCTTCGAAGCCGCCTCAAGCATTTCAGCTAATTCCATAGCTTGGGTCAGGTTGAGATTTCCCTTTTCTAGCAGCTTGAGACGGATGTATGAAGACCCGACCCCGGCCACAAACGCATCTCGGGCGAGGTCGTACATGTACTGCTCAGCCGACACAGCTTTGCAGTCACAGCCCCTGGCTAGCTGCAAGAGCTCATTGGCGTAGTCCTCCATGGTTTCGCCCGACTGCCGACGTCGTGTAGCGAGGAGGTAACGAGCGTGGATCTCGTTAGGAGGTTTCGTATAGCGCTTTTTTAAAAGCTCGAGGGCCCTCGGGTAAGTGGTGGCCGCACGGATCGCGAGGTAGACTGTGTCGCTTACCCTCGCATGGAGGACCCGGAGTCTGTCATCATCTGTGGTGACCGCTGCGCAGGCTGCTAGGTAATCTTCAAAACACTTCAGCCAGTGGTCGAAGGTGTTAGAAGCACCCAATGCACGTGGATCTAGCGTCAGACGTTCTGGCTTTAGGATTTGCTCCATACTCTCCTTTCTTTTTTTTCGTCCGTCGAGAGTTTAATGTTAGTTAATAAAATTGATGCGCATCAATTGGACACGAGGCACAAAGCTTCGGTAAAAGAAGGCTTTTATTAACTAACAATGGAACTATCAGAACTTTAACACACTATCCTAGACTGAAGAGGTCCCGCCCGAGCAGGGGGTCTTATACCTCTCCCAGGAGGCGGAGCCCGACTGGGATGTGCCACAACAGTTACAACCACAGGTGTATCAATCCCACCCTAGCTCAACAACAACATTAGAACAACCCAACAACAACATTAGAACAATCCCACAGTGGGAACCAACGATGGTTCACCACACGCGCAAATCTGAATATTTTCATTAACCTTATTAAAATACAAGTCAAAATATTAATAATTTTATTCTCATTCAGATGGCCAGATGGAATATACAATTTAACTTGTGTTTAGATCAGCAGAAAAGCATAAGCAAATTTATTTTTCCTTAACAACTTGACTTCAAACCAGAGCTCTCATTTTATTAATTGTTATCCTGTTGATCTCTCAGGGGCTTATTTCCATGTCCTGCCACCAATTCCAAGCTCTCCTCTAAATCACACTGAACCAGACTACTTGCAGCCTCTGCAACTTATTTAACCCCAAACTGAGGTTTTGAGCCAGACCCTCTCCAACAGGAAACTGCCTATTCCTATCTCCATAAAGGCACCCACCACCTTCACCACCACCTCATCCTATCTGTTGTTAAAACCCAGACTTTCAGACCCAATTATTCCAGTTCGTTCTTCCCCAGCCTTACAATCTCCATTCTCCATAATTTCAGCGCATCCAGAAGCCAAAGGTCCACATCCTATTTTGCATCAAACCCCATTTTCATTGAATTTGATGACATTTTCTACCCCAAAAACCTTTCTGCTCCTTATTTCTCTAGCCCCCTTTTCCTGCAAGCTCTCAATTTCTCAACTCCAATGTTTTCCTATCATCCTTCTGCATCACCATTGTTGGCTTTCATCCACCGATATCTCCCGCATTGGAATTTCCTCCCTGCATTTCCTCATCTTTCTGCTTTCCTCTTCTCTTTAAAGACACCCATTAAATCCAACTCATCCTCTTCCTAACCCTAACCCTCACCCTAATGAGGCAGATATACGAGGCAGATATTTTACACCAAGAGTAGTGGGTGCCTGGAACTCGTTGCCAGGGGAGGTAGTGGAAGCGGGTATGGTAGTGACTTTTAAGGGGCATCTTGACAAATACATGAATAGGATGGGAATAAAGGGAAATGGACCCTGGAAGGGTAGGGGGTTTTAGTTCAGTCGGGCAGCATGGTCGGTTGGAGGGCCAAAGGGCCTGTTCCTGTACTGCAATTTTCTTTGTCCTTTGTTCTAATCAACCCAACCTCTTCCTAACCCTAACCCTAACCCTCACCCTAACCAACCCAACCTCTTCCTAACCCTAACCCCAACCCTCACCCTAATCAACCCATCCTCTTCCTAATATTGACATTCTGAACTTGGTTTCCAGTTATTGCTGGTTAAGTGAATTGGCCATACTAAATTCCCCCTTGGTGTACCCTTCCACAGTAATCTCATTACATTGCTAATGTAAGCCTACTTGGGACACCAATTAATTAATAAATAAATAAACAAATAAATTGTCAATTTTTGCACTGCCAACAAAAGGCCTATCCTCATACCAAACCCATAAACCATCTGAATAAATGAGCTAGCTCCGCCAGCTAGTGCCCCCACACCAATCCGATAGATACTACCCGAATCCACACCACACCATCCTGCCCACCACAACATAAAACACCCATAAAAAATAAAAAGTCACCCCATCCCACCAGTTCCAGGAGCCCTCTCACCCCACTCACCCTAACTGACACACACTGGAGATGAAAGTGCCAAGACAGGGGAGGACAACAAACCATTCGTCAACCCACAATCTACCCACCAACATCCCTATCAGGAAACCCCCAAGACTTTTTTTCACTACAGTAGCCCACTTAGTACCCCCTCAGTAGCCCACCTACTAACAACCCCCCAGCCCGCACCCCCTCGAAGAAAACAGAATCTGACTCAGCAAGAGACACAAAACATCCCCAACCAGGAAACCCCCCCAAAAAAATTCTCCAACGCGCACACTACTTTGACATGCATCCCAGCCCCCGGAAACACATAAACCCCCAAACTAACAGCCCCCTCCTCCTAACACACACCACCTCAACAACCACCTCCCCCCAACTACCTAAAATACAGCAGAAGTGGACCATCACCCTGTTTTCCTTCGTTTCTCCCTCCTCCCATCCACCCTTTTCCTTCTGTCACACGAGGGTAGCCCCCCACCCCTCCCCCCCACCCGCCCCCCCCACCCCATTCACCATCCCACACAAGAAACATGAATAATATACAAGAAGAAAAAAGTCCAGGAGACAAGAAGTCAACAAGCCACAAGATAAGGGCAAGGCATCGCAGGGGGCAACAAGGGTTGGACGTGAACCGAAAGAAAAATGGCAGAGCAGGAAGAAAAGGAGACATGTCCTCTCTCTGTCCAACCCCAAGAAGCTCACCCTAACCAACTCATCCTCTTCCTAATATTGATATTCTTAACTTGGTTTCCAGTTATTGATTATTCCTCCATTAAGCACCTTTGAGTGTTTTTCTGTGTTGAAGAAAGCATAAAGTCTAATTGAAAAGCATGTTACCGGAGATTTGTGAAGAATTGGCTATTCTACATAATTTGTTTGTGAATGAGGGAATTAGAAGTTTTAGGAACCTGTAATGCAGAAGTACTGTATGGTATTTGTATGAATAATTGGTAATTTGGGCTTCATCATGAAATGCATTTTACTTGCCAAAAACTGTAGCATGGAGATAACTCAATGTGCCTTATTACCTCCTCTCTCTTTAGTTCTCTACAGGATGTGCATTATTGTTCGTTTGAGAAGATGGGTTCTTGTTGAGCACCTTACGAGGAACTGAATTAGAAAAGATAAGCAGCATTTTTCCCTTCCCTTCCTATTTCCTTTGGCATAAAGCATATACCTTCCACCTAATTTTAAACTAAAAATCATCACATTTTACAGCATGGGTGAGGTAAGGAGCCTGACATGTGGAATAACGGACATGCACCTTCTTTGTGGCACAGCGTTTTGGAATAAGCAGTGTGCCATCAATATATTAGTCTAGAATTTTCTCAATCAGCAAACACAAAACATTAGACCAAGAAGTGACCTATTTCCGTGCCTAATCTGGTGATGTCGAGTTATGCTCAAATTTCATGCAAATTTCATTAGAATACACCTGATTGTGATACAGATAAATTCCAGGTCATCAATCAGGACACGAAGTGCAAAGACTCACACCGCGGCCGGAATTCTCCAGCCATACACACCCCGCCGCTGCTGCCAGCAAAGACAGAGAATCTGGCGCTCAGCCAAATCTCCTTTCACTACAGCAGGACGGGAGAATCCCAGCTGCGAGCGAGGTCGGAGAATCCGGCCCCAGATGCCTCATCTATATGTATGAACGTTAAAATTTCTATTCATTTCACCATCAATCAAACACATTGGGCGCAACGGGGAGAATTTTAAACCAAAAGGTTATGTGGGTTGGGAGCGGTGGGAGGTGAAAAATAATTGCATTGCAAACCTGACCCCAAGCCACCTTGAACCTGGCCATTTCTGGTCTTAATGATGATGTGTCAAATGTGGGCAACCAAGCCACTCTTAAGCTGGTAATTGAAATCTTTTAGGGAGGCTGTGTGCCTTGCTTTTCACATGACCTTTATTTTTGATTAATTTTAACCATGTTTTCTGAGACGGAGGAAAATTAATAGATAAAAGAAAGCAGGAATGGTTGAATCATTGAGATAAGTGCCTTTACAGCACTGCCTGTGGGCTGTGAGGAATAGGATCTCTGTGCAGGCTGTAATCAGCCAAAAGTTGCACCCTCGCAACTCTCTCCGTAATCTTTGATGCTGCACTCAAGCTTCCCCCCACCCCATCCCCTCAACCAAATTGCAATAAAATACTAGAAAAATTAGTTTGTGTCCTGTGTGTCTGAAGAATCAGAAATTTATTGATTTGATTTATTATTGTCACATGTATTGGTATACAGTGTTTCTTGTGCGCTATGCAGACAAAGCGTACTATTCATAGAGTACATAGGGGAGAAAGAAAGGAGAGGGTGCAGAATGCAGTGTTACAATCATAGCTAGTGTGCATAGAAAGATCAACATAATATATGGTAGGTCTATTCAAACGTCTGACGGGGCAGCAGGGAAGAAGCTGTTCTTGAATTGGTTGGTGCGTGATCTCAGACTTTTGTATCTTTTTCCCGACGGAAGACGATGGAAGAGAGCATGTCCAGGGTGCATGGAGTCCTTGGTTATGCTGGCTGCTTTTCTGAGCTAGCGGAAAGTGTAGACGGAGTCAATGGATGGGAGGCTGTTTGTGTGATGGACTGACAACCTCTGAGCCTCTATAGGAGAAATATATGCAAGGGTCAGAAAAACCATGGCAGATTGATGTTAAAAGATTTGCACATATTGCACTTTACTGTGTATTTCGCAGCCAACGTCCTGTGATCTCTGTACTATGCTGTGATCAGATGATGAGGGGTCAATTGGCTTTCCTCTTTTCCCTCTCCTTGTTTGACTACACCAGTTTTTTTTAAAAAGGGTATATTTGCCAGTTCAGTGAATGTTTCGCTGTTTACACACTGATCATAAAAAGAACCAATCAGACAGGATTTCTTGAGTTTAACAAAGAAAATGGTAAGCTTTGTTATATTTAAACCAACCTCAGTAAAGTGGTAAAGTAGGTACCTACTTTCACACACATGTTCCAAGTTCACACACACACATACACACCGACAGGTTCCAGAGAGGTGAAGGATAGATTTGTCAATTTAGAGTTCAGAGAAATAACAGAGCTATACAGTCTATAGTTTTGTGACTGGGCTTCAGGCTGAATTTGGAGATCTGTTGAATTTCCTTCAGTCGTCCTGATGCTTCCAATTTAAAGATGCAAATGGCTGATTTGGCCATCTGGTAATGCCGGCTTGAATTCTTAAGAAGTCTCTGCCTGTAGCAGGGGCATGTCTGGCTGGTCCCGGTCAGCAAAGCTTGCAAGGTGGGTTGGAAAGAGAGGGGGAAAGGAGGCCCCCCCGCACCCCACCCCAGGTGTTCTCTCATCAGAGTCTCAGTTCTTGCTGCAGAGGAAGCTGAAGTTTAAACACACAAAGCATGTCTTGTGACCCTGATTCAAACATGGTCGTAACTAGCGTATTCCCCCTTGTAACTTCATCAGTGCATGTCTGTCAGGCAGTGTCCCACTGTTCAAGTGATTGGGTTTAGTGTATTCTCAGTGTAGTTTTGACAGTTCACATCTGGGAACATTCTGTTGAATATCCTAGGTGGTTGGCCTGATGCCTTGCTAATAGGGACTGGAAAGATGGCAAACTTATATTCTGCTAATGTAATTTGGGAGATTCAGTCATGCAAATAGGATACATGGCTGGGATTTTGTGTCCATGTTTGCAGTGGGCATTAATGGCGACGGGGGCACAAAATCTTGTGAGGGCCGAAAATCGAGATTCACGCTGGCGAGATCTCATGATGCGATTGTCCCTGCCCCAGTGCCAGGGGGCATCCTTTAGGGAGGTGCAATGTGCATGAGAGTGCTCCCTGTGCCGACGGGGGGAGTCTTTGTTTTTACTTTGAGTTCTTTTAGGTCAGGGTCCCAATCTCTAGAAGGCTGACGTTGCTGGCTTAGTGGGCTCTGACGTAGCGGTGTGGGACCCGCCTCCAGCAATCTTTTTCCCCCAAAGTGTTTAACAATTTGGTGGGAAAAGTTGGCAGTACAGCCAGTGCACTATGCACTACTTTTCCTGCCTGAGACAACACTTAAAAAAAAAAGGAAAACTTTGCTTCACGTCTTTGCTGTGAGCTCAAATCACACTTTTAGTTTGTGTTTGAAAAAGTCTTGGGTTTTTAAAATTTCACTTCAATCTTCCCGCCATTGGGTTAAAAGTAATTATTTGGCATAAAGCATGTTTTTGTGACAGCTGCATACAGTATTTGATGTGCAGCCAAACTGCATGTGTACCCCGTATGCAGCGGGATTGGGTGTCCTTGTACATGAATCACAGAAAAGTAATATGCAGCTACAGCAAGAAATAAGGAAGGCATTAGGCCAGCTTTCGTGGCAATGGAGTTAAGAGTCCAAGATTAGAGAAATCCTAATGCAATTACATAGGGCTTTGGTAATGGACAAGTTTGGCTCATTTGGTAGCACTCTGTCCTTTGGAGTCACAAGGTAAGGTGGTTCATAGAATTATAAAATCCCTGCAGTGCAGAAGGAGGCCATTCGGGCCATCAAGCCTAAACTGACAACAATCCTACCCAGGCCCTATCCCTGTAACCACAACTATTTACCCTGCTAATTCCCCTGACACCAAGGGGCAATTTAACATGGCCAATCAACCTAACCTGAACATCTTTTCAAGTCCCACCCCAGGACTTGAGCATAAAACAAGATCTGGTACTCCAGTGCAGTACTGAGGGAGTGCTGCACTGAGGGAGTGCTGCACTGCTGAAAGTGTCTTTTGGCTAAGGTTCAATTCTCAGGTGAATTTGAAAGTTATCAGGGCACAATTTCAAACAAGAACAGAACAATTATCACTGGTGTCCTGGCCAATATTTATGCTTCATGAAAACAGATGATCTGGTTCTTACCACATTGCTGTGTGCAAATTGGCTGCAGCGCTTCCCCCATTACAAAAGTGACCACACTTTCAAAAGTATTTTATTGATTATGAAGTGCTGTGAGTCATCTAAATGTCATGAAAAGTGCGGTATAAATGTAAATTTTTGTTTCTTCATTCTTCCCTGAGGAAGAATTTGCATAGAGCGGGGAATGCTTCAAAGGTTCACTAGACTGATTTTGCAGATAAGATAGTTGTCCAATGGAAGAGAGATAGAGTAGAATGGGCCCATATTGTCTGGAGTTCAGAAGGTGAGAGATGATCTAATTGAAACATAAGATTCTGAGAGAGCTTGACAAGTAGATGCAGCGAGGTTGCCTCTTCTGGCCGGAGAGTCTAGAACTAGGTCATAGTCTCAGGATAAGAGGTCGGCCACTGGGACCAAGAGGAGAAATTTCTTGTCTCAGAAGGTTGTGAATCTTTGGAATTCTTTACCCAAGGGGGCCGTGGACTATATCCAAGATCCAAAAATCTATCAATTTAACACAACGGGAATCGAAACTTTATTGGGAAAAGGTGGGAAGTGGAAAAGCGGAGTTAGGTAAAGATCAGCCATTATCGCATTGCAGATACGACTCAAAGGATCATACCGCCTACTCCTGCTTCTCTTTCTTACGATGGTGGAGATGCTGGCGTTGGACTGGGGTGGGCACAGTAAGAAGTCTCACAATACCAGGTTAAAGTTCAACAGGATTATTTGGTATCACGAGCTTTTGGAGCGCTGCTCCTTCATCTTTCTTACATTATCTTCGAAATGTGCAGGAAATTTCCAGGTCTCCGTGTTCAATAAGTGAACTTCGGATCTGATTAACCCATTGTCTAATTCAGTTGTTTAATGAATAGAAATGAAACAGAATCTGCTGCCACCCCTAGCGTGTTAACTAATTAAGTGTCAGGGTGAAATTGAAACAATAATGAAATGTATCATTATATTGCAGCACAATGTATCCTATTCATTTTCTGATTAATGGCACTGTTTGTACTTGAGCTTTTCCTTTTGTCTATCACAAACAGGCAAGGACACTGAGTTTATGTGCCATAGTGAAGTAAATAACATCAAGTATTCAAGGGGGCCATAAATCTTGTCTTCATTAATTTTGGTGAAAAGGTACACGTGAGCAATACTAAAATTTTTTTTAAAAAATATGCTCTATATTTGAATGGAAAGGGAGTTACAGCCCCCAGGCAGCTACAATTCAAATACAAATAGCTGCTAGCCTTGCGCAGTAGCAGCATTCCAGACACGAAGAAAGAAAATTGTGCATCTGAACCTCACTGTAGAATATAGACGCGTGATGTGGGTACACAATAATAATTAAGTGCAACAGCGAGAGAATGCATCGGGTGGGATTTTCCGGCCGCGCTCATCCCAAGATCCGAGGTCAACACACCTTTGCACGATCCGTGTCCTACCCACAATGATTCCCATGGCAGACGGGACGGTAAAATTCAGCCCTGCCCTGGATAAGATGTTAAATTGAGACCCTGCATATCCTGGCAGTTGGGATAAGGTTAACGTGCAGGTTCAGTCGGCAGTTAGGAAGGCAAATGCAGTGTTAGCATTCATGTCGAGAGGGCGAGAATACAAGAGCAGGGATGCACTTCTGAGGCTGTATAAGGCTCTGGTCAGACCCCATTTGGAGTATTGTGAGCAGTTTTGGGCCCCATATCTAAGGAAGGATGTGCTGGCCTTGGAAAGGGTCCAGAGGAGGTTCACAAGAATGATCCCTGGAATGATGAGCTTGTCGTATAAGGAACAGCTGAGGACTCTGGGTCTATACTCGTTGGAGTTTAGAAGGATGAGGGGGGATCTTATTGAAACTTACAGGGTACTGCGAGGCCTAGATAGAGTGGACGTGGAGACGATGTTTCCACTAGTAGGAAAAACTAGAACCAGAGGGCAAAACCTCAGGTTAAAGTGACGATCCTTTGAAACATAGAAACATAGAAAAACTACAGCACAAACAGGCCTTGCGGCCCCACAAGTTGTGCCGAACATATCCCTACCTTCTAGACCTACCTATAACCTTCCGTCCTATTAAGTCCCATGTACTCATCCAGGAGTCTCTTAAAAGTCCCTATTGAGTTCGCCTCCACCACCCCTGACGGCAGCCGATTCCACTCGACCACCACCCTCTGTGTGAAAAACTTCCCTGAACATTTCCCCTGTACCTACCCCACAGCACCTTAAACCTGTGTCCTCTCGTAGCAGACATTTCCACCCTGGGAAAAAGCCTCAGAGTCCACCCGACCTATGCCTCTCAACATCTTATATACCTCTATTAGGTCTCCTCTCATCCTACGTCTCTCCAAGGAGAAAAGACCGGGCTCCCTCAGCCTATCCTCATAAGGCATGCCACTCAATCCAGGCAACATCCTTGTAAATCTCCTCTGCACCCTTTCAATCATTTCCACATCCTTCCTGTAATGAGGCGACCAGAATTGAGCACAGTACTCCAAGTGGGGTCTGACGAGGGTCTTATATAGCTGCATCATTATCCCCGGACTCCTAAACTCAATCCCTCGATTGATAAAGGCCAGCACACCATATGCCTTCTTAACCACCTACTCCACCTGCGGGGCCGATTTTAGAGTCCTATGGACCCGGACCCCAAGGTCCTTCTGATCCTCTACAGTACTAAGAATCTTTTCCTTAATATTGTATTCCTTCATCCCATTCGACCTGCCAAAATGGACCACGACGCATTTATCTGGGTTGAAGTCCATCTGCCACGTCTTGCATCCTATCAGAGATGAGGAGGAATTTCTTCAGCCAGAGAGTGGTGAATCTGTGGAGCTCTTTGCCGCAGAAGGCTGTGGAGGCCAGGCCATTGAGTGTCTTTAAGACAGAGATCAATAGGTTCTTGATTGATAAGGGGATCAGGGGTTATGGGGAAAAGGCAGGAGAATGGGGGTGAGAAAAATATCAGCCATGATTGGATGGCGGAGCAGACTCGATGGGCCGGGTGGCCTAATTCTGCTCCTATGTCTTATGGTCTTATAGTTTAGGCATCTGTTAAAGATCTCATTCTAAATTAACCAAAATCTGCCTTTGACCTTAACCATCAAATAAAAATGAACTGGCCATTCATCTTTTGCTGTGTACAAACTGACTGCCTCATTTGCACCAGTCACTGCAAAATAAGTTTAAATAACTCACAGGACTTATTTTGAATTAGAACAGCATGTCCTTTTCCTCTGGACACTGATGTGACCCAATTTGTTTTTTTTTCAACATCACAGTCTGTTATCTGAGCACAGTACATAAATAATAGGTTTATATTTTCCCACAACACAATGCACATGCTAGTTATTTATTTGCTGATTATTCAAATGCATCATATTTACTTTCATGTGACTTACCTTCAAGTTCTGAGTATAAACCAGTATATAACCAGAATGTAAAGTACGTTCAATACATTTAGCTGAATAATTGGCGCTTGTGTACAAGTTGCTTGTTTACTTAGGAATTTATATAAAATATGATTGGCCACTTGGCAATATTGAGAGTGAGGGCAGGTTGCTAGTTTGTAGGACCCTGTGTGATTTGCCCCTAAACACTAATTGTGTTAATATTTTCATAATGCACCATTCCAAGATAATTTTACTGAATAGTTGAAATTCAAGCGTCAGTTGTGGTAGAATTTTTACCGTTAGGTCAGAAGTTCCAGGGACCTTACCACAGAACCTGGACTGAGGCCGGAATTTTACCGGCACGCCCACTCCGATTCCAGGGGTGGGCGAGGCTCGGAGAACGGCATTCTCCATTGGCCTCGAGCGGGAATGTACGAACCTCGGGCAGACGTGCCGGTAAAATTCCACCCTGAGCGTTCAGCTGCCAGAGATGTTTGGGGTTCTTTTGGTAAGAAGTCTCACAACACCAGGTTAAAGTCCAACAGGTTTATTTGGTATCACGAGCTTTTGGCCAAGTGGCCGATCATATTTCATACCAATTCCTAAGTAAACAAGCAATTTATACACAAGCATCAATTACGCAACCAAAATTTTGAATGTACTTTACATTCTGGTTATATACTGGATTAGGGGAAATAATCCATCTGCCTTTCTTTCTTCTCCAGTGAGCAATTTCATTTTGCCTGGCCTCCTCCCATTTCTTCCGCAAACCAAGGGAGATCCAAAGAACAAAGAACAATACAGCACAGGAACAGGTCCTTCGGCCCTCCAAGCCTGCGCCGCTCATGTGTCCACTAGACCATTCTTTTGTATCCCTCTATTCCCAGTCTGTTCATGTGGCTATCTAGATAAGTCTTAAATGATCCCAGCGTGTCCGCCTCAATCACCTTGCTTGGCAGTGCATTCCAGGCCCCCACCGCCCTCTGTGTAAAATACGTCCCACTGACATCTGTGTTGAACCTTGCACCCCTCACCTTGAACCCGTGACCCCTTGTGTTCGTCACCTCCGACCTGGGAAAAAGCTTCCCACTGTTCACCCTACCTATGCCCTTCATAATTTTATACACCTCTATTAGGTCGCCCCTCATCCTCCGTCTTTCCAGGGAGAACAACCTCAGTTTACCCAATCTCTCCTCATAGCTCAGACCCTCCATACCAGGCAACATCCTGGTAAACCTTCTCTGTACTCTCTCCAAAGCCTCCACATCCTTCTGGTAGTGTGGTGACCAGAACTGGACGCAGTATTCCAAATGTGGCCTAACCAGCGTTCGATACAGCTGCAACATCATATGCCAACTTTTATATTCTATGCCCTGTCCAATAAAGGCAAGCATGCCATGTGCCTTCTTCACCACCCTCTCCACCTGTGCTGCCACCTTTAAGGATCTGTGGACTTGTACACCCAGGTCCCTCTGTGTGTCTATACTCCTGATGGTTCTGCCATTTATTGTATTGCTCCCTCTTACATCAGATCTACCGAAATGCATCACTTCGCATTTATCTGGATTAAATTCCATCTGCCATTTCTCTGCACAATGTTCCAGCCTATCTATATCCTGCTGTATTCTCTGACAATGTTCATCACTATCTGCAACTCCAGTAATCTTCGTGTCGTCCGCAAACTTACTGATCACACCAGTTACATCTTCCTCCAAATCATTTATATATATCACAAACAGCAGAGGTCCGAGTACAGAGCCCTGCGGAACACCACTAGTCACAGACCTCCAACCGAAAAAGACCCCTCCACTGTTACTCTCTGTCTTCTATGGCTAAGCCAGTTCTCCACCCATCTAGCTAGCTCACCTTTTATCCAGTGAGATTTAACCTTTTGCACCAGCCTGCCATGAGGGACCTTGTCAAACGCTTTACTAAAATCCATATAGACAACATCCACGGCCCTTCCCTCGTCAATCGTTTTTGTCACCTCCTCAAAAAACTCAACCAAATTTATGAGGCATGACCTCCCTCGTACAAAACCATGCTGTCTATCACTAATGAGATTATTCAGTTCTAAATGCGCATATATCCTATCTCTAAGAATCTTCTCCAACAACTTCCCTACCACAAACGTCAAGCTCACCAGCCTATAATTACCTGGGTTATCCTTGCTACCCTGCTTAAATAATGGGACCACATTTGCTATCCTCCAATCCTCTGGGACCTCACCTGTGTCTAGTGAAGAGACAAAGATTTCTGTTAGAGGCCCAACAATTGCATCTCTTGCCTCCCTGAAGAGTCTAGGATAGATGCCATCTGACCCTGGGTATTTGTCTGTCTTAATGTTTCCTAAAAAACCTAATACTTCCTCCCTTGTAATTGAGATTTTTTCTAACGGGTCAACACATCTCTCTGAGACAATACCAGTCAACATGTCCCTCTCCTTTGTGAATACTGATGCAAAGTATTCATTTAGGATCTCACCTACTTCCTTTGGTTCTAAGCATAATTCCCCTCCTTTGTCCCTGAGAGGTCCGATTCTTTCCCTAGCAACCCTCTTGTTCCTAACGTATGTATAAAATGCCTTAGGATTCTCCATAATCCTGTCTGCCAAGGACATTTCGTGACCCCTTTTTGCCCTTCTAACTCCCTGTTTGAGTTCTTTTCTACTTTCTCTGTATTCCTCCAGTGCTTCATCTGTTTTTAGCTGCCTGGACCTCATGTATGCCTTTTTGATTAGACCCACAATTTCACTGGTTATCCACGGCTCTCGAATCCTACCTTTCCTATCCTTCCTCTTTACAGGCACATGCCTGTCCTGCAATCCTATCAACTGCTCCTTAAAAGACTCCCACATGCCAGATGTGGATTTACCCTCGAACAGCCTCTCCCAATCAACAGCCACCAAATCCTGCCTAATCCGGCTGTAGTTAGCCTTCCTCCAATTCAGTACCTTACCCATAGGACAACACTCATCTTTTTCCATTACTATCCTAAAGTTTACAGAATTGTGGTCACTATTTGCCACATGTTCCCCTACTGCAACTTTGATGACCTGACCGGGCTCATTCCCCAGTACTAGGTCCAGTATAGCCCCCTCTCTAGTTGGACTGTCAACATATTGTTCCAAAGAACCTTCCTGTACGCATTTTATAAATTCTTCCCCATCCAGGCCCCCAGCCCTAAGCAATTTCCAGTCTATGTGAGGGAAATTAAAGTCTCCCACTACAACAACCCTATTTTTTCTGCACCTGTCCAGAATCTCCTTACATATCCGTTCCTCAACTTCCCGTGGGCTGTTGGGAGGCCTGTAGTATACCCCCAGCATAGTGGCTGCGCCCTTCCTGTTTCTGAGCTCCACCCACAGTGACTCGTTACCTGACCCTTCCATATTATCCACCCTCTGTACCGCTGTAATATGCTCCCTAACCAGCATTGCTACTCCCCCACCTCTCCTCGCTCCTCCTCTGTCTCGCCTAAAACACTTATACATCCCGAGCAAAATGCAGGTGGCTAAGTATTCTCTTCCTTCTGTCCAAGAAGGTAGGGTTGCACAGTGCTTACTGTGTTCCGCTGTGTTTCAAAAATCCTCTTCGAACCTCAAGCAGCAAGTGACCAGGAAAAGATGAAATGCCTTTAAGTAGCACTCGAAATGGCCAGCAATATCTTCTTTACACCTGTACAGCTGGGAGCTATTAGAATAAATCATTAAATGAAGGCTAATTCACCAAGGTAGGGCGCAGATTGTTTAATGAGTACAAGCAGTAATGTAATTGTTAATCAGCCCCGAATGATCTCCCAGGTGGCATTTGATAGCATTGGTTTCAACTCCTTTACCAAGATGGCGCCTTGTGCTAAACACAGTCTAAACCAGCATAACAACTTAAAACCCCATCTTGGCCATACCCTTGTCTTTTTACCACCTAAGAATGTGGGTAAAATCATTCCCTGTCTTTCAGTGAGACATTAAATGAAAGCCCCATCTTCTCTCTCAGATGGACATGAAAGATCGTATGGCACTATTTTTTTAAGAAGAGCGTGGAGTTCACCTGATCAGCCTATTGTTACGGACAGGAGGGGGATTAATTGAAACAGCACCCGTTTCTCCTCACACCACCCGTCCATAGACAGAAAGACTTGTTTTCCTCTTTTTTGTGTGATTTAATTTTTTATTGGTAACTCCTCAGAAAATGCGATAGGATAAACTCAGAGGATCAGTTTATTTGCACACATCCACAATGCGAAAGGAGGGTCATAGTGTCACCACCGGACTCATACAGTAAAGAGAAGCAGAGAGAAAAGAAAATTCTACAGTGCATAGGCCGTGGAGAAAAGAAATAGTGTTTCACATGGATTCCATAGTCCAGAGTCAAAGTCCAATGAAGCATTCTTTCGGGGAGGTCGGTGGGCTGGAAAACAATGCTGGACTTCACACGATGAGATAGGTGTGCAGAGTTAAACTTAGAAAATAGGAACGGGAGTCAGCCATTCAGCCCTTTGAGCTTGCTCCGCCATTCGACATGATCATGGCTGATCCTCTATCTCACCACCATACTCCAGAAATCCCTCCATATCTCTTGACATCTTTTGGACAGTATCCAACACAGAAAACCTGTTCGAGGGGGATTAACCCAGGAAACTCCTGCACTAACTGCGTAGTGCTTTTGCTCTGTCTGGTGGTCAGCCATTTCCTTTCTGCCTCTGCACTCTTCACCTGCTGTGTGACCATCTCACTGTACATGCCGAATTAGTCAGCATTGCAATGCATGAGTGTGCCACTGATTGACACTCAAAAGCTTGGAAGTGCAGTTCCCAAGCATTAAACTCAAGTCTCATACTCACGTCTACATAACAGAGAGGTAACACAAATATGCCCCCCCAATGCAAGGCATCACGGTGAAATCCTTCACCATTCACCCTGATGTGGGTGGGGGGGGGGGCAGTATCTTCTTCCCTAATTAGGTTAGAACGCTGGTCCATTGAATGCACTCAACTGCCCTAACTCCTCACCTGTTGGGGGGGTGGGGGGGGGGGGGGGGGGGGGCATGTGGACCTCTGAGACTCTCAAGGGATGAAACTCTTCATTCAGGTGGAGTTGAGAAGGACAGCTGTGGGGAAGTGGCTATAGTGTGACAGTGTAGGGAGTGAGGCCTAGTGGAAAGATGCTCACATAGGAAAGATGCACATAGCTGGATGTCCCAGATCCTGAGAGGACTGAGGATCAGGGCACTGTCAGTGATCCTTAATACTCACTTTGATGGTCTCTTCCTTTCACTTTAAGATTCTGGAGAATCATGGAGCCAGGTGAACTGGCAATTCCTTTGTTTGGGATCGAGGAGCAGCAGTGATATTGATGTGCTGCTGCACATGGCCAGGAACAGTGCCCTGCAGTGGAGGGGGAGGCAGGGCCTATTGATCTTCTGGGAGCAGGGCCACAGATGGCGGAGCCTCAGAGAAGACACTACTGGCCAAGGGTATTCCGAATTTCCTACCTCCAGATGTCAGTGGTCCAGTATCGGAGAAGACTGTACCCCAGAAGACAGTAGACCACCTTTTTTTAATTTTAGAAATAGCCATGTGGATATCTATGTGTATTTTATAAAAACATACAGTGTGAGGTTTTAGACCCTCACACAATGTTTATCCCATAGCCAAAGGCAGATTACCTGGTCATTATCACCTTGCTCTTTGTGGGAGCTTTGCCTTAGTCACTGCACTTCTGACATCACAGTAGCGATTGCATTTCAAATATAAAATGGCTCCATTGGCTGGAAAGCACTTTGGAACATCCTGAGTGTGTGAAAGGCATTAAATAAATTCAAGTCTTTTATTTTCTTTCCTCCTTGAGTGGCAATAGTGGAACACTCATATTAGTATTCTTTTCCTGTCATTGAAAACAATAGCAGCTCAAGTGTACATAAAAAGGTCAACCCTCTTAAGGCACGGTGCACATTTCCTGTGTTCTCAACCACTCATGGTCATTGAGCGAGCATGCTGAAAGATCTTCATAAAGACACATCACAAATTACACTTTGTGTATCTCCATCACTATTAGACAGATTAGGGGTGACACGGTGGCACAGCGGTTAGCACTGCTGCCTCACAGCGCCAGGGACCCAGGTTCGATTCTGGCCTTGGCTGACTGGTTGTGTGGGGTTTGCATGTTCTCCCCCTGTCTGCATGGGTTTCCTCCGGGTGCTTCAGTTTCCTCTCGCAGTCCAAAGATGTGCGGGTTAGGTTGATTGGCCATGCTAAATTGCTCTTTAGTGTCAGGTGGACTAGCAGGGTAAAAACGTGAGGTTATGGGGAAAGGGCCTGGATGGTATTGTTGTCGGTGCAGACTCGATAGGCCGAATCGCCTCCTTCTGCACTGTAGGGATTCTATGACAACACCTACACAATGGTCTGATATCGCTAGGGTGGTCATCCAAGTTGTACTCAGAGGAATTTCTTCAGCCAGAGGGTGGTGAATCTGTGGAACTCATTGCCACAGAGGGTTGTGGCAGCCAGGTCATTGAGTGGGCCCGATTTTCCCATCGCGACACATGAATTTTTTGGCGCGCTGGGTTGGGAGATGCCCATGTCGGCCATTTTGTGGGATTTGTGCATTTCCCACCGCTGGAGAGCATGCGCGGTCGAGATCACGCTGGAAACCGGCGGGAAGACCAGGTAAGTGATTTTAATCTGTTTTTAATGTAATTAAAATGTCTTTATCGGGCCCGGGACTGGAATCTCTGGGCCCAATCGCATCTCTCACCCCACCAGGAGTATTCACTCCGGCTGGGATTAGAGTAGCTCCCCACTTTGGGGGAACTAGCGGGAGACCGTGCTGGAGTGAAAGGGGGCAATCAGGGTCCCTCAGGGGGTTGGGCGGTGGGGGGGGTGGTGTCCCCTGAGCATGGGCACCCTGGCACTGCCCAACGGGCATGGGGCAATGTTAAGGGGGCGGGGCCTATTATGGGCAGGGCTTAGGGGTGATCGGTGAGGGTGGGGGGCCCCACTCCCACTATGCAGACAGGATTGGTCAGGGCTGGAAGGAGGCCAGCCCAGGGCAGCCTTGGGGTAAGGGGGGGATCTGCCTCTTGCGGGGGGGTCTGCCTCCCATGGGGATGGGGTCTGTCTCCTGTGGGGTTGGGGTCTGCTGGAATAGGGGGGGGTGGGGGGAATCGTCACTGGTGGGGGGATGGGGGGCGTTGCTGGAGAGTGTGCCGCTCCGGGATGGGGGGGTGGTGTTGGGGCTGGCCTGGGAATGGTCATGACGGCATGGGAGAATTGGGCCCAGGGTCTTTAAGACAGAGATAGATAGGTTCTTGATCAATAAGGGAATCAAGGATTACAGGGAGAAGGCAGGAGAATGGGGATAAGAATCATATCAGCCATGATTGATTGAATGGTGAAGCAAACTCAATGGGCCTAATGGCCTACTTCTGTTCCTATATCTTATGGTCTTATGTACTCACAAGCTTGCAGGAGAGCTTAAACAGGGTGACACGGTGGAACAGTGGTGAGTACTGCTGCCTCACAGCGCCAGGGACCCAGGTTCAATTCCAGCCCCGGGTTACTGTCTGTGTGGAGTTTGCATGTTCTCCAATTGTCTGCGCGGTTTCCTCTAGGTGCTCTGATTTCCTCCCACAATCCAAAGATGTGCAGGTTGGGTGGATTGGCCATGCTAAATTGCCCCTCAGTGTCCTGGGATGCCAAGTGACAGGAGGAATAGTAGAGTAATAGGGTAATTAGTAGGGGATAGGGCCTGGGTGGGATTGTTGTCGGTGCTGGCTTGACTCTATTCAAGTCCCACCCCCAAAATAATCCGTTTATGAGTTCCAGCAAGTGCAGACATACTCAATACATCTGAGCAGTAGACATAAATAACAAAAATAAACAATATTATCCATGTTCCTCAGGAAGACTGGGGAACTTTATCAATCCTTTCCTGACTCCAGACACAAATTGTTAAGAAAAGCTCAAGCTCTTTATAGACAAAAAAACCCTCACTGATTCGTTCTGACATGACAAATATTATTATGAACAAGAACCCCAGAAATGAGATATTACCTTGAGAACAGCAGCTGCCAACTTATTTGCTCACAGAGACCACTCCATCTGACGAAGGGGCATCGCTCCGAAAGCTTGTGGTATTTGCTACCAAATAAACCTGTTGGACTTTAACCTGGTGTTGTGAGACTTCTTACTAAAAGAATATGGAGCCAACAGAGGACAAAAGAAATGACCAGGTGGAAGAAGAGAGAGTCCAGTGGAAGGAAGCACATCAGTAATGGGCCAACATTATTCATCAGTGTCATCTATGGAAGCAATTGCCACACACATGTTGGTCTCTATCGCCACAATGGATGTGTTCAATCCAGGGATGACATATAACCTGGGTCTAGTCCAGCTCCCAAGACAGACACATTATTATTATTATTATTATTAGAATGAGTCAAAAATAGTTGTTCAGTATTACAGTTCTTCTCTTCAATGTGTCTATAGCTTGAATTTCTTTCATGTGAACTCTTGACCAGAGCATTCGACAGTTTCAAGCTGACATCCTTATTTTCTGCTATTGACTGCATAACTTATCCTTCGATTGTCTTATTGATTGCTATGTTACAGAGAATGGATATGCTGGACACTGAGTATACTGGAACAATCTAGACTTCCTTCCATCTTTGTCTATTTCAAAACCACCCATGGATTATACATATCCCCCATATTTTCTTTCTTTCCTGTGTGGTTTTATACTTTTATACTTTCATCTTACTTTGTCTCACAATTTTCCTGTGGAATTTCATCTATTACTGGAATGTCCCTTTACACATCGCATCTAATTCTCTTCGGATCATTATTGTTCAGATTCAACTGGCCTTCCCCTAACTGGTGGCGTATTCAACACCCAGCTGGGATTTCTTTGATTTAACAGGACCCATTTGGTGCTCTTGCAACTTAATTTAAAAGATGCTACAAACTTGTAATACCTTACCATTATTTGTTACGCAGTGTGTTTTGTTCCGCAGAAAATAAAACTGCTTACACGTCTCATTAAGGAGTATATAATAGACACAAAATACCCCATACATCCTCCTTTATTACAGAATTGTTACAGCGCAGAAGGAGGCCATCCATTGACTCTGTCTACACTTCACGCTGCCTTGGAAAAGCAGCCAGCATAATTAAGGACCCCACGCATCCAGGACATTCTCTTCTTCCATCAGGAAAAAGATACAAAAGTCTGAGGTCACGTACCAACCGACTCAAGAACGGCTTCTTCCCTGCTGCTGTCAGACTTTTGAATGGACTTACCTTGCATTAAGTTGCTCTTTCTCTACACCCTAGCTATAACTGTACATTCTGCACTCTCTTGTTTCCTTCTCTATGAACGGTATGCTTTGTCTGTATAGTGCGCAAGAAATAATACTTTTCGCTGCATGCTAATACATGTGACAATAATAAATCAAATCAAATCAAAGGCCATTTGGCCCATCAGGTCTGCACCGACTCTCCAAACAAGCATGATGCCATTTCCCCATACCCCAGCATATTTGCCACAATTTTGCATCCACTTTCACTGCAACTGCAAACGGCGACATGAGCGCAAAATACTCAGAAAACGAGAATCTCGTCAATGAGAACTTGTTTTCCAATTCCTTGCCCCTCCCACTCCTCCAGTGATGTAACAAAATTTCCACCCAGGAAGGTCAGGAACCTCATTTCAATAAATGTAAATATAATCAGCAGGCTTTCCCGCCATATTGCGCCCCCCCCACACCTGGAGTTCACCCATTGTCAGTGTGAACTTGGCATGGTTTACAACTGCTTTTCAGAGACAGGAAACAGGTGAAGGGAACCTACCGGGGGTGCACAGGTGAGTAAAACCCCGGAGGGAGTGGGACATGCATGGACAGTGTCCTGGCACTGTCTCCCTGCCACCACCACCTTGCACTAGCCCCAAGTGGCAGTGCCAGGTTACCTGGAGGTAGTGTCAAGGGGCCTCTGAGGGGAGGGGGAGTTTCCCCTCATGCGTATGTGTGGGGGGGGGGGTTTCCCTGTGTTGCCTATTGGAGATATGGGCACCCTTTGCTCAGGATTCCCAGCTACTGGTTTTTTTCAGGCCCCACCTCACCAGCGTGATGACATGGGCCACGCCTCCAGATTTTTTCTGCACCGAGTGTTGGATTGTTCTCTATTAGTCAGCCAGTTTTTAGAATCATTGAATCCCTACAGTGCAGAAGGAGGCCATCCGGCCCATTGAGTCTGCACCGACAACAATCCCACCCAGGCCCTATTCCTATAACCCCACATATTTACCCTGCTAATCCCTCTAACCTACGCATCCCGGGACGCTAAGGGGCAATTTATCATGACCAATCCACCTAACCTGCACATCTTTGGACTGTGGGAGGAAGCAGGAGCACCCGGAGGAAACCCACACAGACACGGGGAGAACATGCAGATTCGGTATACACAGTGACCCAAGCCGGAATCGAATCCAGGTCCCTGGAGTTGTGAGGCAGCAGTGCTAACCACTGTGCCACCGTGCCACCTATCTGGAAAGTAAACCAGGCTGTGCAGCTGGCGAGCTACATGCAGGTTTTCTCACCTCAGCCAGCACTCTGTGCACAGAATGGAAAATTGCACCCACTGTTCCTATTCAGGTTATCACCCAACTCCCTCTTGAATGCCTCGTTTGAACCTGTTTCCACCATACCTCCAGGCGATGCATTCCAGACACAAACCACTCGTGGTGTGTAAAAGTCTTTCCCACCTCTCATTTGCTTTTGCGAATCTATGCATTCTCGTTCTTGCTCCTTTTACGAGGGGAACATTTATCCCTATCTACTCTGTCCAGCCCCCTCATGATTTTGAGCATCTCTATCAAATCTCCTCTCAGTCCCCTTCTTCTCTCCAAGGAGAACAGTCCCAACCTGTCCGATCTATCCTCATAACTGAAGTTTCTCATCCCTGGAACCATTTTTGTAAACCTCTTTTGCACTCTCCAAGGCGTTCGCATCCTTCCTATGGCAATAACATTGCTTGAAATAAAATGGTTTCTATGATGCAGTTTCCCTTCCTGAGACAATGTTCATCAATCAGTAGAAATGACTGCAACTAATTGGGAACTGTACAAATCGGTGGCTATACTAATTACAATAAGAGTAGTCACTATCTTCTGTGCTGCACAAACCGGCAGAGAAGGACTTGGAAATGTTAGCCGGAAATGGAGGCGTATTCCCAGAATAAAGATACAGTTTAGTTCCTTGAAGAAATGCCGAGGATATAAGAAGGTCTTTAGTGCCAAAACCAGTGTTGACATAACTGTGCAGGCATGTCTGGCTTGAAAGATATGTCACCACTCTTGCTGATGTGTTGATGTCGATCCAGGATATTTGGGAGGCAAATTTTGCAGAATTCCATCAGTGCTCATGCCAAGTATCTCCCGAGGACATCCTAGGATTTCAATTGAGGAGAGGCTTTCTACTGGGTGCGCGTCTGCCAGCATTTGGATCACATGCTGTGCTTTCAGGACAGTCACCAAGTCAGAGGCAGAAGTCTGCTTATGCTTATTGCAGAAGCCAAACACAATCTCCAAAAAAGATACAAGGTTGGCAACAGAAATAGCTTCATCTATTTGTTCTTCACAATCATGTTTAAATTCAGAAATTAATAAATTCAAGTAACCTTCATTTTTTTAATCAATTTCAGAGGATGTAAGCATTTTATAAAAGAACAAAACTGGATCAAAGGGACATAATTTATTCACAATTTGAATTGGGGAGATTAAAATTTATACTATAGGCATCAAATCGAAGGTGTAAATAAAATCAAATTAGAATCCCAAAGTTTCCTAATTACAAATATGCATTAAAAACCTTCACAAATAGCTTAAGAATAATGAGTTAATGTAATTGTTTTAGCTTTACAAATGAAACTGAATCATTTGAGACTCCCAGGTCTTTACAATGACCAAGGTTGTTACTATCGAATATCAATCTTTCGCTTTTGTCTCACGCTGCAGTCTGTTATTTAAATACCAGATATGGAATATTAAAAAAAGGAAAATTATTTTCCAGTAACAACTTGGGCTCCATGCTCCTTTAATAGTCGTGGCAGATACAATAGACTATTTGATCTGAATGGTGTACGCAGACTAGAAGGTATAGGTTTGAAGCCAACACATCAAGTAACACTAGGAATTACAATAGGGATTATTCTTCTTCAGTATAATGAATAAAGAGCAAGGGGCATTCCAGCAGCATCAGCGATTTTGAGTCGATTTAACTCTTGAAAATATGCAGTATAAATATTTAGTTGGGAATAGAATTGGAGGTTATCGGAATAAATATTGCATGAGGTCATCAAATAATCTTTGAGCCAAGCGTCTGTCCGTTTCCAGTTGAGAGTGAAGGGTTTTCGTCGCACAACTAAATCAAAAGATGAAGGGTGAGATTCTCTGGCTGCGCTTGTCCCAAAACCAGAAAATGCGAGGTCAATGGAACTTTGCGTGGTGCGCCCCTTGCTCGCTACAATTCCCGTGGCAGGTGGGGCGGGAAAATTCCTCCCAAAGTATGTCTTGGAGTTCTGGGTGCGGATCCAGGATCGGGAGGCCTGGGGATCAGGGATTGGGGCACATATAGACCTCAAGATTGCATTGATCTTCAATGGAACAATATAAGAACCTGAGGTCAGATAGATCAAATCAAAGTGTTGCTGGCATCCCACAGTATTACACTGAAGCTCAATGCAAACTCGAGAAACATCACCAATCTTATTACTGGGCACTTAACAAATTTGGATCTTAACCACTGCTTCCTGTTCCTCTTTAACAATTTGGGCCCATCTTTTATTCCCACAAAGGTCCCATTAGCTCATCCTATGTTTACACCATCGTCCCTTACTGTAAGTTTAAAAAAGGACATTTGGATAAATTTAGAACTAGGGCAGAATTTTCCCCAGAGGTCAGCAAAGGCTGACAACTGGCAGGAAAATCTGACAAATCCGGGAACGAAAAAGCCCCCCCGCTTCATTTAATTTAGCTGTGCACGGCCTAATGCAGATCCTAAATTAACCCTTTAAGTTGATATAGTTTGACAGAGAAATAACCATCAAGCAAAGACTCAGAAAATAACACCACAGCTTAAAAGAATAAAAGATAAAACAACATTGCACTTATTAATTGACTAAAATAAAAGGACAAGAAGTATACTTATCAACAATACACCACAGATGTGACTTCAAATGGATGGCCAATCTGGAAGGAGCAATAAACTCTAGAAGCCTTCACACTGAGAGAAATTCTGCCTCTGTTCCTGGGCCCAGTGCTAAACTATGGGGGGAATTTTCCCATCCCACCTGCCACGGGAATCGTAGCAGGCGGGCGGGGGGGGAGGGGGCGCGGACCATGCAAAGGTCCGTTTTGACCTCGGGTGGGATTTTCTGGTTTTGGGGCGAGTGCGGCCGTTAAATACTACCCTATCTGTCATCACATTGACAGGAATTCTGTCTCTGTCTCCAAGAATAGACAATGCAATCAGTTAGCCTGCACTTGGTACACATAAACAAGATGGTTCCCGAAACCGTCTTTTATACCTAATTCTGGCATCACTCCATCTTGATCCAAAGTTGTTGCTAATAGGTCAATTGTGGTTAAGGATTCATTTGATTGGATCTGGCCATTGGTGCATTTGCCTTAAACATAAGACAATGGATTATTTCAAGATGTATTATTTATTTTAAACTGGACAGACTCCTTATTCATTCAGAGCACTTACCAGACTAGTCAAGGACAGTTTGTTTTGATAGGGATCTTGATGGAATAATGCAATTTCTTCTCACAGATACTCTCATGGTGTGTTTAAAACATGGATAGGAGTGCTAGTAGAAAAACAGAAATAAATAGCATCCAATAACTGATTAACCACTTATTCATACTTCTAATAATCATCTGTTGCTGGCTGGTTAATACTTTATAATACTAGTGCTTTGTGTACGAAAATATTACATACTTGGCAGAAGCTGTTCATAAAAAATAGTTCCCTTCCCTTCCTTGACTGACCTCTCTGTCTTTATATCTGGTGAAAGGCTGTTCACTAGTATCCATTACGAGCCCACCGACTCTCACAGCTACCTTGAATACAGCTCTTCACAGCCCACAACCTGTAAGGACTCCACCCCGTTCTCTCAGTTCTTTCGCCTCTTTCTATGAAGGCACCGCTGATATGTCTTCCTTCAACCACCGCTCCCCACCCCAGTACAAAATGGTGGCTTGAACTTGTTAACCTACTGCAGAATACATGTGTTGTAAAAGCCTCCATAAATGGTCAAGTTAAGCATGGCAATCTTTACTAAAATAAAATCTAAACTCCAGGCCTGCGTATAATTATTTCAAAGTCTTTTAATTGCTCCTGTCTATAGTATAATGGAGCATAAACTTAAGACCCATAACGGGTTAACTGTAATAGTCTGTGATGTAATAGAAGAAAGTGACATATATTCATGTGATGTGAGAGAGTCCGGGAGAAACTAACATGGAAAGAAGGAAATGTTTTATATAACATAACATAGATATGTTACAATAAAATTAGAGTGTTTGCAGCTAACAGTCTTCAGGAGTTACAGAAACTACTCCAACCCAAAAAGATAGTAATCTCCCATCGAACATAGACCTTCTGATCTTTCATTGTTTTTTTAAAATTCATTTGTGGGACATGGGCGTCGCTGGCTGGCCAGCATTTATTGCCCATCCCTAGGTGCCTGAGGGCAGTTTAGAGTCAACTACATTGCTGTGGCTCTAGAGTCACATGTAGGCCAGACCAGGTAAGTGTGGCAGATTTCCTTCCTTAAAGGACATTAATGAACCAGGTGAATTTTTCTGACATTTGTTTAATGGTTATCAGTAGATTCTTAATTACAGATATTTTTCATTGATTTTAAGTTCCACCATCTGCCGTGGTGGGATTTGAACCAGGGTCCCCAAAAGAAAAAATGTTTCAGGATTAACAGTCTAGCAATAGCACCACTAGGCCATTGCCTCCTTTAACTGTTCCTGCTCCCGTTCCTCCTCAACACTATATTTGCTTAAAAGCTGCTAATTTCCAATTCAAAAGCAAAATAAAGTTGCCAATCACGATAGCAGCTGAGTATTTTTGATAATTTTACTTTCACATACTTTTCCAGTTATCTTTGCTGCCAATTCTGACATGTGCAGCAATTAGCAAAAGGAGCATTTAGATAATTAAGGAAGTGGCATAATTATAAAGAAGCACAACTGGGTAATATCGTGGTCAAACCTTCTTAACAATCTGTACACTAAAAATAACTCGTCATTTTCAAGCTGATTGTTCAATTCTGCTTAGATCTGTTGTGATTCGGGCGGCACGGTAGCACAGTGGTTAGCACTGCTGCTTCACAGCTCCAGGGTCCCGGGTTCGATTCCCGTCTCAGGTCACTGTCTGTGTGGAGTTTGCACATTCTCCTCGTGTCTGCGTGGGTTTCCTCCGGGTGCTCCGGTTTCCTCCCACAGTCCAAAGATGTGCGGGGTAGGTTGATTGGCCAGGTTAAAAAATTGTCCCTGAGATGCGTAGGTTAGAGGGATTAGCGGGTAACTATGTGGGGGTAGGGCCTGGGTGGGATTGTGGTCGGTGCAGACTCGATGGGCCGAATGGCCTCCTTCTGCACTGTAGGGATTCTATGACATTCTATGATTTGTTGAGTTGTCAAATTAATAGGGAAGACTTCCTCTCTGTGCTAAAAGTAATGAAATCGACAACACTTTTACTAGGTTTAGAATTAAATTTTGGATAAGCTCTCAGAAATGTTCCCTCTGCATAGATAATTTAATAATTAATTATAAATATATAATAAATGGCTATACTTGAAAGTAGATCCATTTTCTTGCTGTAGTCCTTGCAGTATGGGTGGCACAGCGGTTAGCACTGCTGCCTCACAGCACCCGGGACCCAGTATCATATTCCGGCCTCTGGTCGCTGTCTGTGTGGAGTTTGCACATTCTCCCTGTGTCGGCGTGGGTTTCCTCCAAGTGCTCTGGTTTCCTCCCACAGTCCAAAGATGTGCAGGTTAGGTTGATTGGCCGTGCTAAATTGACCCTAGTGTCGGGGGATTAGCAGGGTAAACACGTGAGGTTACAGGAATCAGGCCTGG
This sequence comes from Mustelus asterias, assembly GCF_964213995.1. Taxonomy (NCBI): domain Eukaryota; kingdom Metazoa; phylum Chordata; class Chondrichthyes; order Carcharhiniformes; family Triakidae; genus Mustelus; species Mustelus asterias. Next base: position 53,871,160 of record NC_135819.1, read on the forward strand.
TTGGGATTGTGGTCGGTGCAGACTCGATGGGCCAAATGTTCTCCTTCTGCACTGTAGAGATTCTCTGATTCTATGAATCTAATTGTGCTCTGTTGGGGCAGAGATTGGGACAGACAATTCTTAAAGGAAATTGTCATGTGATTTATTCAGCTAGTTTTACACCAGGGTCATTCAGCTTACTTGCCACTTGCTAATAACCTCGATGTAGGTCTCTGCCCCTGGCTTTGATTAATCATTGGCAACGAAGGATTATACAGATATTCAGGGAAGGACATGCCTTGTCTCTTTCCCTTTAACATGCTGTAGGGTAAAATATTCTCTTTCTGATTCGGCATGCAAAAGGAAAATACTGTGAGTTTTGGCAATCTGATATAAAAGCAGCAAATGTTGGAATTCACAGTAAGTTTGTTGTAGTGTTAATGTCAGCCTACTTGCGACAGTAATAAATAAACTCAAACTTTAAATACTGAGCAGGTCATGCAGTATCTATGGAGTGAGAAACAGAGTTAAGGGGCTGAATATTGGAAATGGAGGTGGTGTACACAGGAGAAGCAGAGCTCAAAATAGCTTATAACCCTTTATGGCAGGTTATTGTTTCTTTAAATTAGTACCTAGGCTCAGATCTTCCAATCTCCGAATAGTCAGAGACCGGACACAGTCCACAAAATGCACTATGGGACACCTCAGAGGTCTCAATTGATGACTGCAGAGGAATTGTCTGGGAAATTTGAACATGACTGCTCCTTGTGACTCTCCAAGAAAGTATCCAAATCTGAGTCATTGGGAAGGTGTTGATTACAGAAAGGTGTCTCTTAAAGGAGTTTTTGTAGTCTCCAGTAGTTTGGAGACTACAAGGTAGTCTGGGTATTTTATCATGAAATCATTGATCTTTGTGTCCCTGGGTGCTAATTAAGCGGTATGTGGAGATTGTAACATTTAAGGTACATGATGCTCCATTGCTTGCAAGGGTGGGACTGTCTGGGAGTGTTTCGATAAGTCACCAGCACAGTACAAAGGCCAGTGAACAACTTTTCTTGAGGAGGTCAGTTTCAGGGTGTCTGTCAGCCCATGAATGTCACAGAAACAAAAGGGACAGAAACAGGTCCCACTTAAGTTATGTTAAAGAAAGATCTGCAGAAAACAAACTTTAAGGAAGGGGAGTTGGTGGAGAACATTGGAGCTGTGGTGTTCTACTTGGCACGATCATAGATCTGAAAGTGTGCTTATGAGCTAGTATTTAAGTGTACTCCAGGGAATCCAGGGAGAAGGAATCCCGGAAGGGGAGATTGAAAGCTTGTGGGGTGGGCCTTTGAAATCATAGAATCATATCCAGTCCCAGCCCCACTGCCTTATCCCCATAAGCGCAGTTACCACGGTTAATCCATCTACACATCTTTGGGCACTAAGGGGCAAATTAGCATGATCAATTCACCTAACCTGCACATCTTTGGACAATGGGAGGAAACCGGAACACCTGGAGGAAACTCATGCAGACACAGAGAAAATGTGCAAACTCCAGTCACCCAAGGCCAGAATCAAATCTGGGTGCCTGGTGCCGTGAAGCAGCAGTGCTAACCACTGTGCCCCCTGCCGCCCTTATTGTCAAAGCTCTCCAAGTGGGAGTGACCTTTGCAGTGAATTCCAAGGAAGGGAGGGGGTATTTTATGGCCTCCCTGTGGCGTGTTTCTCGCAGCAGGAGGTGGCGCATCATTCACCGGCAGCAAAATCTTTTGGTCCAACCACTGTCAATGGCATTTCCCATTCACTGCACTCCACGCTGTTAAAAAAATCACGGCTGGAGTCCGATGCAGGTGGGACCAGAAGATCACACCGGCCTGAACAGCTGGAAAATTCCAGCCGAGATCTTTGAAGGTGAAGCTGACAATTCCTCCTGAGACAAAAGCTTCAGTGAGATTGTTTGTCTTAGTCGTTACTATTATCTACTTCTATCTCAGAAGAAGAACAAGTAACCATTTTTCTTTACTCTATATGTTTTACAGTGATGTTATCTGCAGTTAGCCATATAGAGTAAGGGAAAATGTGTACTTGTTCTTTTTCTTTTTATTTAACCCAAAAATGATACTGTATCTTAAAAAGTGTCTACATATGCACAGTAAAGGGTACAGACCCGGAGCTTTCTCAGCTGTCTAGGTCTCTACATGTTGCTGCTCAACACCACATTGACCCTAGGTTTAGGTTATGTGTCTTCTTAAATCACTGTGCGGACTGTATTTTAAAGTAAAGTTTATTAATTAGTCACAAGTAGGCTTACATTAACACTGCAATGAAGTTACTGTGAAAATCCCTAGTCGCCACACTCCGGCGCCTGTTCGGTAACACTGAGGGAGAATTTAGCATGGCCAATGCACCTAACCAGCACGTCTTTTGGAGTGTAGGAGGAAATCGGAGCACGCGAAGGAAACCCAAGCAGACATGGGGAGAACGTACGAACTCCACACAGACAGTGACCCAAGCTGGGAATCGAACCTGGTTCCCTGGTGCTGTGAGGCAGCAGTGCTAATCACTGTGCCACCATGCCGCCCCATTGTATTGTACTTAGTCGCACATTAACCTTGTATGTGCCAGACATTTATCCCATATGAGTCAGAGTCAAAGGGCGGAATTTTCCCGTCCTGTCTGCCACGGGAATCGTAGCAGGTGAGGAGGCAGACCATGCAAAGATCCGTTGACCTTGGGTGGAATTTTCCGGTCTCGGGGTGGACCGCGGCCAGAAAATCCCATTCAAACAGTTCCAGCTTATTTATCTGGATAGAGCCAACCGATTCCCCCCACCCCGAGATCCTGACTCCCCTCTGACCCTCCGACTCAATCTGATCTGACCTCACTCCCTCAGCTACCTTATCTGCTTAATCACTTACCTCACCACCCTACCCATTTACTTCAACTTTCGACCCAAGTGCTACCATACCCTTACCCGCCATACCCCTTACCCACTTAACTCACTACCCCACCCCACTGCCACTCTATCCCCTCTACTCACTTGCCCAACCAACTCCCTTACCTTATTCACCTTAGCCCCTTATTCACTTAATTTACTTACTCTACCCCCCTTACCCATTTACCTTATCCACCAAAGAAGCTTTGGGACGGTTAATCTTTACTCATCAGTGTCATAAAATTGGAGTAGCCACCCCTCCCCCGATGATCCAGTGCTACAAAGAAGCGGTCCCATTTCGGGAACGCTCTACGTTTTTGGAGAAGCCGGGATGGGAATTCTCGGCCAGAAACATGGAGCTCTGGCACGGCACAGAAAACTAGGAGCAGAGTGGCAATTCAATGCAGAATGCCACTCCTCGGAAGATTCAGACCATTGTGTTTTGTGCTAATTTCACCAACATGCCAATTGCTAAACAAGATCACTGTTATTACTATATTAGGCAAGCTGCAAACATTTCCAGAGGGAATATCGCAGGTATCAAAAACACACAAACAGGAGAAAGAAATTTGATCCAACTTTTTTTATTCAATTGACAAGAGGAAAATTGTCAAAAAAAACCCCCATCTCCCTCAATGTTGAATGTCCACTCAACAAATTATGTTGCAAGCATTAGAAAAATGATTTGCTTCATTCAGTTCATGACATATGATACATAAGGAAGGAACACAGTTGTAAAAACTCAATTGAGGGTTGTTAAAAATGGTAAGCAAATGTTCCATAAGCTTTATTACATTTGGTAACAAGATCTGAAGGAAGTCTTTGAAAATAGGACAAATTAAACAAAGAGCGGCTATTCAGGATGAGTGCTTATTCATTTCATATGTCCTTTTTCATCTGGACTCAACCTGTTCTCCTTGAAACATGATGTGCAGGTGCATAGGCACCGCTGACATCAGAGCCTGCCTTGTGGAAAAAATAGACAAACGCGTAAACAGAACGTCAGAGAAAGTAATCCCAACACTGTTCTGATCAGAACTGGCCTTAGCGCAGGTGTAATTGTAATAATACCTCAAACTGTGATGTGCAAGTCATCTCACAAAAACAACAAACAACAGGATGATTATTTGGGGATGTTTTTCTCTGGTCGCTACCTGTCATTAGGTGTTAAATGACTATGAGAAAGGCATGGACTTCTTGCAAAATCATAAATATTTATTTTTGAGCAAATTTACAATCAAACCAAAGGAATATCTTTTTATATTTATTTATGATGTTATTAATCATTGGATGCAAACTTATCGCCCATTCACGCCACGCTCCCGCTGCAGCGAGGATGGAGAATTTGGCGGCCAGCCAAATCTCCGTTCACTGCGGCGGGATGGGAAAATCTCACTGGCGTGAACAGTGGTAAGATTCCGGCCAAAGTTTCCCAAGGAAATCATCTCCATTTAAATGCATCAGAGGTGTTTACAAGGTTCTCTACTCAATCACTGCTGTTGGCTTTATGTCAAGAATGCAAAGCACTTTTATTCCTAAGAGTTTGTTTGATGTCAACGAAGAGGATGGTAGCATTGCAACGAACTACCAGTTTTGTAATGAAATGTTGTAAAAGTTCAATCTTGAAATAGTTTTTTTTCTGAATCAGACTTCATTGTTGCACCAGGCCAAGCTATTGGTCTGAAATTGTAAATCAGAATAACTTGGCAAGGATAAATGTATACCTGTTGCTCCCACGAGTAACCCTCACTATATTAAACTGTTTTTCTTGTTCCCTCCATACCCCTAATTTTTAAAATTAAACACTTCATTTCTACTGCATTTCAACAAGACAAGTGTTAGAAAGCTTGGCATTCAAACTAATGAAGTGAAACTTAGTGGTTTAGCCAACTTTAAATGAGGTCACGTACCACCAACTCAAGAACAGCTTCTTCCCTGCTGCCATCAGACTTTTGAATGGACCTATTAAGTTGATCTTTCTCTACACCCAAGTTATGACTGTAACACTACATTCTGTACTCTCTTGTTACCTTCTCAATGTAAGGTATGTTTTGTCTGTATAGTGCGCAAGAAACAATACTTTTCACTGTACACGAATACATGTGACAATAATAAATCAAATCAAAATCAAATCAAATCAAAATCAAAATGATTAAGCACTTAAACTACACCCAAGTTCCATTATCAACTTAGTAGGTGATCAGTCTTGAAGGGATGGTTGGACTTCAAACAACCTCAGAAATAAGTCTTGATGTTCACTCAAAGATTGTCTGGAGATAGTTACACCAAATAACAATGATATATTATGGGGGAAAGGGATGAAGAGAAAAAAGAAAAACAGAAATTATGACTGTGAGAATATGTTCTTGTCAAAACGTCACAAAAATAATCTTGCTGCATTCCATTTCATGTTTACTTTCTGGATGTGTGGACCTAACATTGTTATGTTGTTCTAAGTCATTATTCACCAAGCTAATACAGAACACAATGCATGTTAATTATCCTGACTATGTTGATCCATTCGAGGTGTTGAAACTCACACTCTCTATTTTCCCAATTTCCTTTCACTGACAAATAAATCTAAGAATTAGTGACTGAATCTTAACCTCAGCTCATGATATAGACTACTATTTGCAGATATTTAAATCTGAACTTGAGATTTTTTCACATCACGTTGATACTGAAATTGTGACAGGCATTTCCCAAACTGCACATTTATCCAGCTTATTATTTGTAAGGCTGACGGCATCCATGATGTTACAAGACTGCATGTAGCTGTCCTCTTGCTGGGTTCAACACAGTTTATCAGTGTTAGGTGTGAGCTCAATTTGTAGCTGACAAGTTAACTGGCCCTTCAAGTGACTGGAAAATACTATGTGGTTCATTTTCGTTGGATCTACACCCATTTAATGAGCTTAATTGATGGTTTTACTATAGTCATTTTAACAGTGGAACTCTATGTTGGAAACTCATGACCTCCACCCACAATGAACAATTAATCATTGCATTAGTCAATGTGAAGCAAATGTTGGTAAAAAATGTGGAATTCCACGGCGATAGAATAACGTCATCATAGAAATCATAGAAACCCTACAGTGCAGAAGGAGGCCATTTGGCCCATCGAGTCTGCACCGACCACAATCCCACCCAGGCCCTACCCCCACATATTTTACCCACTAATCCCTCTAACCTACACATCCCAGGACTCTAAGGGGCAATTTTTTAAACCTGGCCAATCAACCTAACCCGCACATCTTTGGACTTATATTTGAATGTAAACAATTTTTGGTCATCTAGGGTTTTATCCATTATTAATAAGAACCTGATCATTTAGATTGCTGCTTGGACTGTCACAAAAATCTGAAATGAAACAATATTTGATTGATAGATAATTCAGAATTATTAGCAGAATTCAAACCACTTAACACTATAACCAATGCTATACATTTGTTCAACTGTTTCCATTCAATCATAGAAATCATAGGAACCCTACAGTACAGAAAGAGGCCATTCGGCCCATCGAGTCTGCACCGACCACAATCCCACCCAGGCCCTCCCCCATTTCCCTGCTATTTTACCTGCTAATCCCTCTAATCTACGCATCCCAGGACACGAAGGGGCAATTTTAACATGGCCAATCAACCTAACCTGCACATCTTTGGACATTTGCACATTCATTCAGCTTTCACGAGTTCCGACCATTTAACTGAGCATGACTTTATACCACCAGGCTTTTAAAGTAAATTAGAATCATAGAATCCCTACAGTGCAAAAGGAGGCCACTTCGCCCATCGAGTCGCCACTGACCACAATCCCACCCAGGCCCTATCCCCTTAACCCCATCTATTTACCCTGCTAGTCCCCCTAAGGGGCAATTTAGCATGGCTAATCAGCCTAACATGCACATCTTTGGAACGTGGGAGGAAACCGGAGCACCCGGAAGAAAGCCCCACATACATGGGAAGAACGTGCAAACTCCCCAAAGATAGTGACCGAGGCTAGAATTGAACCCGGGTCCCGGCCGCTGTGAGGCAGCAGTGCTAACCACTGTGCCACCATGCCGCAATTGTTTGCTTTTTACTCTTAAACTTTGTGCAGTGACTTTACAGCTATTATGACACAATACGAACAAATCAGTACAGTTTACATTTCTCTAAAAGATGCCTGAAAGCATTGGTGATATGAGACCCATATGCCCTTCTTCCCCAATACAGGAAACCAGATCCCCTACGACAAAATATTCCATCATCTGAGACATGAGGCCTGGACTTGTTGTCTTTATAATGACGCAGGAACTGGAAATTAATCGAATTCTGCTTGCTGCCAATTAACAGGTGCTTAAGTTGCTTACGAATCTTGTTAAGGATGCTGTCAAGTGCAGGATGGAATTTTTAAACTTCATTTACATTCTATTTAAACCAGCGAGGAGGAATTTCAGTTACGTAGATAGATTGGAGATGTTGAGACCATTTTCTTTGAGAAGAGAAGACCGAGAAGAGATTTGATAGAGTTATTCAAAATCATGAGGGATCAAGACAGATTAAATGGGAAGAAACTGCTCCCATTGGTTGGAGGATCAGGAAGGAGAGGATGCAGAGGAGTTGATAAGAGAGACAACTGAGTCATAAGGAGAAACGTATTCATGCAGTGAGTGGTTCGGATCTGGAATGCACCGCCTGAGAGTGTGGCGGAAGAGTAAGTTGAGGCAGTCGAGAGGGAATGACTTTGTTATCTGGAAAGATAGAATATGCAGGGTTACAGGAGGGGTGTGGCACCAAGTGAATTGATCAATTGGAGGGCTGGTGCTGACAGGCTAGGCTGAATAGCCTTCTTCTTGTTGTAACAATTACGTGATTCTGTTTCAGTGAACCTGGACTACCTGGTGCATATTAGTGTACAACTGCCAGCTGAGCCAAGGGGTGAAATATAATCTATCCATCATCATTTCTTACCTGTTTTTTTCTTGGATCTACTTGTGCTGGTGGGAACATTGAACTTTCATTTTCCCTTCAAGGCTCCAAAGAGCACTGTTTAAGCTGCTGGCACTCTGAGGAGCTGTTCCCTTCAGTGAAACTAAACACCCGGGACCTGATCCTCTCCACCTTGGTCAGGGATTGGACTCCACTTTGGGATTGGACCCAACACTCAGTTGAGGGATTTAATCTACTTGGTCCTGTGGCTTCCCCTGGACTGACCCCCGCCCGGCTAGAAACCAAGCCTGTCAATCAGGTTGATATCTGCCGTGTGTGCTATAATGTTGTACAAAGCACCAATCGCTCGTAAGGGATTGTGCAAACTCATTGTGTGTTCATTTATAAAGAACAGGCATATGTGAACACCAGCGCTACTGAAGGGTGTGTGCATATGAGTGTGTGTGTGAAAGAGAGTGTGAGTGTGTGTGTGCACGCACGCGCATGCGTGTAGGTCTGTTCCAAGCTGAAGAGCTGGCATACTGCTTTCTCTTAAAGGTATATCACAACAATGCCCGGGTGGAGAACTAGCCAGGGCCACAATTTGCGGACTGTAGAGTTAAAACAGCATGTGGAGTGAACCAGCTGATTCACTTCAAAAGTAGCTCATTGGCTATAAAGCACATTGGAACCTCCTGAGGTCATGCAAATGTTGATAATAAATGTAAATCTTTTCCTTCTTTTTAAAATCTTCTATACTTCAATATTCTGAAATTAATTTTTGAAAATCAACTGAATTGCACATGCGTGTGAACATAAGGCTCAAGTCTTCATTCGATTGTGTAATTCTTCAAAAATTCAGAACAAGCTGTTACTTCTATGGTTTCACAGTTTATGAGTGAAGTGTATTGTAAAGGAAAGTTGCCAGAAAGTTTTCCAGTGAGTAACTGTTTTAATGACCCAATTGAGCCATGAAAATGCTGGACCAAAACACTGCAACTTACAGATTCCACTTGCCAGCTAATAAATATATAGCCAAACCAAGCATTATTCTTGGTAAAACATAAAATTCCAAAACAGTAACTCATTTGCTGTTCAGTCCTCGACAAAACATGATCCTTAAATATTCAATACCAATCAAAACAGAGTTTATTCTACAATTATCTGAGAAAGTTAAACTACAGTCTGAAACACATTTTATATGGGCAGCATTTGTAGACATAGGGCACGATCTTACCTGCCGTTCACGCCACAATCCTGCCGCAGCGAGGTCGGAGAACTTGGCGGCCAGCCAAATCTCCGTTCACTGTGGCCAGATGGGAAAATCCCACCGATGTGAATGATGGTACGATTCCGGCCATAGTATTTTTACAAAGAACAAAGAAAAGTACAGCACAGGAACAGGCCCTTCGGCCCTCCAAGCCTGTGCCGATCATGATGCCCTAACAAAACTAAAAAAAAGCCTTCTGCCCTACTCCGTACCCTCTATTCCCTTTTTTTACATGCACCCATCGAAATGCCTCTTAAATGTTGCTAATGTGCCTGCTTCCACCACCTCCTCTGGCAGCGCGTTCCAGGCACCCACCACTCTCTGCCTGAAAAACTGCCTCTATCTTTCCAGTGAAAGCCTCTCCTCATAGTCAACACCCTCGAGACCAGGCAACATTCTGGTGAACCTGCTTTGCACTCTCTCCAAAGCTTCCATGTCCTTCCTCCTAAGGGTTCTGTTATTTACAGTATGATTCACTCCTAAATTTGATCCTCCAAAATGCATCACCTCGCATTTAGTCTGGATTAAACTCCATCTGCCATTTCTGTCTCCATTTGAAAGGGGGAAAGGGAGTGGGGGGGGGGAGGGGAGCAGATTGGTGGAGATCAGTGCTGGCACAGATTGTGGGGGGGGAGGGGTGGGGGGAGGAGGAGAAGGGGCCAAAGATTAGGGTTGGGGGAAAAAGGGCTGATAATCAGTGGGAGGTGGATATAAAGGAGCGCTGACTCCAATTGGGGTGGGTGGGCAGGATTGTGGCCCCTGAGACCTCCGTTGTGGGCTGGGGATGAGGCTTACTCAGGTTGTGATCAGGGCGCCCTTTAAAGATGTCACCCCGATCTCTGTACAGCTGGGTTTCGCTGGCATGTCGAGGCCCCCCACCCCCCCCCCCCCCATGATGGCGTGAAACTGGCTCCCTTGATTTTTTTTTGGCAGAGTGTTACAATGTTGGGAGTGAAATCCAGTGTTTCTCTCCAGAGAAACACAGTTTTCTCGCCGAAAACAACACTCAGCCATTTTGGTAAGATTACCTTTATATTTTTTCCCTTTGTTTACATTATTCAAGATGTTCTATGCAAATATAGTCAAAGATCATGCCAGCAACTATACAGGTACCACCAGCCAGTATCTTTACCTATAGGCAGGTCAATGTGTTTTCGATTATTAAATATTAAAATACAATCTGATTTTTGCAAAGAAAACAGCATTTAATATTTTACAAAGTGTTAAAAAGTAAATGAAGTAATTTTATTTCAATAAGTCCACTGGCTAAGTTTTATTTTGAAATGACCTAGTATCAACAATGTCCTGCGCTTCTTGTATTGAAGCAATGTCCAAGTCCAGAGGGAGGAACATTTTTCTATTTGGACCCATTTTAGAAAGTGTAAATTACTCTGCTTTAAGCCGATATTTTGGTTTGATTGAAACAATCGCATTAAATAATTATCCCTGGAAAAGCTATGAGACCAATTGTATATGAATTCTGTCTAGTTGTGTGCAGGCATTAATTGGAGGTTCACTTGTGTCCCTGCAAATAGACACTGACTGAAACTGTGGTTGATGGGTTAGGGGATGCATGTTTGTAACATGTAACTCTGCAAATAAATGCTTGTAAAATTGTGTCAAGATTGTCTCCAGCTTTATCGTTCGCCAGTTAACTTTCTGGAGTAGAACAGAAGAAATTTCTAGAACAGTGCCACTGATATGTAAATTCTGTACATAGAAAGGAGCAAGACAACAGCTTGAAATGTCTGCGCGATTATGTTGGTTCATTAAATACACGGCACGGTAGCACAGTGGTTAGCACTGCTGCTTCACAGCTCCAGGGACTTGGGTTCGATTCCCGGCTTGGGTCACTGTCTGTGTGGAGTTTGCACATTCTCTTTGTGTCTGCGTGGGTTTCCTCCGGGTGCTCCGGTTTCCTCACACAGTCCAAAGATGTGCAGGTTAGGTTGATTGGCCATGCTAAAATTGCCCTTAGTGTCCTGGGATGCGTAGGTTAGAGGGATTAGTGGGTAAATATGTAGGGATATGGGGGTAGGGTCTGGGTGGGATTGTGGTCGGTGCAGACTCGATGGGCTGAATGGCCTTTCTCTATGCTGTAGGGATTCTAAGATTCTTCTAAGATACAGTTTAAGTACAATTTACGTTCAGCACAATTCAAATTTCTGAATATTTTTGTGTTAATTTCAAAAATATAATGCTGGAAACAGGCCCTGTCTACAAAACTAGCCACACTCTAGGATGAATTGATCACCATAGAATCTCTACAGTGCAAGAAGAGGCAATTTGGTCCATCGAGCCTGCACCAACAACAATCCCACCCAGGCCCTATCTCCACGTATTTAGCCTGTTAATCCCTTGATACTAAAGGGGCAATTTAGCATGGTCAATCAACGTAACCTGCACATCTTTGGACTGTGGGAGGAAACGAGAGCACCGATGAGGAAACCCACACAGACATGGAGAGAATGTGGAAACTCCACACGGACAGTTACCCGAGGCTGGAATTGAACCCGGGTCGCCGGCGCTGTGAGGCAGCAGTGCTAAACACTGTGCCACCGTGCCGCTGGGAGGGTTTCCCGTTATTGTGCTCACTTCCAAAAGCCTATAAACATTCAGCTGTTTTTTTTGGGGGGCTCCAGCAAGTTTTCAAAACATTTAAATTTTAGTTTTTTTTTCAATTCATGAATAAACTGACTGAATATAATGAGAAAATTGCTCATGTACTTTTTAAAAATGAATTTCAGCAATTTAAAATTGCGTTGCACAGAGTGGCAGATTGACAGTTATTAAGACCACAGATTTTTGTGTTATCCAATTCACCAGATTATTATCCAGCAGTAAAAATGAACATCTACTACAGAAGTGCAAAAGAAAAATGGAATGAGGAAGGACAATTTGTCGTATCAGACACATTCCTTCCATAGATCATAGACCATCACTTCCATCAGGACCTTTATCTGATCCATTTTATTTCCAAAGGGAAGAGATCCTAAATTGTTCCCATTCCCCCAGTAGAAAATTAAATATAATTTTAAATATGTATTATTCTAACCTTACATCCCGGATCAATCCACCTCATGCTTTATTGGTTATCTATCCATTTGCCAACTCCCAGCAATTTAAATATTAGAATGTTCCTCAGCCAATAACCTGTATCTTCTTACAATCATCTAGCTTATTTCTAACTAGATTTGTACCATTTTTAAGATGCTAATCAGTACTAACTGCAGAGTAGGAAGCTTATTTAATAGGTTAACTGGAATGGTTTCTACACTGAGAGTGTTGCCCTGTGAGGAGAGTTCTCTCTGGCATTTAAAGGAATGAAATATAACGAGCAGATTTTTCCACCGCTGGTGGGATTTTCTGGTCCCACTGCAGTGAACGGAGATTTGGCTGAGCGCCAAATTCTCCGTTCTCACTGGCAGTGGTAGCGGGGCGTGCGATATCGGAGAATTCCGGCCATAGTTTCAGGTTAAGGGTCAGCCACTTAGCACTGAAATCAAGATAACCTTCAGGAGTTGTGAATCTCTGGAATTCTGTTCCTCAAGAGTGCTGTGAATGCTCAATCATTGTATTTTTTTCCAAGATTGATATCAATGCATTTTTGGACTCGAAGGAAATCATAAGATATGGGGATAGAGTGGAGAACTGGAGTTCACGTAAAATGTCAGCCAGGATCTTATTAAATGGAGGAAGAGGAGGTTCATGGTGCCATATGGTCTCCTCCTGCTCCTATTTTATATGTCCTGAATATGTGTGCACACTGGACCATTTTTCCTTCTGGCTCTTTGGTGAGGCATATTAATTTTCTACTTGCATTGTTCTGTATTCAGGCTGACTTATTTAATACTCTTCCATACTCCTTTTCCATTCATTTTGGTCTTTCATAAGTCTGCAAAATGCATTCTTTCAACTATTTCTCCTATTAAATTAAGTTAGAGCCATTAATCTGCATTCATTCTCATAGAATTTCCCTAAATTTTATTTTTATTCATTGGACATGGGCGTTGCTGGTTGGGCCAGCAATTATTGCACATCCCTAAATAATCAAATCGTGATCAGTATCAACAAAAATGTTTGATTATCTATTTTCTAATGGCCTACATAACCCAGTGATGGTGAAGAATCACAAGTAGCAGGATGGAGATCTTATTACTTGTGTTATAATCGGTCCCCTGGTGAGGTCCCCTAATTTGTTATGATTGCGGATGGGATACCCCCAACTTGTTATGCTGCCAGGTGAGGAGAGATGAATTGACTCCATCTTTATTTAAGCCCCTCAGTCGGTCACACAAGGTTAATTTGAAAAGGATCCCTTCCCGTGTGGATACCTTTTCCCAGTGCAAATGGATCTATGTCTTAAAATGAGTCAATTCAACCAGGCTTCCTTGAGTTAAAGAAAGAGTGAGTCTATTAGTTACTGAAACACGAGAAGAAAAAAACAAATGCAACATACATCCACACAGAGAAGGAATGAGAAGTGAGTCCAAACATAAAAGTTAAAAGGATGTACAAATCAGTCTTTGATTGTCCATGTGGAGTAGATGGTGAAATGGTGCAGCCATTAAGTTGGGTGATCCTGATAACACTGACTATGGTAGTTGAGCAGTTGGTTTGAAAATACTTGGTTCTGCAGGTTAGCTGGAATATCTGTTCTGTTTCCTTTTCAAATGTGGTTTTGCTGACTTGATTTGCTTCCAGAGAGAGAGGGACTTTACCTGCCAGCCCAGTGGTGCCTAGTGAATGTTCTTCAGCTGTGACCTGTACAGGACACACTAGCACAGTAGAAATAAAACACCAGACTAGTACACAGAGAACAGAGTTACAGTTGGTTTTAATCTCTTTTCTTGCATAATCCCAGAAGGGGAAACTGTAAACATGTCTAGGAAATAACTCATAGGAGATTGTTTCTGCTGAGATGTTATTGGCTTCCATTATCTTCACAGGACATTATAGTCCAGTTTGTATTGCATATTTTCCTTTGAAATACCTCTGAAAAAAAGTGTGACATTACAGGCCCGATTTTACCTTTTGGAGTCTAAGGGCCGGATCCGGGCGTAATACAGATCCGAGCCCGGAATCCTCTTTGCAGCGCGCCCATACGCTTTTTGCCAGCTCCGGTCCGATCCGCGCAGTGGGCGGGGCTTAGCGCTGCCGGAACGATCGGAGCTCTGAACTGCGCATGCACAGTTCGAAAAAAAATCTGAAGCAGCGCGCCCGGGCAGGAAAGAAAAAAAAGCAGAGAGAGCGGCTCTCTGACACATGGAAGAGTTGGCAATAATTATACCTGCTCTTGTTAGAGAAAATATTGTTCTAACAATCTGATAACACTATTAAACTCAAAGCTTTTGTCGAAAGATTACACTTGCATCTATTTCAACTGTCTACTTTTGTCTCAGTAATGAATGTGAGCTGCTTGGGTTATTTTGGACTGATTGTGTCTACTTGCAGAGCTCAAGTGAAAAATAAAATGTGCATTTCTGAGAATCTTCGGCCACACAGAACAAAGTACATCCATATCATTTTGAGTGTCTGTTCATTCCTGTTGTCACAGAGACGTCTCCCCATCAACATATTGTAAAATAAATATATACCAAACCCAGTACTTGCAGCATATATCCTGAAGCAACAGTTCTTTAGAAGAAATTTCTAGTCCCAGGAACATCTAGGATATACTTAAATGGTGTCAGAAGTTTAATATTTTAGATCAAATGAATGTAATGGTAGTTTATGCAGAAAAATTAGTTTATTAACTTTCTAAAGTGTAACAATATTTTGAAAAGAGATGTTTTTTACTGTTAAAGGATAGGAATTAAAACATTCAAATGTTTCAATTCCTATCCTTTAACAGAAAAGATAATGAATGGTTTACGTGCCTGGAATGGTTTACGTCCCCCCCCCAACCAGAGATCCATCCTCCCCCCTCCTCCCCCCCGCCAACCAGAGATCCATCCTCCCCCCCTCCTCCCCCCCCAACCAGAGATCCATCCTCCCCCCTCCTACCCCCCCAACCAGAGATCCAACCTCCCCCCCAATCAGAGATCCATCCCCCCCTCCCCCCCCCACCAGAGATCCATCCTCCCTCCCCCCCACACACTCGCAGAGCCGCCACCGACCCGGGACGGCGGAATGGCTGTGACTACAAGACACCCGTAAGTACCGGAGAGCTTTCAGACGCCACGCACCTACCTCCTCGCCAACCCTCACTGAGGAAGCGCCAGCTTCCGACTTTTATTTAGCAGGTCGCTAAAAGCGCGGATCCGGATTGGGCCGCGCGGTGATAAAGTGGGATTTGGCGGTGGAGTTGGGCGGGCAGTTCATTAAATCGATTTAAATGCATTTAAATCGTCGGGCCGCCCGATTCGGGCGCGGACCGGATCCGTGCCCGAATCGAGTGTCAGTAAAGCCGCGATCTGCTCGGATTCGGGTGCAGATCGCGTTAAAGGCCCGACGCCCGAATTTTGGGCGCGAATCTTCGGTAAAATCAGGCCCTACGTGTCTCTCTCAGAATTAAGCATAACCCACATAGGAATTCCAGCAAGTGGTATCTTTGCAGTCATAGAGTCATAGAGGTTTACAGCATGGAAGCAGGCCCTTCAGCCCAATTTGTCCATGCCGCTCTTTTTTTTAAACCCCTAAGCTAGTCCCAATTGTCCGCATTTGGCCCATATCCCTCTATCCCCATCTTACCCATGTAACTGTCTAAACGCTTTTTAAAAGACAAAATTATGCTCGCCTCTACTACCACCTCTGGCAGCTTGTTCCAGACACTCACCACCCTATGTGTGAAAGAATTGCCTCTCTGGACACTCTTGTATCTCTGCCCTGTCACCTCAAACCTATGCCCTCTACTTTTAGACTCCCCTACCTTTGGAAAAAGATATTGACTATCTAGCCGATCTATGCCCCTCTATAAGACCACCCCTCAACCTTCTACACTCCAGAGAAAAAGTCCCAGTCTATCCAGCCTCTCCTTACAACTCAAACTGTCAAGTCCCAGTAGCATCCTAATAAATCTTTTCTGCACTCTTTCTAGTTTAATAATATCCTTTCTATAATAGGGTGACCAGAACTGTACACAGTACTCCAAGTGTAGCCTTACCAATGTCTTGTACAACTTCAATAAGATGTCCCAATTCCTGTATTCAATGTTCTGACCGATGAAACCAAGCATGCTGAATGCCTTCTTCACCACTCTGTCCACCTGTGACTCCACTTTCATGGAGTTGTGAACCTGTACCCCTTTGTTCTGTAACTGTCCCCAATGCCCTACCATTAACTGAGTAAGTCCTGCCCTGGTTCGGTCTACCAAAATGCATCACCTTGCATCACCTCGTCTCAGCCAATTTTTGCTTGTATGTCCTTTTATTTGAAAAAAAATTATTTCAAATTCATTATGTTCATCCATAATTTGGGGCTATGAAACATTGCCATGACACGACGATACAAATAAATTATTATACACTGAGGCCACATAAGCTACTCAACTTAGCCCATTAAGGATGTGAAACAAGTTTTGTACTATTAATACCACCTTGACTGTGTTGGTAGGCTCTTGTCTTTAAATGAGAAAGTCCACTCCAGCAAATAATCTAGGAGGATGCTGAATTGCAGTGTGAAGGAAATCCCATATTGTCAGAATTATTGATAGAACATTAGTTCCAGGTCCTGTTTAACTGATTCTGGGTATGGTAGCATAAGTTGACTTCAAATGCAGAAGCCTAGACTAATGTTCCAGAGACAGAAATTCAACTCCCACCATGGCAACATGAATGAATTTAAATTTGATTAATTAAATGGGGAGTAAAAAGTTAGTGAAGATGACCATGAAACTAATGGACTCCAGGCCCCAGCAATGTAGTTTACCCTGAAATGTCCTCTAAAATGGCCTCGCAAGCACTCAGTCTTCCACTACAGAAGAGCTGAATAAAACTGAACAGATCACCCGGCATCAACAAAGGCACACACTGCCCAGTTCTCTTTGCTAAGATCTTGGGATCTGTGCCAAAATTGGAAGAGCTGCCCTTCAGATTAATCAGGCAACAGTCTGACACAATCATACTTACAGAATCTTACAACTAATATCGCAGACACTTTCATCACCATTCCTGAGTATGTCTTGTTCCACTGACTGTATACTGCCATCTTTGGTGGCTCTGTCCTGTCAGGTAGAAGTGATCCAAGGAATGCTTAACATTGACTCCAGATCACATTAGACCTCCTCACATTAAACCAAATATGGACAAGGAAATTTGCTGAATAACACTCCTGCCCTCCCTCGGATGATGATTCAATAATCCTGAATATTGAGCACCGCTTGGAAAGAAGCACTGAAGGTACCAAGTGCACAGAACGTGCTCTGGATAGGATAGTTGGAATATGTTCAGAATCTGTGCCTTCATGAGATGCAGTGGACTGTCAGCAGCAGAACTGTTTTCTAATACAATCTATTACTTAATGGCCCAGCATATCTTGCATTCTGCCATTACCATGATGCTAAGATAGCAGGCCTGGTTCAATGAGAAGAATAGGAGCAAATGCCAGGAGTAGTACTACGCATACCTGTAAAGTTAGGTGTCAACCTACTGAAGATACAACACAGGATTAAATGCATGAAACTATATATTATAGACTGTACTAAGCAATCAATTGTTATGCAATTTTGCTTTTTGGCTTTATGAATCATAGAATCTTACAATGCAGAAGGAGACCATTCGGCCCATCAAATCTACACAACCACAATCCCACCCAGGCTCTATCCCCGTAACCCCATGCATTTAACACTAAAGGGCAATTTAGCATGGCCAATCCACCTAACCCGCACATCTTTGGACTGTGGGAGAAAACTGGAGCACCCGGGGGAAACCCATGCGGACGTGGAGAGAATGTGAAAACTCCACACAGACAGTGACCCAAGCCGGGAATTGAACACGGGCCCCTGGCGCTGTGAGGCAGCAGTGCTAAACACTGTGCCAGTAAAATGTCACTTCTGCTTGGGGTTGAGGGTCATTGGGCAGGTTTACAGGGGCTCAGGCACTTTCTGGAATAATGAAGCTTCTTCCTCTGCTCTACTTGGGTAGGTCGAGTTTCACTGAAATTGAAGAGAAGCAGCCACAGTATTGTATTATTCCTTCACATATCATCCTGTGAGTTCTCATAAATCATTAAAACAACTCTGTTCACTACATCAGTGAATATCCAAAACCAAGCATGTAACAGGGTCTTCCCACTTTAGAAGAACTTTGATCTGTTATGATGACAACTCAGTCAGATCCACGTTATGTAAAAACTGAAATGTTTCTTACTGTTGTCATGATGCATCAGTTTATATCTGGGTGAAGTGATGTGTCTCCAAGGTCCTTTGATATGACTTTAGCTTAAGTCATCACTTTGCATATTTAGTATTTTTCAGTTAAGTGCACAATTCCTGGCAAAAACAATGATAGACAATAGTAAAACAACAGTTTGATGATCCAGGCATGACTGCTTATCAGAGCCACAGTTAGTTTTATTATAAAAGGGATATGTATGGTCGATAGTATGTATGATGAATGAGAAAGATGTTATAATCCATGCATTATGTCAGGTATCAATTTCTGGATCACAGTGCCATAGTCATTTCTTTGCTCTCTTTTGCTACTTGAAATATTGAGTGTAAACATCTAATGAAGGTAAAAAATAAAAGCAAGTTACTGCAGTTGTCTGCTTTGACAAAGGGTCATCCGGACTCGAAACGTCAACTCTTTTCTCTCCTTACAGATGCTGCCAGACCTGCTGAGATTTTCCAGCATTTTCTCTTTTGGGTGTAATGAAGATACCTTTGTTAGTAACCCTGCTCTGAGAAATTCCTAACTTGCTGCTTGGTATCTCAATACAATTTATCCAAATTTACCTGCTTTCATAATCAGCATGGACAATTATCCGATGTCTCTGGCCTTGTGACAGATGTTTTTAGATATAGCCTGTTGTTTTATTAATAGAGATGGTTAAAAAGACGAAGGTTAACAGAATACATTGTTTAAATGAAATGATCGATTCTAACTGTAAAACAGTCTCATGGATAACAGGCTTCCTAAATATTTACTTTGCAATTTTTATTGTGCAAGTGAATCCAACCAAATCACCTCATAGTAAAAAATATAATTAAAATCTTGTATCTGATGTGTTCTTTAGAGATAAACAACGTTCTGATTGATAATTGAACAGTGTTTTATCTACTCTTCATTGCACATTAATTCAGGTATGATAGTGTGGATATGAGTCTTGTGGTGCAATGGGTAATGTCCCTGCCTCTGAGCCAGAAGCTACAGGTTCAAGTCCCACCCCAGGACTTGATGGCCAAATAAAGGTAAGTTCATAACACGGTCAAACAGTTTGAGTGTCGACCTGTAAACTCTTGCGCACTGTTTGAGAGCACATTTCCACTCCATCTGACGAAGGAGCAGCGCTCCGAAAGCTTATGGTATTTGCTACCAAATAAACCTGTTGGACTTTAACCTGGTGTTGTGAGACTTCTTGCTGGTGGTAAGAGCAGGGAAGACTCCTCGTCAGCTACACTTGATGTGGAGTGGTGCCCCTCAAGCCATAAGACTCTGGCAATAGACTAGTGACTTGTTCTGGGAATTACTAGCTATGGAAACACACAAAAGTCTACCTTCATGCACCACTAGGTGCGGGAAGAGAATTGGAATGATATTGTGGTGTAGTGGTTACAGGTGAGTAAGACGGTGGTTGGAGGAGCAGGTGGGTGGGGTGTCTGGTTTGCCACGTTCTCGTTTTGCTGTCAATACTTGGTTTCAACTTATTGACCTTGGTGATGAAACTTGAGACATTCAGCTCTTCCTGGTTGCTTTTCTTCAATTTCGGGCAGTTTTGGGCCAGGGATTCCCAAGTGTCAGTGAGGAGATTGCACTTTTTCAAAGAGGCTTTAAGGGTATCATAGAAATGTTCCCTCTATCCCCTCGGGGCTTGCTGACTGTGTCAAAGTTTCGGGTAGAGTGCTTTTATTGGGAGTCTCAGGTCAGGCATTTGGACAATGTGGTCCGCCCAGTGGAGCTGATCGAAAGAGGTCAATGCTTTTATGCTGGGGGTGTTGGCCAGAGTGAAAACGCTGATGTTGGTGTACCCATCCTGCCAATGGATTTGCAGGTTCTTGCAGAGGCAGCACTGCTGGTACTTCTCCAGGGTTTTTAGGTGCCTGCTGCACAGAGGGCGGCACAATGGTTAGCACTGCTGCCTTACAACCCCAATGACCTGGGTTTGATTCCCGGCTTGGGTCACTGTCCATGCAAAGTCTGCACGTTCTCCTAATAAATAAACTTTAAACTTTTTAAACTGTAGTCCGAAACTCCAGACACAGAAAACTGTCAAGAGCTCAACTCCTGGGGTGGGATTCTCCGGCTGCGCTCTGGGAATCAAACTCGGGTGCCTGGCGCTGCGGGGCAGCAGTGCTAACCACTGTATCACCGTGCTGCCTTAGTCGTCCATTGTAAAACTTTTCTCTATGTAAGTGAAGCATTTCCTTGAATGTACTTACTTGTTCGATGCTGGTGGAATAAAGGATCACTGTGTTGGAACTTTGAGCATTCCATGTGCTTAGATGCGCATTAAACAAAGAAGAGCAAGGGAGTTCTCCCAATGTTTTGGCTAGCACTTAGCTTTCAATCAACACCACTAAAAATAGCTCATCTAATCATTTATTTAATTGCTTCTCATGGAACCTTGCTGCATATAAATCAGGTACCTTCTTCCCTATCTTACATCTGTAACGAGAATTCAAAACGACCGCATTGGCTTTGTACTTGGGATGTCCTGGGTTCATGAAGATACTCTTTAAATTCAAGTTCTTCTTTTTCTTTTATAATATAATATCAATATCATATCAAAAACATCACAATTAAGAATAAAAATTCAATTCACCCTTTCCAGTCCAATCTTTCTAATGACGGGGGAAATACGAATTATAAAATGATAGAAAGCCAAATATAGGAAAGGTTGAGAATTAACAGCAAACCAATCGGCCTCTATAGGAAGAAAATGGAGAGCAAGTTTCAGCTGACACGTGGTCTGCCTGAAACACTTGCTCAGCCTCTCTCATCCTCAGATGCTGTCGGGTCTGCTGTTGATTCCTGTCATTTCCTACACTCATTCCTTGTAGGAGGTTATGCATGATTTGCACATTGAAGGACATTCACCAGTTAATACTCGTTGAATTCTCACTCTGTCATGTAATGTCTTGGGGATTTAGCATTCAAGTCATCAGTCACACCTATGACTGGCAAAGCCAAAATTGTAATACTTAAAACAAACCTAGACAAAACACAGAACCAAGAGTTAGTTCGGTGTCTTACCTAACAGTTGTCTATCCCTTTTCATAACATCTGCCCCATACAACCCCACCTTTGAGAGTGATTTTTCTCAGGTTGAGAGGGTCCGCCACTGCACTGGGAGACCGCTAGGCGAAACCTAGTGGCCTCTCAGCATATTCGGTGAGTTTCCTCCATTACAGGCACATGATGGTCAATGGAGGCCTTCCCCCAGGCAGCATGGCAATGCTTTTGATGTGATTTGATTTATTATTGTCACATGTATTAGTATATAGTGAAAAGGGGGCCATTCTTGCGAGCTACACAGACAAAGCATATTGTTCATAGAGAAGGATAGGAGAGGGTGCAGAATGTAGTGTTATAGTCATACCTAGGGTGGAGAGAAATATCAACTTAATCTAACGCAGGTCCATTCAAAAGTCTGATGGCAGCAGGGAGGAAGCTGTTCTTGAGTCAGGTGAATGGTGCCATCAGCACTCAGTATGCCAGCCACCGTAACCCCCCGTCAAACAACTCTCATCCAACTTCACTCTGCCAATCACTAGCCCCTGTCTACCTAGTCCCAGCATCCCTCAACCCCAACTAGCTCTCTGCAAAGGCACTCGGCCACAATGGTGTACTTTCCTTGGAGCTCCAGCAATGGCAATGGTGTTATATAATCATAGAATCCCTACAGTGCATTTGGCCCATCAAATCCGCACCGAGTTTCTGACAGAATATATTATCCAGGCCCACCACCTGCTCTATCCCGTACATCAACTAACCTACACTAAGGGTCAATTTAGTATGGCCAATCCACCTATCCTGCACATCTTTAGACTGTGGAAGGAAACTGGAGCATCAGGGGGAAACCAAAAGGAACAGGGAGAATGTGCAAACTCCACACAGACAATGACCCATGGCTGGAATTGAACCCAGGTCCCTGGTGCTGTGAGGCAACAGTGCTAACCACTGTGCCACCATACCATGTTGCTGAGAGTGTTGAGTGTTCTGCCCTCTGATTCAGCCAGCAGATCTCAGGTGGACTGCTGTCCTTAATTAGACGATGGCCCTAGTAGCAGCCACTTAATTAGCCACTGGCAGCAAGATGCAAGCCCAGATTCCACTGCAAGCGAAGTGCGGTCACCTCCTGCTTTCAGCTGCAGCAGCAGGATTTCCGCCCTTTCCACAAAATTCAGCCCCAAAGTAATCTACAGTCAGTGATTAAAAACAACATCATTTTGCATCTCTTGCAGCCAAACAAACACTAGGAATTGCCAATAAAGATTGTTCCTCCTTGAGCAACACAGCAACGACTGAAAGAAAAGCTTGTTGGGCACTGTTGAGGGGCAGTTGCAGCAGCAGGGAGGATGTCCTCAATGGTGGGGGAGTCTAGAACCAGGGGTCACAATCTGAGGATTTGGGGTAAACCATTTAGGACAGAGATGAGGAGACATTTCTTCACCTAAAGAGTGGTGAGCCTGTGGAATTCATTACCACAGGAAGTAGTTGATGCCAAGACATTGAATGTATTCAAGAGGCGGCTAGATATAGCACTGGGGCGAATGGGATCAAAGGTTATGGGGAGAAAGCAGGATTAGGCTATTGAGTTGGACGATCAACCATGATCGTGATGAATGGCGGAGCAGGCTCGAAAGGCCGAATGGCTTCCTCCTGCTCCTATCTTCTATGTTCCTATGTTCCAGGGATGGGGGTCTAAAAGATACCAATAGCTTCCAAAGTGAGTGTGATGATCACTTTCACTGGCATCATCCTGGCTAGTATGACACTGCAAAATCCACTTTCAGCTTGTTAATCAGCATTTTCTTGTTAAATCCGAATTTCACTGATGTCAATTCAATCAGTAAAACCAGTTTTGATGAATCCTGCAGGATGTCTCTTTCTCCTAATCTCAAAAATGCTTGTACAATCATCAGCAAAGCCACATCCAAGCAAACAAGGAATAAAACGATGGAGCTGCCATTTTATACGCTGGGCTTTCACCTGCTGAATCAAATATAGGCTGACTGTAAATGCAATCGTTTTTTTTGGATTGGGGAATGGATCAATGCCTCAATCATATTGACTCAAATGTATAAGGAGCACAAAAATAGTTTTATTTGCAAAAAAAAATGACAATCAAAATCACAGAATAATGCATAGCACAAGATATGGTGCACAACCCAAGGCTACAATTCAACGTACAGCTATAAGTGCATAATTCAGTGGCCTTCAAATTCTGCAGCACTAACTGCCTCAATTGGCCACATTTACATTGCAAACAAGTAGCTATCTTAGGTAAAGTGCATTACACTATCAATATTTGTCAGATTGAATTAATAATGTTCTGTTTAATGGGAAAACCACTTTTTTTTTTCATTTTACAGAGCTGCCGCTGGAATAAATTTAATAATTGAATAAAGCACTTCAGATGAGTAGATGAACAGTTTCAATATCTATTATGAAAGTATAACATATATATGCTAAATTCGATCCACTGTTGCAGTCTTGGGGTTAATTTCAACTCAGAATGGGTTTGCAGTGGGACAGACCATTCTGGCAAGTTAATTTCTTACCCGGCAGACCCAGAGATAACAAGAGGCCGTTGCCGATTTCAAAGGCTGGATCTCAATTAAGTGCCACCAGTTAACACATCACCCAGAGCAGGCATCTGGTTCACTAGTGTTCTTTAGGGAAGGAAATCTGCCATCCTTACCTGGTCTGGTCTACATATGACTCCAGACCCATAGCAATGTGGCTGACTCTTAACTGCCCTCAGGGATGGGCAATAAATGCTGGTCCAGCCAGCGACACCCATGTCCCGTGAATGAATAAATAAAAAAAATGGACGCAGAGCCGTGTTATCAGGGGAAGATGGGGTGGGTTGTTATTGTCATTTGCATATCTCCGCTCCAAACGTCTTTGGAAGTTCAGGGCTTGCATTAGGATTTTGACTTCATTTCCGAGAGTTGAACCTGAAGGTATTGTCACATGATCCGCCCACAGTAAGAATAACTGAAGTCTTTCTTTCACAAACAAAAGATGTCAGCCCTCTGAAGGCTCATTCATTGATCTTCTGTAGCAGCTGAAGGATGCTGACTCTGTAGATATTTTTATATAATTATAAAGGCAAAATACGTGGATGCTGGAATCTGAAACAAAGACAGAAAATGTTGGAAAATCTCAGCAAGTCTGACAGCGTCTGTGGAGAGAGAATAGAGCAGCTCTGATGAAGGATCATCCAGACGTGAAATGTTGGCTCAATTATCTCTCCACAAATGCTGTCAGACCTGCTGAGTTTTTCCAGTATTTTCTGTTTTTACTTTTACATAATTGTTTTATTAGCATCTTGGCTAGGGCAGCACGGTGGCACAGTGGTTAGCACTGCTGCCTCACACTGCCAGGGACCCGGGTTCAATTCCAGCCTCAGTGACTGTCAGTGTGGAATTTGCACATTTGCCTCGTGTCTGCGAGGGTTTCCTCCCACAGTCTAAAGATATGTGGGCTAGGTGGATTGGCCACGATAAATTGCCCATTAGTGTCAGGAGGATTAGCAGGGTAAATACGTGGGGTTACGCGGATAGCGCCTGGATGTGGTGTTGTCAGTGCAGGCTTGATGGGCCGAATGGCCTCCTCTGCACTGTAGGGATTCTATGATTTATGTTTAATGAACCTACCGCTCAGATATCCATGTTTACCATCTTCTGGGACAGTTAGTCCATTTTGCTTTTTTTTCAAGGTTGTATCACCTTTTTGGTGACATTAGCCACTTTGCATCATTTGTTTAACTAATAACCGATCAAGTAAAAAAAGGAGTTTATTAAAGAATGGATGCAATATTTTCTCATTAATCATCCTGACTGATATTATTTTGACTGGTTATGCAATAATCATCGGAAACATGTTTTATATTTTGTCCCACTTAAAGAAACAGCTCAGGACAGCATACTAGTTATAGCTTCGCTCCCTGCCAGGTTTCACTGTTGTGCGTCTTCCAAGAATATGAATGAAAGTTATCCAAAACATACAGACTTATAATGTGCTTCTCTCTGTGAGCTTAGTGCAGCAAAGCCCTAAGCCCTTTCTTTATAAATGGGTTTACAATTCCGTTACACGTCATGCACAATGGAAATCTTCCCACCACATTCAACAATAACTTGCATGTTGGAATTACAGAGCTATGTAACATCAAGGGAGGCTGTTTAACCCATCATACCAAAGCTCTTTGAAAGAATTTCCGAATTAGTCCCACTCCATTCTATTTTCCTCATGGTTCTACAATATTTCCTTTTCAATTCGATATTGAAAGATATAATTGAAGCTGCTTTTATCACACTTTTGGAATATATATCATATAATCCCTGCAGTGCAGAAGGAGGTGATTCGGCCCATTGAGTCTGCACAGTCCCACCCAGCTATCCCCGTAACCCCACATATTTACACTGTAAATATTGCCCCTGACTCTAAGGGGCAATTTAGCACCCAGAAGAAACCCACACAGACATGGGGAAAATGTGCAAACTCCACACAGTCACCCAAGGTTGGAATCAAACCCAGGCCATTGTGACATCGTGTCGCCCATAAAAACACACTCGGTAAAAAAAATTCTCTTCCTCTTTGGTTCTTTTACCAATTACCTTAACTCTGTGCACGCCTAATTCTTCAGTACAAACCAGTCCCTCCATCTGCTCTATCAAGTCATTGTACCTTTGATATCGCAAAATATTTCAAGAAGCTACAAAGTTGTGTGGTCAGGTCCTAGTAAAGCCTGGAGGGAAATCAGGGCTGGGAGTGAAGTTATGATGAATAAGGTAGGGATTTTTTAGCCAGAATTTGAAAGTGTCTGGAGCATAGAGCTCAGGTGGGAAAGAGAGTTTTAGAATGTGGAGATAAGGATTTGTCACACAAGATCATAGTGCAAGAAAAATGTATGGTAGATGGCTTAATGCACCATCCACCTCTCCCACTGCCTCTGCATCGGACTGCTTGTCCAAAAGCAAGTCAACGGTAAACTACAATTCCCTCCGGTAAATCACCGTAAATATTGAAGCCACAAACCCGGATGTTGCCTGGTCTCGAGGGTGTTGGCTATGAGGAGAGATTGAATAAACTAGGATTGTTTTCACTGGAAAGACGGAGGCTGAGGGGAGAACCTGATAGAGATCTACAAAATGATAAGAGGGGCATAGACAGGGTGGACAGTCGGATACTTTTTCCCAGAGTGGAAGTGTCAATTGCAAGGGGGCGCAGGTTCAAGGTGAGAGGGGGAATGTTTAAGGGAGACGTTTTTCACGCTGAGAATGGTGGGTGCCTGGATCGCGCTGCCAGAGGGAGGTGATGGAAGTAGGTACATTAGCAACATTTAAGAGGCATCTGGATGGGTACATGAATAGGGAGGGAATAGAGGGATACGGACCGAGTAAGGGCAAAAGGTTTTTTTTTAGTTTAGTTAGGGCATCATGATCGGCACAGGCTTGCGGGGGGGTAGTGGTGGGAGGGGGGAGGATGGGGGCTGGTGCGGAAGGGCATGTTCCTGTGCTGTACTTTTCTTTGTACTTTTCTTTGTTCTTAAACTGAGTAACTTTGCTAGTCACAACACCTCCTTCCCAACCTGCCCTGGGTTCAATCATCTTCTATGCAGCCCTTCTTTTGCTAAATCTTTCATCCATGCTTTTTTCTCCTCCATGACTATTCTGGTTCCCTCCTTCTCACTTCTCCTCTGTAAATCTCAGCTCACCCCAAACTCTGGTGACCATATGGTATTTCACGTCAAGTCTGTCACATTGGATGCAGAAGTTTAGATTTTAAAAAAACAAGGGTACACATTTTATTCAAATCTGTGATTTGCACATTGCAAATAATGTGAAAATAGCGCATCAAGGCAGAAGTTGCAAATTCTCTACTCAAAAGTAGAGAAGACAGAGAAATAATATATTTTTTCCAGCAAGAACTGGAAACTTAACAAGCTTGTGACTGAAAATAGCTAACACATGGATCCAAACACATGCAACAGTTGTGAAAACAATCATTCTCGTTAACTCTTAGGTCCATTCATCAAACATTAACTGTATAAACAAAAGAAAAACATGGGGTGGAATTGCATTTTTAGTGTCGGTACGATTCAGGCATTGTATCAAATTTACTGTGACCATTAATTTTAACGGCAGTGCTCAGATGCTCAAAACAAATGGATTATCGTCAAGTAATCACATGCAACTGTGTTAGGTATTTCTATGATAATATTGAACGGTGCAAATTCACCCAAGAGCTTTTCACCAATTTATTCTGTCTAATAGATTTTAAAGAAACACCTCCAGTTCCCTTTGCAACAACTGGTGAGAAACAATCAAGACACAAACGTACCTCAGAAGGTGTAAGAAGAATATGGAAAGAAACTGAGGTTGGGAAATTGTAACTCTTGAATATCCAGCCAATTGACTCAGATTGCCAGTCTACATAACATATTTTCCGCCTTCAATCGCAAATGTTAAAAAGAAAGCTCTTTACTTTTCAGAGGGTTAAAATCATAAGCAGCCATGGTGAATCCCCAAGCATTTATTTATCCAGCCCCGCAATCCCCCCCTCCCCCTGCTATAAATTTGCTGAAGAGGCATTTTGAATGCAAATCAGGTGCATCAGGTAAGGTATTGACGAATTAGTCAGCAATTGATCAATGGTGACAATTAAACCTTCAGGACTCTTTTGGCAGGCTGGACTATATGTTGAAAGAATTAAAATACAAATCAATTTAACCTACCATTTAACATTTTCCAGCGTTGGCAAAAAAAGTGTCACTTGCTAAAAATTAAGAAGCGAGATTCCGCGAAGTGCAAAGCTTAAAGTCATTTTACTCATCAATAAAGTGACAATGATCTTTATTATAATTCAATTGCAGTTAAAGGTATTCCAAAAGTCAGATTATACTTCCTGACACATTTCAAAGTCAAGCGACAGGCTAAAAAGAAAAGAGGGCAGTTTCTTGATTTATTTCTGAATTTTAACAAAGTCATCCCAGCTCATAAGGTGGAAAAGGTGGCTGGCCCAACATCGTCATTAAAACCATCCCTAAATCCAAAGTCCTTTGGCTGAGTTACACAATGGGGGCTTGTCATAGTGGGATTAATCCGTGTGACAGCAACTGTCAGTGTGCAGCTGATACCGTGACCTTTCCCGTCCCTGTCTACACCCAGTACAGCCTGTATCCGAAGGAGGAAGTCAGGAGCGGAAAGTACGTACAAAAGATCAAATAAAACTTGGCCCAGGTTGTAGAGTGGCACGAGAACAAAAAATGCCAAAATGCAAACAAAAGATTTCTTTGCAAGTCAGTGCAATTTCATTTAAGCATTTGTATCAAAAGAAAATGATCTCGTGATGAGAGGAATTACAACATATCCCAAAGTATTCTCTTTATTCTTGGAAAGAAAAGAACTGGCCAGTAGAGCAAATCTTATATCATGCCCTCAGAATATTTCAGGACACTTCAGCGCCAATTAAGTATTTTGGAAGTATATTCATTGCTGTTTTACAAGCCGAAGAAACAGCCCCTTTGTGAATGGAAGTTTCCAATGGACTTTATTCAGATAATGATCAGTTAATCTGTCCTGGGTGTGTTGGAGGATGATTGTTGCCCAAGATACTGAAAAGGCTCTCTCAAATATGTATATGTGGTATTTGGTTTACAATCCGATCTGAATGTCAGCACAGCTCATGGGATGGAGAAGAGTATGTGCAAGTGGCTACTAAGCCAAGGGGAGGAATGTTTCAGTGCCTCACCAGCATACATGAAGGTTGGGTCATGTAAAATAAAATGGGTAGCTAGTGCCTCCCTGCCCAACCCCAAACTATCCCATTATTACGGTGGGGGACCCCCATATTACATCAGTCAGCTGCCCTTATGCCTATTGAGGCCCTTAAGTTGCCAATTAAAGACCACTTAAGTGGCTTTAATTCTTCTAATCTTTCTTAGCTAACTATTGTTGTATCATAGTCAGAACTATCTGAAGTTTGTGATTTAAGTTGCGATTTTAGGTGCAGGCCCATTAAACATCCGAAGTTTGATCTTCCCAGCCAATCACAATGCAAAGCTTTTCTTGGGGCTTCTGAGGGGGTTGGGGGAAGAGGCGGGGTCCGGGGTGAAGGATCCCTCGCGCATCGCTGGAGTACCCCAAGTTACAACGCTCCAGAGCTCAGAATTTATGGGGCAAGTTTCTTAAATTTGTGGGATATTTGAACTAACATTTAAATTTAGAAATTAAAGTTTATTTATTAGTCACAAGTAGGCTTACATTAACATTGCAATGAAGTTACTGTGAAAATCCCCGAGTCACCATACTCCGGTGCCTGTTTGGGTACACTGAGGGAGAATTTAGCCTGGCCAATGCACCTAACCAGCACGTCTTTG
This sequence comes from Mustelus asterias, assembly GCF_964213995.1. Classification (NCBI taxonomy): domain Eukaryota; kingdom Metazoa; phylum Chordata; class Chondrichthyes; order Carcharhiniformes; family Triakidae; genus Mustelus; species Mustelus asterias. The sequence goes on from NC_135819.1 coordinate 53,900,945, forward strand.
AACTGTAGGAGGAAACTGGAGCACCCGGAGGAAACGCACGCAGACATGGGGAGAACATGCAGTCTCTGCACAGACAGCGATCCAAGCTGGGAATTGGATCTGGTTCCCTAGCGCTGTGAGGCAGACAGTGCTAACCACTGTGCCACCGTGCCATCCATCACTGCAACATAGATTTCTGTAGCACCTTCAATAGCCAGTTTTTAAGGTATCAGAAAATCTGTGACAAAGTTCATAAGTTTCTACGCCCTCGTCTAAAAAATACTGTTGATTCTTTTTTGACATTCAGCTAAAGTTCTGAATGCCAGAAATATGATTTATTTTTAAACATGTCCTATATCTGGAATGAGGAAACAGCTGTTCCTGACAAAGTAACTGTGCTGTTGCGTGTGAAATTCTGCCATCCTCACCTGTTTAGCTGTGACTGGAACATTTCATTTTTCTTCACGCAACTATTTGATCCCTCATCCCTCCTAAAATGCAAAGTTATATTCGTTTCTGCTTGACTTGTTGGCTTTTGCATCTACGTTTTAAGAGAAATCAAAAGACTGGTTATTCCAAGATGAATAATTTGGTAAACTAGTTCATGCAGGAATGCAGTCATCAGATCTGTTTCAATTATCACGATAATAATTAGTATCAAAATTTGGACGCAACTTTTTCTTAGATCCTTGGGGGTATTAATGCGTCTGGCCGCATGCATGTACCACCTATATGACCATAAGACATAGGAACCAAAGTAGGCCATTCGGCCCATCGGGTCTGCTCTGCCATTCAATGAGATAATGACTGATCTGATATCATTATCCTCAACTCCATTTTCCCAGCTTATCCCCATATTCCTTGATCCCCTTACTGATTAAAGATCATAACCTTGAACATGCTTAATAATCCAACCTCTACAGTCCTCTGTGGTAAAGATACACTACCCTCTGAGAGAAGAAATTCCACCCTTGAAGAACCTTTTGCAACACTGGAGCCATGTACCACACTTCCAGTGCGGCCATTGACCTGGGCGACAACCTCTGTGTAGGTCTTTTTGGTCAGGTGGAACAGCCTTCTCTGGGCATTAGGATTTGCTGTCTGGCACTCACCCACTCGACCAGGACTCCCAGGCACTCATCTGATAAACAGGGGGACAGAGTGCCCTCCCAACTTGCCCATCCCACCTCTCACAACCACCAGACAACAGGAAAGCTATTATAATGGTTGCAGACCACTCCCTCAGCCTCCCCCACAACTCCTGAAAGCCTTCAGGGAACTGTCTTTCAGTTCTTAAAACCCTGACGGTTCCCTGTTGGACCCAGTGTCTGATGCGTTCCCACCCCCGCAATCAGCAGTAATGCTTCACACTGGGCCTTATTTGACCAGCCAGCGTAACATCGCATGAACATCAAGGCCAGGGGCATGTTTTACATCTACTTCTGGCCAGGCTGACTTTGAGCGCACTCCAAGGGTAAAATTCTGGCCTATGTCATTTTGTGGAGATAAGGACATAATACCATCATTCTTATTCTAAGATTTCAAGCATGTGAGGGGAGGAATTCCACAGTGCACCACATTTGTCAATATTGTCAATGGGTTTTAAGTTTTTGATGTTTATTTGTGTCACAAGTACAATGAAGTTACTCTGAAAATCCCCTAGTCGTCACACTCCGGTGCCTGTTTGGGTACACTGAGGAAGAATCTAGCATAGCCAATGCACCTAACCCGCACATCTTTGGACTGTGGGAGGAAACCAAAGCACTCAGAGGAAACCCACCACAGATATGGGGAGAACATGCAAACATGCATATGGTATGCTTGCCTTTATAGCATATGGTATGCTTGCCTTTATAGGACGGGGTATAGAGTATAAAAGCTGGAGTCTGATGATGCAGCTGTATAGAACGCTGGTTAGGCCACATTTGGAGTACTGCGTCCAGTTCTGGTCGCCGCACTACCAGAAGGACGTGGAGGCATTGGAGAGAGTGCAGAGAAGGTTTACCAGGATGTTGCCTGGTATGGAGGGTCTTAGCTATGAGGAGAGATTGGGTAGACTGGGGTTGTTCTCCTTGGAAAGACGGAGAATGAGGGGAGATCTAATAGAGGTATACAAGATTATGAAGGGTATAGATAGGGTGAACAGTGGGAAGCTTTTTCCCAGGTCGGAGGTGACGATCACGAGGGGTCACGGGCTCAAGCTGAGAGGGGCGAAGTATAACTCAGACATCAGAGGGACGTTTTTTACACAGAGGGTGGTGGGGGCCTGGAATGCGCTGCCAAGTAGGGTGGCGGAGGCAGGCACGCTGACATCGTTTAAGACTTTAAGACTTCGCACAGTGGCCCAAGCCGGGAATCAAACCAGGGTCCCTGGCGCTGTGAGGCAGCAGTGCGAACCACTGTGGTTGACTTATTTGTTTGCTTTATCTGCCAAAATTGTAAATACAGTTTAAAATAAATGTTCAAACCCAAAAAAACTTTCTGAATGCATTTATGATGTTACCACACATACTGAGCAGAGGAAATAATACTCTGTAATATACAATACTGTGAAACGCTTTGGTCACCTTATCCAAGTAATGATATATTTGCCTTAGAGGAAGAGCAAATTGAAGGATTACTTGGATGATTATGGAGAGATTACTGTGAGGAGAGATTGAGTAAACCTGGCCAACATTCTTTTAAGTTTAGAAGATAGCTGAGAGGTGATTCCATGGACATATATAAAATTCTTAAACGGAGTTAAGGACAGTGGTGAATCCAAGGGTAATGATGGTGGAAGATTCAGTCGTGCTGAGATGACATTGAATGTCAAAGGCTTGGCATTCTCTTTTATTAGGATGGCCTGCTGGAAGATGTACAATGTCTATGTTAATGGACACTTGTGTGGCAATGCTTCACCAGGGCTTTGCTGTTGGATATGCAAGGAGATCTTCAAGGCTGCTTCGGTGAATTGCCTGTGTATTAAAAGGGCCGCTGGCTACAATGGTGTCCTGTATGGATCTGGCCATGGGTGCCTAGGCCTGCCTTCCAGGATATCCCATTGTCACTCTTCCCCTTGGTGGCATGTCCATCAGGGGTGACAGGGTCCTTCTCGCCCTCCTCCTCCTTGAGAACGTGATGATGTGGCTACAAAAAAGGTCATGTGGGAGGAGTGCGGGAGTTATCCCTGGGAGTGTGGACAGAGCGCAACTGTTGTAAGTAACTGTGAAGCTCAGGAATAAACTACTTTTGTTGGAAGTCCTTGATGTCGGTGGTTTCAGGAATCTGCAACATTCTGCACCAGGGAAACATGCACATACATTCAGGAAGGTCATATTGTGGTCACACGTAACTTGCATACAATGGGGTGAAAAGATTTTCTGTTCATGAATGTCTCCAGTTGCTGATTGGCCTAATAGCAACATGGGTACAATCTAGCACTTCCTCAATTTGTGGGAAGCCAACTCTGGAATCAAAGCCCATTGCCCTCTGTATCTGCAATTGCTTTCTAATTTGCCATGCCATCCATTTTGTCCATAGATTCAAAGCAGAAATGTTATTGCTATTGGTTCCAAAGAGTGGTCCACGATGATGTGAAATGGGGGACTGAAAGGTGAAGATAAAGGATGGAGTTTTGCCAGCATGTCCGCCCTATGTCCGTAAAATCCCACCCGAGGCCGCTCTCCGAGCCTCGCCCGCCCCCAGAATTGGGGCGAGCGTGCCGGCAAAATTCTGGCCATAATCTAACCAGCTGCCCATTATCTCCAGGTCTCCTGCATTCCTCACAGTTACCACTTCTCTTAGTGGCGCTACTGAGGCTTCAGAGTTACTGGCCCTGTGATTAGACCAAAACATCAAGAGCCAATTGGGATGCTGTGGGCTTGCGATCCACTATTTACCCTGACATTTAGGTCCTCGCTCAGCTGATAAAATTCAGCCTTATTATTTTCTAAGTGCATTGTTAAGATTTGCATAATAATAGTCATGGAGTCATAGAGATATACAACATGGAAACAGGTCCTTGGGCCCAACTCATCCATGGCAACCAGGTTTCCCAAACCGAACTAGTCCCATTTGCCTGCGTTTGGCCCATATCCTTTGAAACCTTTCCCATCCATGTACCTGTCTAAATGTTGTAATTGTACTCGCCTCTACCACCTCCTCTGGCAGTTCATTCTATATATGTATCACCCTCTGTGTGACAAAGTTGCCCCTCAGATCCCTTTTTAGTCTTCCCCCCCTCATCTTAAGCCTGTGTCCTCTGGGTTTGGACTCCCCTACCCTGGGGAAAAGACCTTGACTACTCACCTTATCATGATTTTATAAACCTCGATATAATTTCTAATTATTTTAGAAATTCACAAAATTATTAGCTAATGTTATGTAATAATAAATGAGAAGGCTGAATTTGTAACTCATTTAAGCTACAATAAAGAGAAGAGTTCAAATCGGAGCCAGGACAAAGTAATTTCTCTCTATCCCACAACAGTTTGATTCAATCTCTTGACGTTATAAACCCTGTTGGTTCGCAGTCAAAACCAAATGTCCCTTTGTATGCCAAGTTGGAAGTTCATGAAAATTGATGACCCGGATCTAATCCCTCTTCAAGTAGTTCCGTTTTAATATTAATGGTGACTAACAGTAAAGTAGGAAACCTTGTTCAATATCATTATTACCCTTGGGGAGCCAAGGGGCAGAATGTGTGGGTGCTATACAACCATGACCTGGGAAACCCGGATTTGAAACCTGCACTCTGCTGAAATTCACATTCTGGCTCCCTTAGATGGCAATTTTGAACAGCTCTTTGGGTGCAAGACCAAAGGCCATTTGGATATTTAGCTTAAGGCTGAATGGAAAAATCACCATTGTTTAAAAAAAACTATTATCCTTCATTATGTTGCCTGGCTGGAATACTTTGGCACTGAAATTTCAAAATGTTATGATTTAGTAGCATTGGTGAGCTTATTCAATAACTCGTATACGTTTAAAACATGACTCAGTGTTGTACTAAAACTAGGCAACAGGCATCACTCACAGCACTTTTTTGTTATTCTGTTTACATGTTATGGATCATGGAAATGGCAGGAACTGTTTGAGGCTTGAATTGCAGATAGCATCATGTTTGCCATAGTTAGTCACTTACCCTTTGCTTTGTGTGTACACTTTACTTTGGAGAAGCTCCAAATTAATCAACCTTCATTGGCAAGACCATTCTAGTCAAATTAGTCATCTTCTTCCTTCGTGTGCGAAGCACTGTGATCTCTTTGCATTTCCATAATGTATCCTTTCTCTTTGTGTTTTTAGAGAATGTTAATGCTGCTTTCTCTATGGAGGTGATAACATTATATTTTACTTCTTTATGGGGCAGAATTTTCCCCAAACAACTGCCATAACAGCAGGAATACCGGTGCAGTCGTGTTGGTCTGTCAGGTTCACTCCGCACTGCAATTGTCCCACTCTCAGTCACTTTTTTGAGGAGTGGTGAGTCGGGGGCGGTGTGGGTGGGGGGCGATGAGCCTGGCTGCAAAGCGCTCGGATGCCATTCCACAAGAGCGCCCTAACCTCACAGTGCACCAGGAGACCCCTACCCTTCCCCCACGGACACCAGGATCCATCCCCTCCCCAACATGGCTCAACAGCATTGGGCCATTGGGGCCCTCCTGATGGGTCCCCCTGCCTGACTTCCGACATGCTCCCCCCCCCCCGCCCCCCCCACCCCCCCATCATATCCCCATTCATGATCTACCCCTGCACTACTCTCCCTGCACAACCCCTCTCCATAACCCTCCCCCCCCCCACCCCCACATAATCCCCCTCATGGGCCCACACTGGGCCCCCGTAATAGCCACACCCCACCCCATTGGCACTGCCCCAGTACACTGACAGTGTGTCTGGTGGGCACTGCCCAATGGACACTGCCTGGCCATGCCCCCACCCAGCCTTTAATGGCCTCTGAGCCCCTGGTGTGATACATCGTACCAGGTCTGCCTTTCTCAGGCCACGCCCGAAGGCCGAACAATCCAATGAGCTGGGAGAATCCGGTGTTGAATGAGCTATGCATATTTAAATGTTAATCAGCCTCACGCTCTTTCTGGGTACAATTTGGTTTGCGCCATTCCACCAGACGTGGAACCAATTTTTAGGCCCGCACACTATTTCCCAGGATCGGCACGATTTGCGCCAGGCGTGGTGAGGTTGGAGAATCACCCCCATGGCTTTTTTAACCAAAATGAAATAGTTACTGATGAGAAAGATATTTTTCACATCAAGACATTTGATAGTGGCCGGAATTCTCCAATGCCCCAACACTGCTGCCAATGAGAACGAAGAATTTGGCACTCAGCCAAATCTCCATTCACAGTAGCGGGACTGGAGAATCCCAATTGCGGACAAGGTTAGGGAATCCCAGCCATTGCTTTTCGAATTTCAATTCCATTTAACTTTTGAAATTTTTGGAACTTTCCATACCACAACATGCAAACTTACAAGAAGTTTAACATTCATGATTATCAAAAAAATATTGTTTGCAAGCAAATAGTTTCTGATGGCACACGCCCTTTCAAAATTCCAATAATGACTTTGGTTAATAGGTTTACACCCATTGCATCTATCCTTTGCACATTGTGGCATTTCAACTAATGTATTTTGATGGTTTTAACATAAATATTATTTATAACTGCAATTATTAACATTGTTTACTCATTGTGCTTCCAATTCTGGTTATAGTGTTGAAGTTTTTGCCAATAACATATTGAACCTCTGATTCAATAATTAGTAAGTTTTATAAGGTTTCGGAGAATATTTTTAATGATGGAAAATCTGCAAAATCAAATGACTCCACATTTCACCTCAGTTATTTCAATCATTGAGGCAAGGCTAGTAAGTATTAAGATAATACTTAAGTTATTTGCTCTTACTGATTCTGACCGCATGGAGGCTAATGGATTTGGAAAAGTTATTTGTCTTTTGTGTTAATGATTTGATTTGATTTATTATTGTCGCTTATACTAATATACAGTGAAAAGTATTGTTTCTTGTGTGCTATACGGACAAAACATACTGTTCATAGAGAAGGAAACAAGAGAGCGCAGAATGTAGTGTTACAGTCATAGCTAGGGTGTAGAGAAAGATCAACTTAATGCAAGGTAAGTCCATTCAAAAGTCTGACAGCAGCAGGGAAGAAGGTGTTCTTGAGTCGATTGGTACGTGACCTCAGACTTTTGTATCTTTTTCCCGATGGAAGGAGGTGGAGGAGAGAATGTCCAGGGTGCGTCGGGTCCTTAATTGTGCTGGCTGCTTTGCTGAGGCAGCGGGAAGTGTAGACAGAGTCAATGGATGGGAGGCTGGTTTGCGTGATGGATTGGGCTACATTCACGAACTTTTGTAGTTCCTTGCGGTCTTGGGCAGAGCAGGAGCCATACTAAGCTATGATACAACCAGAAAGAATGCTTTCTATGGTGCTTCTGTAAAAGTTGGTGAGAGTCGTAGCTGACATGTCAAATTTCCTTAGTCTTCTGAGAAAGTAGAGGCGTTGGTGCGCTTTCTTAACCATAGTGTCGGCATGGGGGGACCAGGACAGGTTGTTGGTGATCTGGACACCTAAAAGCTTGAAGCTCTCGATCCTTTCTACTTCGTCCCCATTGATGTAGACAGGGGCGTTTTCTCCTTTACGCTTCCTGAAAAATGGAGACAAGTGCAGATCATCTTAATCTTCCATGAACGCTACCAAGCAATTGTCTTGTGTCATGTATCTTTTGTGTCCGGGCATGGCTGGCATCCAAGTAGTGGTGTAGTGCACAGGTGGGTTCGCCAAAGACATTAAATTCTGTAACTTAAGTAGTAAACCATTACAAAATTAGACTTGAAAATTAGACATGGGTGGTACGGTGGCACAGTGGTTAGCACTGATGTCTCACAGCACCAGGGACCCTGGTTTGATTCCCGGCCTGGGTCACTGTCCATGTGGAGCTTGCACATTCTCCCCATGTCTGCATGGGTTCACCGGGTACTCCGGTTTTCTCCCGCAGTCCGAAAGACGTGCTGGTTAGGTGCATTGGCCGTGCTAAATTCTCCTTCAGTGTACCCAAACAGGCGCCGGAGTGTGGCGACTACGGGATTTTCACAGTAACTTCATTTCAGTGATAATGTAAGCCGACTTGGGGTTAATAAATAAACTAAACTTTATGAAAACAGATCATTGAGGCAGAAATAATATTGAGAAATGTAGATGGCAGAACACAAGATTGATACAGATGGAGAAGGCCTTTCACCCAATTTTATTTCAATCTTTCAGAATACAAAGTTTATCGATTCTTTCAATTGTAGCACACGGTTGTTTTAGATTCATCCACTGTCTTGGTTTTAGCCACCATTTGTTGCGATTTATTGCAGGTCTTGATGACTCTCTTGAGTAAAAAAATAAATTCCTGATATCTGCTCTTGAACCTATGCTCCCTGCCCTGGTCTTCCAGGATTCCCTTCTCTATTCCATTAAGTGTTAGCATGCTTCTGTAGATGATGACTCACTGACATGAAGCTTTGTGAGGCTAACTGTTTCCCATTTATTTAATCATTCCTCAGAACTTATCCCTTTATCTGCGGTGAATAACCCTCATGATGTTCTCTCTTCCACCTTTATGTTTTTGGATGCTCAAATTATGCCTCGGACACTCCCACTTTCTTTCACCAGCATTAACTGCTCTTAGTAAGCTTATTCCATTTCCCAGCTATTCCACAGTTGGGTTATACTGTCTAGTATCTACTTATGCCGTCTAGAATCGTTTATAGCACAGATGGGGGCCATTTGGCCCATCAAGTAGATGCCAGTTCTTTGAGCAGCGTTAATTGACTGGAGATGGGACTTCTGCTCCTCACTTGGGAGGAAGTCCTACCTCAGAGAGCTGGTGGCCAGTCTGATTGGCCTGTAGCTCTCTTGTCTCAGCAGTAATCATAGTGGGTAGGACTGTGGGGCGCACAGGTGATTACGGGTGTTGATAGACAGGCTGAGGATGAGGGGGAAGCTCCCACTGGGACCAAATCTTTTGTGTGGGCTGCTCTATGTTGTAAAGAGGCTGTTGATAGAGGCCATTCCCCAATGCCTGTCTGAGGCCTGAATAGGGGCAACATTTTGGGCATCACCCCTTGAACCCCTCCCACCAACAGAATATAATTTCTCCCTCGCAGAATATAATTTCTTTGCAGATCATTTAAACACCATTCTTTTCTATGTCCTTTTTGAAAAAAATAGTTAAATCCTCCTGAAATATGACATGCACCATGCCCTCTTGTAAAGGGATAATGATGGGAAAATGTCCATAGCACAGATTGTTTGAGTCATTCAAAGTTGTCCTAAATGGAGCTGCAATATATTGAGAAGTTTCATTTTGGGAGGAGAGGGGTTGGGGGCAGTTGCAGAAAAAGCTGGGAAGATGGGTGTTGCAATGTTTTCATTGCCTATATCGGAAACGTGTTGAGAATGCTGTTATCCATTGACTGATTCAGATTTTTTAACAAATGTTTGTGAAACATCCTCCATTCAGACCCTTGCTGAAAGGCTGTTATGCAAATGTATCTTTTGCCCCTTGGTCATTGTCTTCTCCATTGGAGAAAACTGCCATTCTTCTTGGTTTTTGTACGAGGCAGGTCATGTCTCACTAATTTGATTGAATTTTTTGAGGAAGTGACAAAAATGATTGACAACGGAAAGGCTGTGGATGTTGTCTACATGGACTTTAGTAAACCATTTGACAAGGACCTTCATGGTAGGTTGGTACAAAAGGTTAAATCACACGGGATCAAGGATGAACTAGCTAGGTGGATTCAGAACTGGCTTGGCCATAGAAGACGGAGGATAGCGGTGGAAGCGTGTTTTTCTGAATGGAGGTCTGTAACTAGTGGTGTTCATGATGTGGAGATGCCAGCGTTGGACTAGGGTAAACACAGTAAGAGTTTTAACAACACTTTAACCTGGTGTTGTTAAAACTCTTACTAGTGGTGTTCCGCAGGGCTCAGTGCTGGGAACTTTGCTGGTGGAATACATATAAGTGACTTGGAAGAAAACATAACAGGTCTGATTAGCAAGTTTGCGGATGATACTAAGAATGCTGGAGTTGTGGATAGTGATGAAGATTGTTGGAGAATATAGCAGGATGTAGATAGGCTGGAAAATTAGGTGGAGAAATGGCAGATGGAATTTAATCTGGACAAATGCGAGGTGATGCATTTTGGTCGATCCAATTTGGGGTGGGAGCTATAAAATAAATGGCAGAACTATCAGGAGCATAGTCACACAGAGAGATCTGGGAGCACAGGTCCACAGATCCTTAAAAATGGCAGCACTGCTGGAAAAGGTGGTGAAGAAAGCAATTGGCATGCTTGCCTTCATCGGACTGGGCATCATGTATAAAAGTTGGCAAATAATGTTACAGTTATATAAAATATTGGTTCGGCCACATTTGGAATACTGTGTCCAATTCTGGTCACCACACTACCAGAAAGACGTGATGGCTTTGGAGGGAGTACAGAAAAGGTTTACCAGGATTTGCCTGGTATGGAGAGTATTGGCTATGAGGAGAGATTGAATAAACTGGGATTGTTCTCCCTGGAAAGACGGAGGCTGAAGATGGACCTGATAGAAGTTTATAAAATTATGTGGGGCATAGATAAGGTGAACAGTTGGAAGCTTTTTCCCAGGGCAGAAATGACAGTTACAATTGGGCATAAGTTCAAGGCAAGGGAGGAAAGGTTCTATAAAGGTGTGTGGGAGAAGTGTTTTACACAGAGGGTGGTGGGGGCCTGGAATGCACTGCCAAGTGAGGTGGTTGAGACAGATACGTTAGTGACATTTAAGACTTATCTGGATAGGCACATGAACAGGTGGGTATACAGGGATACAGGTGGTTGGTCTAGGTAGGACAACGTGATCAGCGCAGGCTTGGTGGGCCAAAGGTCCTGTTCTTGTGCTGTACTGTTCTTTGTTCACCTCTTCAGTCATTGCCACACAGGGTTAATTTGTGTTGCTACGTGTTTTCTGGGTTTAATAGATTAATTGAGCAGTCGGTGCAAAACAAGCTTTTTGGAAGGAATCCACATTGGGTATATGGACAGCCACAGACAGAACAGCTGTCCCATTGGTGGAAGTGGTTACTGAGTGTAATATCTTTATGGTGGTTTTCTTGGAGGAATTGTCATTTCTCATTACAGCTAGTTCCCTTCATGTGCCAGTAAGAATAGCTGACCTTGTACATAGAGTCAGAGTCATACAGCAATACAGCATGAAAACAGGCTCTTCAGCCCAACTGGTCCATGCTGACCAAGGTGCCCTCCCAACTAGTCCCAATTCCCCGTGTTTGGCCCATATCCCTCTAATCCTTTCTCATCCATGTACTTATCCAAATGCTTTTTAAATGCTGCTATTGAATCTGCCTGAACCATTTTCTCTGGCAGCTCATTCCATATACGCATCACCCTCTACGTGACGAAGTTGCCCCTCAGGTCCCTTTTAAATCTTTCCCCTCTCACCTTAAACCTATGTCTTCTAATTTTCAATTCCCCCTTCCCTGGGAAAAAGAAATATGCATTCATCCTATCCATGATTTTATACACCTCATGATTTCATACACTTCAATAAGTCACCCCTCATTCCCCTACGTTGCAAGGAATAATGTTCTAGACTGGCCAATCTCTTAGATGGCTGACAGCAAAAAGGTAGACCCCACATAAGTGCAGAAAGTGCCAATATACTGGCATCGCACACCTCTCCTCTTTTCCAACACCAAAACCTGCAACAGTGGAGAAATGCCCAGAAAAATGCCAATATAGACAACACTGTCAGAAGTATCCCTAGAAAACCACGCTAATAAATGCAACAGAGTTGGCTGGGGTTTGTGCCTTTAGAGGCAATGATGAAAGGCAGTGATGGCCAAAATGCAGCAGTACATAGGTATGCATCATGGGCCTATTGCTAGTCCAAAGGGGCAACAAGAAACAAATCATAGGGAAAGCAATAAGACTTATATAATTTGGATTGCAATTATTCTGTAGATATTGTTCTTTGCCTTACTTGGGCACAGATGCAGAGGGCTGCTCTCTCTGAGTAGTTAATAATGTATGGAAGCATTTAATTACTCCAGGCATAATAAAGTATGTTTATAAAGTTCTTGGAATGATCGGGAAATCAGGGTCTGAATTCTGTGGGGGCAGCGAGATGCACATTGTTCGCTCCAAGGAAGAAAAGTTGTTTGCAAACCGAACAGCTTTTAAAAAGGCAGCCCTGCAGCGACACTATGCTGTAGGTGGCCTTAACAAGCTGAGGGTTGGGCATGAATGGGAAGGCGGTGAACTGCCCACCCATCATATTTTATGTCTTCCCCACCAGCACACCAGCAGGAGGTTGCAAAACCCAATCCCAGATCATCTTCCTGAATTTCCCATTTGAATGCTACATTTTCAAAAATGACAGTATGAATTCATCCTTAGTTGAGAAAGAATCAAAGTTGAAAATACAGCCAGGAAAAGACCTTCTGGCCCATCCAACTTATCACAAGAAATTGTCATATTTTTGTGAACCGTAGGATGAGGGCTGAATTTTCAAAACAAGGTCAAAAATTCGACACGTGGATAATTCCCAGGTCCCAGTGCTGTATCACAATTCATTTGATGCTGTTTGAAATGTAAATGCCCTAATTAGGTTAGAGGCGAGTTCAGTGTGCCAAAAATCAAAACCGGACAACCACCACCATGGGCACTGCCCTGCCTGATAGGAGGCATCACCTGGGGAGGGGAGGGGGGGGACACAACTACAGCAAGCACAGAAGTGGCTAAATACAAGATAACGTGTAAGATCTTCCTGCTCACCAAATTTTTCAATATTAAAAAAATCTTTAACTTCTGCCCATTTTGGACCTGACAGCTGTACTGTTCAGGAACATGCATCAGGCTGTTTGGCTCCAGTGATTTCAGCTTTGGAAATTGCATTCTCATCCTCTCCAGCCTGTCGACAGGCTCCATGCGGAGTTTAATGTAGGTGAATGGGTCTCCTAACAACCCTTGGAAAATTCCGTCACATTCCAAAGGTGGTGGGATCTCGTGCCGCCCTCCAGGAACTCAATTTTCAAATTGTGTCCACACCCTCTGACAGTTAGAAATCCCGACCATGGATTCTCAATCCCAATGGAAACCAAAGGGGAACTGCGGGGAAATGTGAAAGAAACAGAGAAAAAACCCAGGGTGTTTTCAGAAATTATTTTCTAACACACTCCCCCACAACAACTGCAATGACCTAACCTGCAATCTCGTCAACCGGCCACCCTCCAACCCCTCCACCACCCTCCATCCACCCTGCTGCCACTTGCCAATTAAACCTTGCCCAAGTGATCAACTCTACACCGAATTTTGTCCTTCATTGCTAGAGGGATGAGTTTAAAAACAGTGAAGTTATGTTGTAGCTGTATAAGGTGCTGGTGAGGCTACACCTGGAGTACTGTGTACAGTTTTGGTCTCCTTACTTGAGGAAGGATATCCTGGCACAGGAGGGGGTGCAGAGGAGATTCACTAGGTTGATTCCGAAGTTGAGAGGGTTGGCTTATGAGGAGAGACTGAGTAGACTTGAGGCTATACTCATTGGAATTTAGAAGAATGAGGGGACATCTTATTGAAACATATATAGTTATGAAGGAAATAGGTAAGATAGGAGCAGCGAGGTTGTTTCCACTGGCAGATGAAAATAGAACCAGGGGGTATGGCCTCAAAATAAGGGGGAGCAGATTTAGGATTGAGTTGAGGAGGAACTTCTTCGCACAAAGGGTTGTGAATCTGTGGAATTTCCTGCCCAGTGAAGCAGTTGAGGCTACCTCATTGAATGTTTTTAAGCCAAGGATAGATAAATTTTCAAACAGTAAAGGAGTTAAGGGTTATGGTGAGTGGGCGGGTATGTGGAGCTGAATCCACGGAAAGATCAGCCATGATCTTACTGAATGGCGGAGCAGGCTTGAGGGGCCAGATGGCCTACTCCTGGTCCATGTTCTTATGTTCTTATTCTCTTACGTATATTTCTATTCAGTACCTACCTTAGTCTGAGGTGATCTTCATTCCAAATCGAAGCCTTTCCAATCCTCACTTGAAGAAACTCAATGGATCAACTTCCACCACATGAGCTGACCACCTTTTCCTGAAGTTCTCTATTCTCTGGGAACAGAAAAGAGAGGGCCAATTGCTCACAACAGCTATGATCAAGAAAGCCTTTCAGCACATTTGGTGCCATCCTTTCAGGATACCAATCATCCAGCACCTCCCGTTACAACATCTTTCTTAAGAGAGTTTAGTGTTCCTGGCTCTAGTCACTTTTCCTTTCAAACTGTACCAGCCATTTGATCATTCTATGGAGAGACAAATATTTCCTGCTGTGTCATAAATTTGCATTTTACAACCTTGAACCTGTGTCCTCCTGTCCTGCTGCGTTGGCATTTTTAAAGTACTGTTTATCAACTTTATTCTCTCTGTGCTATCAAGGATCTTATATATCTCCAGCGCAGTGGAATCAGACTGATCAGGATTCTGCACAGCTTCAGATTGACCTCTAGGGACTAGAGTTCAATTGATTTGGTAATATAACCCAACATCCTATTTACTTTTTTATTGCCACCTTGCAGGTTTAGACAGGGTAAATGAAAAGCTCATTTGAATGCAAACTTAAGACCCTGTGACTGATTAGTAATGTGACTCTGCAATAACTCAAATTCAGCTTCAACAATCACTTATTATTAATAATACATTCTCAATTAAAACATGTTTTAAAATTATGATTTAGGTAAGTTTCAGTGTACTCAGTGATCTTTGGCTCTGGATAGCACTGGATTACCCTTCCTCTTTGCATTACCTCCCTGCCTCACTGGTCTCCTCTCAGACACTCCTTAAAACCTACCTCTTTGACAAAGGTTATGGTCATCTGCCCTAATATCATAGAATCTTTACAGTGCAGAAGGAGGCCATTCGGCCCATCGAGTTGGCACTGACCACAATCCCACCCAGGCCATATCCCCGTAAGCCCAGGCATTTACCCTACCTAGTCTCCCTGACACAAAGGGGACAATTTAGCCTGGCCAATTCACCTAACCCGCACATCTTTGGACTGTGGAAGGAAACCGGAGCACCCAGAGGAGACCCACACAGACACAGGGAGAATGAGCAAACTCCACACAGACAGTGACCCAAGGCTGGGAATCGAACCCAGGTCCTTGGTGCTGTGAGGCAGCAGTGCTAACCACTGTGCCACCGTGTCACCTCATGCATGCATGTTGGGACTCCGTGGAAGTCCTGACACAGAACTACATGGGGGCCTGAATTTTACATTCCTTTCGGTGGAATTTGAGGCCTCTTGACACTCCAAATCCTGTCCACCATCTACAAGGCACGAGTCCATTTGACTGGATAAGTCCAGCTCCAACAACGCTCAAGAAGCTTGACACCATCCAGGACAAAGCAGCCCGCTTCACTGGCATCCGATCCACAAACATTTGCTCCCTCCAACACCTATGCACTACAGCAGCAGTATGCACCATCTACAAGAGGTACTGCAGGAACTCTTAGGCAGCAAACCCACGACCACTAACATCTCCAAGAACAAGGACAGCAGATACATGGGAGCACCATCACCAGCAGGTTCCCCTCTGAGCCACTCACCATCCTGACTTGGAGATATATCACCACTCCTTCACTATCACTAGGTCAAACTCCTGGAACTTCCTCCCTAACAGCACTGTTGGTGTACCTACACCACATGAAATGCCACGCTGTTCAAGAAAGTAGCTCACCATTAGGTTCTCAATTTGGGATGGGCAATAAAGGCTGGCTGAGACATCATCCCATCAATTAATTTTTTAAAAGTTAATTTATTTTGAGGCGTATCATTGGTGTTAGAATGTAGAACATAGAACAGTACAGCACAGAACAGGTCCGTCGGCCCACGATGTTGTGCCGAGCTTTATCTGAAACCAAGATCAAGCTATCCCACTCCCTATCATCCTGGTGTGCTCCATGTACCTATCCAATAACCGCTTAAATGTTCCTAAAGTGTCTGACTCCACTATCACTGCAGGCAGTCCATTCCACACCCCAACCACTCTCTGCGTAAAGAACCTACCTCTGATATCCTTCCTGTATCTCCCACCACGAACCCTATAGTTATGCCCCCTTGTAATAGCTCCATCCACCCGAGGAAATAGTCTTTGAACGTTCACTCTATCTATCCCCTTCATCATTTTATAAACCTCTATTAAGTCTCCCCTCAGCCTCCTCCGCTCCAGAGAGAACAGCCCTAGCTCCCTCAACTTTTCCTCATAAGACCTACCCTCCAAACCAGGCAGCATCCTGGTAAATCTCCTCTGCACTCTTTCCAGCGCTTTCACATCCTTCTTATAGTGAGGTGACCAGAACTGCACACAATATTCCAAATGTGGTCTCACCAAGGTCCTGTACAGTTGCAGCATAACCCCACGGCTCTTAAACTCCAACCTCCTGTTAATAAAAGCTAACACACTATAGGCCTTCTTCACAGCTCTACCCACTTGAGTGGCAAACTTTAGAGATCTGTGGATATGAACCCCAAGATCTCTCTGTTCCTCCACAGTCTTCAGAACCCTACCTTTGACCCTGTAATCCACATTTAAATTAGTCCTACCAAAATGAATCACCTCACATTTATCAGGGTTAAACTCCATTTGCCATTTTTCAGCCCAGCTTTGCATCCTATCTATGTCTCTTTGCAGCCTACAACAGCCCTCCACCTCATCCACTACTCCACCAATCTTGGTGTCATCAGCAAATTTACTGATCCACCCTTCAGCCCCCTCCTCTAAGTCATTAATAAAAATCACAAAGAGCAGAGGACCAAGCACTGATCCCTGCGGCACTCCACTAGCAACCTGCCTCCAATCCGAAAATTTTCCATCGACCACCACCCTCTGTCTTCAATCAGACAGCCAGTTACCTATCCAATCGGCCAACTTTCCCTCTATCCCACACCTCCTCACTTTCATCATAAGCCGACCATGGGGGACCTTATCAAACGCCTTACTAAAATCCATGTATATGACATCAACTGCCCTACCTTCATCAACACACTTAGTTACCTCCTCAAAAAATTCAATCAAATTTGTGAGGCACGACTTGCCCTTCACGAATCCGTGCTGACTATCCCGGATTAATCCGCATCTTTCTAAATGGTCGTAAATCCCATCTCTAAGGACCTTTTCCATCAATTTACCAACCATTGAAGTAAGACTAACCGGTCTATAATTACCAGGGTCATTTCTATTCCCTTTCTTAAACAGAGGAACAACATTCGCCATTCTCCAGTCCTCTGGCACCATCCCCGTGAGAAGTTTAACAACACCAGGTTAAAGTCCAACAGGTTTATTTGGTAGCAAAAGCCAGTCCATATTTCTGTAACCTAGTGCAAATGATCATTAATCATTTAACCCATTTCGTACATGGAGGATACTCAATGAATGATGATGGCATTTTATCCCTTAAGTAAGGAAAACGAATGGGTTTACCCCAGTCCAACGCCGGCATCTCCACATCATGACTACCATCCCCGTGGACAGCGGTGGGTTCACAATTTGTACATAATGTGGCAAGACAGGCATTTAAGTGAAAACATTTGTGTCACCAGGTAGTTTGTTTGTATAATTGGCCTTGGAACTAATTACAGCTCTTGGCATCGTGAATCAGCACAATTCAAAACATCTAGCAAAAGAACAAGATCTGCACTTCACTCTACAATAGATCGAGCTGCCGAAAACATTTTTAAAGTGAGTGATATAAATAGAATACTCAATGATTTGTGATGGGTACCTTCACAATTCTCTCTGAATTCAAAATTTGTGGGTCATATCGTTTTCCTTACTTAAGGGATAAAATGCCATCATCATTCATTGAGTATCCTCCATGTACGAAATGGGTTAAATGATTAATGATCATTTGCACTAGGTTACAGAAATATGTACTGCAGGGGTGCCAGTAAATGTAAAACAAAATTACATTACTGTGCAGTTGAATCATGCCTTTAAAAAAGAAACACATATGGAATTTAGTACATTTTTCTTGGAACTTGAATTTAATAAATCATCAGCAACGGCTACCAGCTAATCTCTTTTATGCATAACTGGAATGAACTTGACAGCTTCGGGACAGTGATCCAGAATCCATGTGACAAACACCAGTCACACACAGCCCGGCAGATATCTGACTCGGTGCCTCTGTGTAAGATTTCATTCTTTTATGGTAACCGTTCCGAGAGAGCTACATTTGAATTCTACGAAATGGTGAAACTTGTTTGTGCCTGTCAGTAAATATTAGTACTGTCTTCCAACAACCGTTTCATAATGCTACACAGGCAGACCCTCATCAACGTTCTCTTACATGTAATCAGACACTAGGCTAATTCGCTTCAGTGGCGATTATGTAAGAGCAGACATTGTCTGTTACAAAAGCAGTTTGATCGTTCGAGAATGCTCTTTAAGATTCCCGGTGATGTTGAACGTTGTCATGTTCCTACTTTCTCTCACAGACTTCCTCTGGTGAAGAGAGGGGAACAAAGATAGATGCTGTCGTTCTTTTTTTTTGCAGAAGCACTGCAATTAGAAGGAATGTGCAGACAAGACAGAGAACAGTAGCTTACTGGCAAATGCATTTCAAATTGACACAAAGCCAAACATTCATGAATGTTAAATCTGGAATGTTTAAAGGCTATATTAATTTTACCCTGGTTTGCCCCATTGTTCTCAATTTTTACATCATAAATAGCCATTGCATGAAGATAACAGATCAAATAAGATGGCAATATCCTGTATTTCCAAGGACTGAGATTCAGCCACTTTTCAGGTGTATTTGCATTTACTTAAAACAGGTATTAAGTTATTTCAGTATCTTAGTGAGGGGCCAAATACGGGCGGCACGGTGGCACAGTGGCTAGCACTGCTGCCTCACAGCTCCAGGGACCTGGGTTCAATACCCGGCTTGGGTCACTGGATGTGTGGAGTTTGCATGTTCTCCCCGTGTCTGTGTGGGTTTCCTCCGGTGCACTGGTTTCCACAGTCTGAAAGGCATGCTAGTTAGGTGCATTGACCTGAACAGGTGCTGGAATGTGGCGACTAGTGGAATTTCACAGTAACTTCATTAAAGTATTAATGTAAGCTTTACTTGGGATTAATAAATTAACTTTAACTTTTACGTATTTAAAGTCCCCTCAATAAAACTGGACAGTGCTGAGGGAGGAATCTTCAGTACAGACCAACCAAAAGTGAATAACACTGGCTTCGAGTTGGCACAGCTCAAAGTGGCTTCAATTTGCAGTGGATTTTTACAACATGCTGGTTACCACTTTGAAAAAGAACTCAACGTGACATAGTACCTTTGAATCTTCCATGGAAAATTCTAATTTCTGTAAATAACGTGACAGAAATTGTGTGTTTTGAAAGCTGAGAAGGGCATTAAGTAATCAAATAGCTTGTGCTTCCTATTATGCAAGGATGACATTTACTTCCTGTCGTACAGCCTCCAGGTTTAAAGTGACAGAATCCACATTGTATGCTTTACCAGTTGTATGTTGCACAATGTAGCTTTAAATTTAAAGTTTCAGCTGTTAAAGCGTAAGGTGTTATATTTAGGTGTGACAGGTGCAGAGAGAATTGGGCTCAGAAGAACATTACAAGTTCAAGCTAAAGCCTGGACAATTGTTTCAGCTTTTACTGAGTGCAATTTGAATTGGGCGCCACAGTGGCACAGTGGTTAGCACGGCTGCCTCACAGCACCAGGGACCCGGGTTTCATTCCGGCCTCAGGTGACTGTGTGGATTTCCACTTTCTTCCTGCGTCTGCGTGAGTTTCCTCCGGGTGCTCCAGTTTCCTCCCAAACTCCAAAGATGTGTAGGTTAGGTTGATTGGCCATGCTAAATTAGTGTCAGGGGATTAGTAGGATATATACATGTAGTTACGGGGATGGGACCTAAGTGGGATTGTTGTTGGTGCTGCCTGAATGGGCTAAATGGCCTCCTTCTGCACTGTAGAGATTCTATGATTCCACAATTCTAATTGGCAATGCATAGTTTCTAGGGGCCGTATCTTCCACATAGGACCATATATGCAGGGGAAATGGTGGCATCATGGTACTGTCACTGGACTATTGATCCGAAGACCCAGGATAATGCTCTGTGGGACCCAGGTTCAAATCCCGCTAATGTAGATGGTGAAATTTGAATTCAGTAATGACCATGAAATTGTCAATTGTTATAAAAACCCATTTGGTTCACTAATGTCCTTTAGGGAAGGAAATCTGCCATCCTTACCTGGTCTGGCCTACATGTGACTCCAGACCCACAGCAATGTGGTTGACTCTTAACTGCCCCCGCAATTAGAAATGGGCAGTAAAAGCTGGCTCAGTCAGCGACACCCCACATCCCATGAACAAATAATAAATCTTCTGCCACAAAAAATGGCACTTACATGTGTAATTTGCTTTCTGCACAACGTGTGGTAAATTTAATTTTAGTCTCCTTTGTGGTGCCCTGGCACATTGGCACAGTTTTACTGTGTTGGCATTCTGAATTGGAACAAAATGTGTCACAGCTGATGCAGCACTGATTGGAACACACCTGCAATAATGTTGCTTATCCCACTCGTTAAACTGCAATTTATGAATGACATCAAACCTGCAAACTTGGTGAAATGTGACGTGTGTATGAATCTGGGGCATTCTGTTCAAACTGGCTCAGGTAAAAGATTAGGGCATTTACTTAAACATCTTACTCGTGATTCCAATCATTCGGCTTTCCTCATGTATCACTTCTCCATTAGTAAGCGTCTACGCCTAACTTGAGATTATAAAGCACGGTGGCACAGTGGTTAGCACTGCTGCCTCACAGCGTCAGGGATCTGGGTTTGATTCCCGGCTTGGGTCACTGTCTGTGTGGAGTCTGCACATTCTCCCCATGTCTGCGTGGGTTTCTTCCGGGTGCTGTGGTTTCCTCCCACAGTCCAAAAGACGTGCTGATTAGGTGCATTGGCCATGCTAAATTCTCCCTCAGTGTACCTGAACAGGCACTGGAGTGTGGCGACGAGGGGATTTTCACAGTAACTTAATCACAGTGTTAATGTGAGTCTACTTGTGACACTAATAAATAAACCACTGCAAATGGAGCTTTGATATTACTTCCAGCAACCATATTTCACAGTAACTTCATTGCAGTGTTCATGTAAGCCTACTTGTGACACCAGTAAATAAATGTAGAACTAAAATGTTGCAAATGGTGAAAAGTATTATTGAATTGCATTGAAAATAGTGGAGGAATACAGAAGGCCATTATCACGTGTAAAGAAATAAAAGATCTAATATGTTCTGTGAAAATTCAGAAGATGTCAGAACAGATTTCTTTTGTTTCTACTCAATGCATTTACCTTCTCTTTTCTATCTTCAAGAGGCATAGGATATAATCATAGAATCCCTGCAGTGCAGAAGGAAGCCATTTAGCCCATCGAGCCTGCGCCGACAACAATCTCACCCAGGCCCTATCCCCTTCACGCCATGTATTTACCCTGCTAGTCCCTCTGACACTAAGGGGCAATTTAGCATGTCCACCTCATTTTCATATGGGTTATCATTAGCTAAAATACAAATGCAGTGAGTCATGAAATAGAAGTCATTTGTTCAAGATTGTGAACTTGGAATCATAAACAAACTTAGCAAGAATGTTTTTGCGAGGGTTAAACTTTACGGGATGTAGAGGAAGTGTATAGGAAGTTGTAGAGGAAGTGTAAATGTTATAAAGAGTAAAAACTAAAAACTTGGGAATTTTATCAAGTGCATAATATTTTTCAAATACAGGGGGGAAGCAAAGTTTTCTTTTAAAACAATGGATGTTTCAGGGTAAAGTCCTTCTATTTATTACTTTCCAGATATTGATTCGCCTGCACATGCACTTATTTACATTCTAAAATCATCTTCTGATCTAGATCCATGCCACAGACACTGATACTTAGGGCTTTATGTACAATTAGTGAATGCACCAACTCCCCTGCATAGTGCAAATTAACTCTGATAATGCTTTCGCTTGGTTGCAGGTTGAATTTCAAAGCTGTCTACATTTAAAGAGTAAGTAACCAACACATTCCAAAGATATTAAACATTTCCTAACTGTTCTGAAGAATTTCAGAACCGGTTTAAAGATTGCATAGGATTAGTTTTTAATTTCCTATTTTTGTAAGCATAGAAAAAAATTATAATATCTGCAATTATTTCAACCCCAAAACATGATCTTGTTGAAATGAAGCAATTTGCAATTCCATCTGACTCTTTTTTTGTTTAAAATATTATAGCTTTAATTCTTGGTGCTGTATTTAACTTCCGCAATGCTTGTGGCAACATGTGTTGGTGCAATGACTTTGTTGATATAGTTGCACACGTCAATATGATGGTTTTACAGGGTCAGGGTCAGAATGATTTGTCAGTAGAAGCTGGGCATGACAGCACAAGGGCTACCTAGCTTCACTGGAGTTGTGGTTTGATTGGACTGTTGTTCAAGTGGACCCCGGGGCCAGTGGGGATGTCCTGCTATCTTCCCTTTCACATTAGCTTCTCTGAAACAGAGCCAGAAACAGAACGGAAACAGGCCATTCGGTCCAACAGATCCACGCTGGTGTTTATGCTCAACATGAACTGGTTTAGAGTTGCTGATTAGGTGCATTGGCCTTGCTAAATTCTGGTTTAGATCTTACACCAGGTTGTCTTCAGATGCCGAAGTTCTCCTTGAGGCCTGGGCCAATTAAATCACTTGTTTGACTGCATTAGCATAATACCCTCAATCATTCACTCCAAAGTCGCCTTGCGAGCGCCAACCACACATCATGCAAGCATGGCAAAGTCAAAGGGATTGTGCTAAAAGGGATCTCATATCTGTCACAAGTGATGTAAAGTTAATGACAATTTCTTCAGAGTTTGACGATCCTTTACATGAACCAATTTCCTGGTGGGTTTTTAATTTCTTATGGAATGTATATTTGTTACTTACGATAAAGTAACTCTTTCAATATTTGCTAATGTTTTCTAGCATCAAACGGCATGGCATGGCACAGGGTGGCACGGTAGCACAGTGGTTAGCACTGCTGCCTCACAGCGCGAGGGACCCGGGTTCAATTCCGGCCTTGGGTTACTGCCTGCGTGGAGCTTGCCTGTTCTCTCCGTGTCTACGTGGGTTTCCTCCGGGTGCTCTGGTTTCCTCTCACAGTCCAAAGATATGCAGGTTAGGTTGATTGGTCATGATAAATTGCCCCTTATGATTCGCGACAATCAAGCACGAGGTACAAGGCTTCAGCGATTGAAGGCTTTTATTGACAAACAATGGAACTATCTAAACACGAGTACACCAATCCAGACTGGAGGGGTCCCGCCTGAGCAGAGGGTCTTATACCTCTCCCCAGGAGGCGGGGCCCGACGGGGATGTGCCATAACAGCATCCACCACAGGTATATTAATCCCACAGTGTAAACACCCTAACCCAACAACAACATTATAACAACCCCACAGTGTCAACACCCTAACCCAACAGTAACATTGGAATAACCCCACAGTGGTAACCAACGATGGTTCACCACATTCACCCCTCCTTTGAAAACAAAGGCCAGCGGGGTGCGAAAACAGATTACATATATACAAAAATCTACAAGTCCAGACGGTCTGGAGGACCGCACCGTCGCTGTGATCTCCTCAACACCGGTTGTGACACCGGAGCAGGTGCTTGCGGTGGCGTTCTCTCCAAAACAGCGTCCGGCTGTCCCCTCGAGGACTCACGGGCCGGTTGACCATGGTGAAGCGGTGGTGCAGGGGATCCTGGTACCTTCTGTGGTGGCGCCGATCTCCGAGTCTCAGGCAAGCTGTACATGGGAGTATAACTGTTATGCACTGGTCCCGGTGCTGACCGCGCCACGTCCGGGGAAGAAAGAAGTGAAAGGGGGTTCGTGACAGGGGGTATAGGAGCGACAGGAGTTGCTACGTCCCCTGCGGGTGCCAGGTCTCGAATCGAGACCGTGTCCTCTCGCCCGTCAGGATATGCCACATAGGCATACTGAGGGTTGGCGTGGAGGAGTTGGACCGGTTCGACCAAGGGGTCGGACTTGCGGGCCCTCACATGTCGCCGCAGAAGGACGGGTCCTGGGTACGTCAACCAGGCTGGTAAGGAGATCCCCGAGGACGACTTCCAAGGGAATGAGAACATCCTCTCGTGGGGAGTAGCATTGGTTGCCGTACACAGGAGGGAGCGAATGGAATGAAGCGCATTTGGAAGGACCTCCTGCCAACGGGAGACTGGAAGGCCCCTGGACTTCAGCGCCAATAGGACAGCCTTCCAGACTGTAGCATTCTCTCTCTCCACCTGTCCGTTACCCCTAGGGTTGTAGCTCGTGGTTCTACTAGAGGCAATCCCGTATGAGAGCAGGAATTGCCTCAAGTCGTTACTCATGAACGAAGAGCCCCTGTCGCTGTGTATATAGCAGGGGTACCCGAACAGGGTAAAAAGATCACTGAATGCCTTAATCACTGTGGCAGTCGACGTGTCCGCACAGAGGACAACAAACGGGAACCGGGAGTATTCATCTATGATATTGAGAAAGTACACATTCCGGTCCGTTGAGGGAAGGGGGCCCTTAAAATCCACACTCAGCCTCTCGAAGGGGCGAGTGGCCTTGACCAATTGTGCCCGGTCAGGTCGATAAAAGTGCGGTTTGCATTCCGCGCAAATCCGACAGCTTCTCGTTACTGACCTGACATCCTCCACCGAGTAGGGCAGGTTGCGGGCTTTTATGAAGTGGTAGAGCCGAGTGACCCCAGGATGGCACAGGTCATTATGGAGGGCGTTCAAGCGGTCCTCCTGCATGATAGCGCATGTTCCGCGTGAGAGGGCATCCGAGGGCTCATTGAGTTTCCCTGGACGATACATAATATCGTAATTATAGGTGGAGAGCTCAATTCTCCACCGCAAGATCTTATCATTCTTGATCTTGCCCCTCTGCGTATTACTGAACATAAACGCCACGGATCGTTGATCCGTGATCAGGGTGAACCGCTTCCCCGCCAGGTAATGGCGCCAGTGTCTGATGGCCTCCACAATGGCCTGAGCCTCCTTCTCCACCGCTGAATGCCGAATTTCGGGACCTTGAAGGGTGCGGGAAAAAAACGCGACGGGCCTGCCTGCCTGGTTCAGTGTGGCGGCCAGGGCGAAATCCGATGCATCACTTTCCACCTGAAAAGGGATGGATTCATCCACCGCGTGCATCGTGGCTTTCGCAATGTCGCTTTTCAAAGCCTTGAAGGCCAATTGGGCCTCCAGCGTGAGTGGAAAAGTCGTGGACTTGATGAGCGGACGGGCTTTGTCCGCGTAGTTGGGGACCCACTGCGCATAATAAGAAAAGAAGCCGAGGCATCTCCTCAGTGCTTTTGCGCTAGCGGGCAAGGGAAGTTCAGTAAGGGGGCGCATACGGTCTGGATCAGGGCCGATGACCCCGTTTTCCACCACGTATCCCAGGATAGCTAACCTGCGCGTACGGAATACACACTTCTCCCTGTTATAGGTCAGATTCAGGCGAGACGCAGTGCGCAGAAAGTTCTGGAGGTTTGTGTCATGGTCCTGCTGGTCATGGGCGCAGATGGTGACATTATCCAGGTACGGGAAGGTAGCCCGCAACCCGTTCTGGTCCACCATTCGGTCCATAGCACGCTGGAAGACCGAGACTCCATTGGTGACACCAAATGGAACCCTAAGAAACTGATATAGACGACCATCCGCCTCAAAAGCCGTGTATTTCCGGTCCTCTGGGCGGATGGGGAGTTGGTGGTAGGCGGACTTAAGGTCTATGGTGGAGAACACCCGGTACTGCGCAATCTGATTGACCATATCAGATATGCGCGGGAGAGGATACGCATCCAGCTGCGTATAACGGTTAATGGTCTGACTGTAGTCGATGACCATCCGGGGTTTGTTCCCGCTTTTAACCACCACGACCTGCGCTCTCCACGGACTAGCGCTGGGCTGTATGATCCCTTCTTTGAGGAGCCGCTGAACCTCAGATCTGATGAAGATCCGGTCTTCAGCGCTGTAACGCCTACTTTTAGTAGCGATGGGCTTGCAGCCTGGTACCAGATTCTTAAATAAAGAGGGTGTGGTGATCTTTAGTGTGGAAAGATTGCATGCGGGGCGCTTTGGGCAATTTGGAGGCTGCGGCTGATTCCCTACTGCCAGCGAAGGGAGTGGCCCACCGTACTGTAGGATCACACTCTTCATGTGGACCATAAAGTTTAGTCCGAGGAGAATTGGCGCGCAAAGGTGCGGCAACACAAGGAGCCTGTATCGCTCGTAAATTGTGCCCTGCACCTCTAGGGTTACCACACAACGTCCTTGGATCGGTACAGACCGGGACCGTGATGCCATAGAAATTGTCTGTTTGGCAGGTAGAACCCGGAGTCCACACCTCTTTGCAGTGTCAGGGTGAATAAAACTCTCGGTGCTCCCACTGTCAAACAGACAATACACAGTACGACCATTTACCTTGATGTTCATCATCGAACAGTCAAGCCTGTGATGCTTTGTCTGGTCCAGAGAGATCGATGCCACCGTTGGCCCTTGGACGTCACTGCATGCAGCCGAGGTTGATACTGAGGACCCCTGCTGGTCGCTCCTGGTCATCGTCGACCACGATGGCCGCCCCCATGAATCGCACGTGGGTGAGGGCGCCAAGCGTAGCGACTCCTGGTGGTCATCCTCCTCCTCCGTCAGCCACGATGGCGTCGTCCTGGATTCGCACGTGGTCGGACCTCGTGGGTACTGCGACGCCGAAGGAGATTGTCTCCGCTCTGGAGGGTCACAGGCTGCACTGCCGTTCTTGGGCTTCGATCTGCAGACTTTCGCGTAGTGCCCCTTTTTACCGCACTGACTGCAGATCACCATTTTAGCTGGACACTGTTGCCGTGGATGCTTGGCTCCTCTGCAAAAATAGCACCGCTGGCCGCCTGGAGCTGCCGCCGTCGTCGGGTCGATATGGGAGCGCGAGCCCGTGGGGCGAGGAGGGATTTGTGCTTGCTCCTGCCACGTTGTCTCCCCGTGGTCTTCGGGGTACAGAGCCAAGCTTTTCGACGCTGCCTCCAGCATCTCAGCCATCTCCATTGCTTGGGTCAGGTTGAGGTTCCCTTTCTCCAATAGCTTAAGCCGGATGTACGAGGACCCTACCCCTGCTACAAACGCATCTCGGGCGAGGTCGTACATGTACTGCTCAGCCGACACAGCTTTGCAGTCGCAGCCCCTGGCAAGCTGCAAGAGCTCATTGGCGTAGTCCTCCATGGTTTCGCCCGACTGCCGACGTCGTGTAGCGAGGAGGTAACGAGCGTGAATCTCGTTGGGTGGTCTCGTGTATCGTTTTTTCAAGAGCTCGATGGCCCTCGGGTAAGTGGTGGCCGCACGAATCGCGAGATAGACCGTGTCGCTTACCCTCACGTGGAGGACCTGGAGTCTGTCGTTGTCCGTAGTAACTGCTGCAGAGGCCGCCAGGTCGTCCTCGAAACACTTCAGCCAGTGGTCGAAGGTGTTAGAGGCACCGACCGCACGTGGGTCCAGCGTCAGACGCTCTGGTTTCAGCATTTGCTCCATACTCTCTTTACTGTCGTGAGTTTTGTGTTTGTCAATAAAATTGATGCGCGACAATCAAGCACGAGGTACAAGGCTTCAGCGATTGAAGGCTTTTATTGACAAACAATGGAACTATCTAAACACGAGTACACCAATCCAGACTGGAGGGGTCCCGCCTGAGCAGAGGGTCTTATACCTCTCCCCAGGAGGCGGGGCCCGACCGGGATGTGCCATAACAGCATCCACCACAGGTATATTAATCCCACAGTGTAAACACCCTAACCCAACAACAACATTATAACAACCCCACAGTGTCAACACCCTAACCCAACAGTAACATTGGAATAACCCCACAGTGGTAACCAACGATGGTTCACCACACCTTAGTATCAGGGGGATTAGCAGCGTAAATACGTGGGGTTACAGGGGTGGGACCTGGGTGGGATTGTTGTCAGTGCAGGCTTGATGAGCCAAATGGCCTCCTTCTGCATTCTATCATAACTTCTAATTTCCCAACCTTAATCTTAATTCAACCCACTGATGTATATAGTTTACTCGTTCAGGTTTAAGATCCTAGTTTCATACTTATCAAACTCAATATAAATGCTTTTATGCGGGGAAAGCCAATGCCCCAGAACTTTGATTTGATTTATTATTGTCACATGTATTACTATACAGTGAAAAGTATTGGGGACAATTCTCCCCAAAAAATTCTAAGTGTCGAATTCACATAAAACCTGGAGTAATTCCCGCTGGTTTTTTCAGCGGGATTTTCAAAATGAATCTCCCATACTCTGTGCACTGCAGAGGGCATTGCCAGTTTGCTCCTTGGGCAGTGCCAGGGGGCCAGGCTGACACTGTCAAGCTGGCAATGCCGAGCGGGCAACCCCCCCTTACCC
Source organism: Mustelus asterias (assembly GCF_964213995.1). Lineage (NCBI taxonomy): Eukaryota > Metazoa > Chordata > Chondrichthyes > Carcharhiniformes > Triakidae > Mustelus > Mustelus asterias. Next base: position 53,929,469 of record NC_135819.1, read on the forward strand.
CCAACCTCCTGGGGGGGCCTCGATGGCCCTCCTTCACTGCAGCGGGGTTGGGTTACCAGCTCCCCACAAGTGGAGAGCTATTGTGAACTACACTGGAGTGAAAGACTCCTGGCGGGGGGCAGTGAGGCTAAAGGGCCCAGAAATTTCCATCTCAGGCCCACTAATTACATGGAAATAATATTAAAATGAACATTTAAATAAATGATATAGCTCCACGCCGATTTCTGGTGGGGAGCTGACGGCGCCAGAAATCCGGCACCTGGAGACTCGCGAAGGCCGTGATGTCCAGCGGGAAGCTCACTAAACAGCCTCCGTTCGAGTCTCCTGGGGTGAAAAGAAATTGGATGGCATTCAAAGGAAATAAACTTGCAAGGCTGTGGGGATAAAGCAGGGGGAGCGGACTGAAAGAATTGCTCTGTGGTGAGCTGGCATAGTCTCAATGGGCCAAGTGGCCTCATTTTATGCTGTACATAACTCTAACATGATTCCAAAGAATTTGAACACTCCTGATTTAAAAGGAGATTAGCTGAAGGTGAATGGCCGATCTACTCTCAGGAGGCAAGTCAGTCATTGACAGCTTTTAAGGAAATTGCATGTCTCTATTATATCAGGCTTTTTTTCACTTTTCACTTATGTCAACCAGGTTTCCCATGCCCGGAAACCCGGTCCAAGGAGGCTGGAAGGACCAGATCCATAGGGATTCCTTGTGGACCAAGAGGAGTAAGAAAGATGAGCAACTAGCATGAATGCCTATAAAGACAAGGTCATATGAGCTCTAAAATCATTGCTGACCACTTGCATGTAGACTCAAACTATAACTGTAAACTGTAGCTGATGCTATAGTTAAGAAAGTCCACCAACGCCTCAACTTTCTCAGGAGGCTAAGGAAATTCAGCATGTCCGCTACAACTCTCACCAATGTTTAGAGATGCACCATAGAAAGCATCCATCCCGGATGTATCACAGCTTGGTATTGCTCTTGCTTTGACCAAGACTACAAGAAACTACAAAGTGTCGTGAACGTAGCCCAGTCAATCACGCAAACCAGCCTCTCATCCACTGCCTCGGGAAAGCAGCCAGCATAATCAAGGACCCCACGCACCCTGGACATACTCTCTTTCACCATCTTCCTTCGGGAAAAAGATACAAAAGTCTGATATCACGTACTAATCGACTCAAGAACAGTTTCTTCCCTGCTGCCTTTAGACCTTTGAATGGAACTACCGTATATTAAGCTGATCTTTCTCTACACCCTAGCTGTGACTGTCACATTATATCCTGCACCCTCTCCTTTCTTTCTCCCCATGTATTCTATGAATGGTATGTTTTGTCTGTATAGCATGCGGAAACAATACTTTTCACTGTATCTCAATGCATGTGACAATAATACATCAAATCAAATCAAAATGGATCTACTAGACTGTTGTATAATGCTGATAACTTATTAGCTATTCCAGGAATTTAATCCTCAATTGATCTCATCAATTTTTACCAATTGCAAAATGCTGAATTACAGTGCCATGATAATATTTGCCGTTAATTTTGTTAAATAATCTTTTAATCTGTTATTTGAAGGCTAGGTGCCTCTACTTCCAATTGTTTATATCCACTATGTATTTCATAGTCAGTGTTTAAGTACTGATTGTCAAAATTTTGAAGTTGATAAATAGTTCTAAGCGTGTGATTTGTTGTTTAACTTCTTTGATTATTTGACAAGAAAGGATTCATTCATTTATTCAGCACTCAGTAGTTTGTGGATATCCTAGTTGTGGTTGCTAAGGTCACTTCATATTCAATCCAAACTGGGTAATGTAAGCAAGTTCGGTGAGTCAAATCTATGCAACATTCAACCCAAGACATCAGCGGATCAAGAAACCATGGACATTTCCGATTGAGGGGGTTAAGGATTAATCTGATTTCTTGACATACATTTGTCACAATGCTTTGTCTAAATCACAGAATCACTACAGTGCAGAAGGAGGCCATTCGGCCCATCACGCCTGCACCAACAGCAATCCCACCCAGGCCCTATCCCCATAACCAAATGTATTTATCCTGCTAATCCTCCTGACGCTAAAGGACAATTTAGCATGGTCAACCAACCTAACCTGCACATCTTTGGACTGTGGGAGGAAACCAGAGCACCCAGAGGAAACCCACGCAGACACAGGGAGAATGTGCAAACTCCACACAGTCAGTCACCTGAGGCCCGAATTGAACTCAGGTCCCTGGCGTTGTGAGACAGCAGTGCTAACTATAGTTCCACCGTGCCACCCATGAATGTATCCTTATCTTGATCAACATGACACTTCAGTTTTTCATTAAAATTTGAGAGGAAACATTTTAAACAAGTCCTGTTCTAAAGAAGTATAATCTCAGTATAGAAATAACAGACTGAATCCTGAAGTATGTGAGGCTTCAAATCATAACTGAGAGAGGAATAGAGTTTGATAAATTTACGCTCACGGATCATATTGTTTCCTTATCGTCCCTAACTGGACTAGGGGCAAACAATTTCTATTGCCACTACACAATTTACAAGTCGACTGGAAGCGAGTCAACTAGAGTTAAACTACAATCTCAATTGAAATGATAAAAGCCTGTTGGAGATTCATTGAAAACATTAAATTATACTTAGCACTAGATTGTTTATGCACATAAAACATAAAGGTTGGGAAATAAATTTTATTCCAAGAAAGAAATCTTTGGGATTTCAAAGATTTCAGTTATTGAAGCATTAAACTCAGGTGAACGCTTCTTTAATCACCCATTTCCTGCAAAAACTGAAAGAGAATCTAAATGTACAATAATGATACCAGGAATGGGGAATTTTAGATGTTGGGAAAGATTAGAGAAATTGGGTTTATTAATTGGCGTGTTTGTCCATAGATCTCTGAAGGTGGAAAGGGAGGTTAATAGGGTGGTGAAAAAGGCTAATGGCGCACTCGCCTTTATCAATCGGGGTATAGATTGCAAAAGCAGAGAGGTCATGATGGAGTTGTATAGAACTTAGGTGAGGCCACAGCTGGAGTACTGTGTGCAGTTCTGGTTGCCACATTATAGGAAGGACGTAAACGCACTGGAGTGGGTGCAGAGAAGATTCACCAGGATGCCGCCTGGGATTAAACATTTAAGTTATGAAGAGAGGTTGAACAGGCTTGGGTTGTTTTCGTTGGAGCACAGAAGACTGAGGGACGACCTGATTGAGGTGTTCAAGATCATGAGGGGCATGGACAGGGTGGATAGGGAGCAGCTGCTCCCCTTTGTTGAAGGGTCAGTTACGAGGGGACAGAAGTTAGAAGTGAGGGGTGGGAGGCTTAGGGGAGATTTGAGGAAAAATGTTTTTACTCAGAGGGTGGTGATAGTCTGGAATGCGCTGCCTGGGAGGGTGGTGGAGGTGGGATGCCTCACATCCTTTAAAAAGTACCTGGATGAGTACTTGGCACGCCACAACATTCAAGGCTATGGACCAAGTGCTGGCAAGTGGGATTAGGTGGGCAGCTCAGGGAAATTCATGCATCAGTGCAGACTCGGTGGGCCGAAGGGCCTCTTCTGCACTGTAGTAATCTGTGATTCTCCTTGGAGCAGTGCAGATGAAAAGGTGACCTTACTAAGTTGTTCAAAATTATGAACAAATTTGACCGGGTAAAGAAGGATATTGGGGGTGATTCTCGCAGCCCGCTGTGCTGCTCGAGCATTGCAGCAGGCCGGAAGACATCAGCAGAGACCGTTCCACGGGATTCCTGCTGAGCACCACGGCCTCCGCGTGATTCCAGGACCAAGTGTTTTAGTGCAATCAGTTCCAGCGTGGAGCTGGTTATCATATTGAAATTAGGATTTCAATATGATTAGCAAGCCCGGGACTGAAGTCTCCGGGCCCGCTAGCATCTCCCCACCCCCGCTGGGAGTGGTTCTCTCCAGCGGAGTTTACTCCTGCTCCCCACTAATGGGGAACAGGCACCCTGACCTCGCTGGAGGGAAGAGAGACCATTGAGGCCTGCCAGGGAGATCGGGGGTAAGGGGGTGCCCCCTGGGTATTGCCAGCCTGGCACACTGGCACTGCCCAAAGGGACAAACTGGCACTGCTCATGGGGCACCTTGGCACTGCCCACCAGACATCATGCAGTGCCAAGGGAGCGAGGCCTATTGAGGGAGATCAGGGGGGGGGGTGGGGTGGGGAGGAGGGTCGGGGAGGAGGGTCGGGGGGATGACATGCTGCCACTTTGCCAGAGGATCAGTGGGAGAGGGAGGGGAGAGGGTGATCAAGGGCTGGCCATCTGGGTGGTGGAGGGGAAGGTTGGGACTTTCCAGAGGGGTGGGTCAGGGCTTGGTCATCGTCACTGAGGTGGGGGGAGGCGGTCAGGGCTGACGGGGGGGAGATCGGGGCTGGCTGGTCAGGGTAGGGGGACATAGGGACTGGCCCAGGGAGGTCCAGGAGGCCAGCGATCAGGGGATTGGGGTGTTGGTCGGCCAGCAATGGGGAGTTGCAGGGCTGATCAGCAATCTGGGGTCCAGCAATGGGGGGGCCACTACGCATGTGCTGATCTGTCAGAGCGGAGATCGATACATGCACTCAGCATTATACTGCTGGCCTTTCAGGTGGGATTAGGCCCCACCCACAGATTTCCAGAGTGAATCATGTTAGGGCACTCTGTGATGCACATTCTGGAAATCCCACTAAAAAAAACGGTGGGATTTCTTCCCATTTTCCTGCACAGGGAACTTAGAATGTGACTGGCGGCAGCGGCGGGGGAGCGGGGAGGGGGGTTGGTGGTGGGGTGCACAATTTCAAGATGGTCAGCAAGAGAGCTAGGAGTGAGATGAGGAGAAACTTCTTTACTCAGAGAGTTGTTTGGATCTGGAATGTGCTGCCTGGGAGAGTGGCGGAGGTGGATTCCACAGGAGGTTTCGAAAGAGATAGATGTTTGAAAGTGATGAATTTAGAGGGCTACGGAGACAGGTATGGGGAATGGGACTACCTGGGCAGCTCTTTTGTGAGTCGGTGCAGATGGGCAGGATTTGACAGCCTTGCTGGTCCCAAAACCGTAAAATCCCACCCGAGGTCAATGGACATTTCCATTGTCTGCCCCTCTCCTGCTCCGATTCCCATAGCTGTAAAACTCCGGCGGATGTGCAGGATTTTTTCGGCCGCTCTCGCCCCGAAGCTGGAAAATCCTGCCTGAGGTCAACGGACCTTTGCATGGTCCGTGTCCCGCCTGCTACAATTCCTGTCACGGGTAGGATGGGAAAATTCCGGTGGATGGGCCAAATGGCCTCCTTCTGTGCTGTAAAATTTTATGGTTCTGTAAAGTGTTACAAAAATTGAGGGCTAAACAGTTAGCTATTATTAACATTAACTTTACTCAAAGCAAATACTTTGTATATGTGGTTATTTAATAGCTTCGCAATAAAAAGGCTGAAGTTGAGCTCCGAAACATTGATATCTTTACAGTGGCAAATCATACTTTTTATTTTGTTTGTTCATGGGAGGTGGGCATCGCTGGCTGGGCCAGCATTTATTGCCCATCCCTGAGAGCATTTTTAAGAGTCAACCACAGTGCTGTGGGTCTGGAGTCACATGTAGGCCAGACCAGGTAAGGACGGCAGAATTCCTTCCCTAAAGGACATTATTGAAGCAGACGGGCTTTTACGACAATCGACAATGGTTTCATGGTCATCATTAGACTTTTAATTCCAGTTTTTTTTTATTGAATTCAAAGTTCACCATCTGCCATGGTGGGATTCGAACCCGGGTGCCCATTATCCTGGGTTTCTGGATAGCCCAGTGACAATACCACTACCTCCACCTCTCCCACTGTACCACAACAGCTGGGTACTTTCATACTGAGACATGCTGTTACAATGGTAACATCCCTACGTGTAAGGGGTTTGGTCTCCTCCAAAGTTCTGAAAATATTTTGATGAGTCCTGCAATCAATGAATAAAGTAAATGGCTCCAATTCTTGCCTACTAAAATGCAGGGTCAATACTGTGTGTCTACGAGCTTGGATCACATTATTGAACAAGCACAGACATCACAATCTGCTTGGCATTGATTTGCAAGCACTGCTAAATCTGCTGACAGTACTTAAGGGTCAATTTTCTTACCCAATCACGCCCCATGTGCTTCAGTATGGGCGCAATTGTGGCAAACCTGGAAATAGGTAAGCTTGTTCATATTTCCTTCTGCAATGGCGACCTTTAAATTTGTACTCTGGCAGTATCGATTGTCTTTTATTTAGTACTGACAGGTTCCATTTGATGTTGTTTATTGGTTTGGGAGGTATCTCAGGACTGGTAGCAGTCCTGGAAGAAACAGCAAGCCTTGGAGAAGACTACTAAAATGCTGTTACATGAGGTATGTAAGAGAAAGAGAATCCTGTTTCCTCTCTCTATCCTTTCTTGCGTAGCAGATTTACATTTGCTAATTTCCAGTTCGCTGGGCCATTCTAGAATCGAAAGAATTTTGGAAAATCATAAACATCAATCTAGCTCTGTTTATTCTTCCTCCACACTATAGACCTTAACGTTTGACATACAAAATATTAGCTTTCATCTTGAACACATCTTTATAGCTCTTGGGGCGAAAGGGATCAAGGGATAATGGGGAAGGGGGGGATCAGGATATTGAATTCGATGATCAGCCATGATCAAAGTGAAAGGCACAGCAGGCTCAAAGGGCTGAATGGCCTACACCTGCTTCTACTTTCTATGTTTCTATGTAACACATTATTTTTTGATCTCGAGATAACAAATGATTCTACTTGAAAAATATGTCCTACCATTTAATCCCTTCAAGGCATGAAGTACCTGGATATAAAATCTGTACCATTTGTTGGCTATACCTGCACATGGAGCTGGCCATCTACATACAATGGACTGAATAATACTGGAGGTGGTGGGGGGATGGGTGGGTGGCATGTTCCAATTGACCAGCAGCTCCATCAGTCCTGGCAACACCAGAAAGGCATCAGTGGCCACTGCCAAGATTGCTGGTGAAGAGGAACCAAGGGCCCAAGGCCTTGGATTCCTGGGGCATGGGAGTCTGGGACATGGGCCAAGACGGTTTGAGTACTTTAGGTGGGGGGATGGGGGTTGTGTGTAGGGGGAATAGCAGTGGGGGAGAGGGGATGGGTTTAGGAGAGGGAGTGGGGAGGATGGAAAGGATGGTCAATCTATGTGGGAGGGTTGCTCTGTGATTGGCTAAGATCAGCCCCCACATAGCAATCTTACTCTCCTTCCTGCCCTTTAACAACTTGACATGAAAAATTGGGCTTCCCACTCCTGTGTTGCTGCCCACACCAACCGTCTTATGGTGTGGGCAGTGTGACATTACGCTCAATAGGCTTGGTAGCAAGCCTAATTGATCTTGCACTGTTTATTTAAGTATGGCGGGCAGGCTGAAGATTTTGGCATCTGCCCACCCATCTTATTATGGGGGTGAGCTCAGGGGTGGGCAGAAAGATGGTGGAAAGGGTATCGACCTCAATTTACATGCCCCTGTAGGAAACATGACCACCAGGGGCACATAAAACCCAGCCCTATATATGTCCATTTGCAATCGGATTTACGTAAAAACATTGTTCTCTAGTCTTTTTGTCAGTAAATATATTGATTATTTTAGATCCATTAACCTCACTTGCTCATTATTTTGCATGGAAAGCACAGCTCATTCTGATAACTGTCCTTATTTCATTATGGCATAAAGATGATCTTTAATCAATTTCAGCTTTGGAAAAGCACACTCAGCATGGATACAGTAACAGGGAACAAGGATTATTCGAAAATGCATGCAGTACAAACTTCAGGAGAACTAGATAGAGGAGGATTTTTTTGAAATCAGCATTGTTGCTCGCTTTTACTGTTGATGATTTATTTTTAGATTTCAAGCATGATTGAAGTTAATGAGTGAGCTGAGAAGTTTGGATATAGCTTTGCAGAGCATATCAAAACCAAAGTCACCCCAGACGCATCTCAAGGTGCGCCATTTGCAATTCATTATTTGAAAGTTTGGTGATGTTGGCTGAGTAAGGACATCTGTCAGGATGCTACAATGACAACAGGCAAGTAATGAATCTGTTTCATGTCTCATATAAAAGAATGGCACCTGATTTTCTTTTGTCCATTCCTGGGGCATGAGCATCACTGGCTGGCCAGCATTTATTGCCCATCCCTAGATGCCTGAGGGCAGTTGAGAGTCAACCACATTGCTGTGGCTCTGGAGTCACATATAGGCCAGACAGGGTAAAGATGGCAGATTTCCTTCCCTAAAGGACATTAGTGTATCAAATGGGTTTTTCCGAGAATCGACAATAGTTTCATGGTCATCAGTAGATTCTTAATTCCAGATCATTTTTTATTGAATTCAAATTCCACCATCTGCCATGTCGGGATATGAACCAGGGTCCCCAGAACATTAGCTGAGTTTGTGGATTAATAGTCTAGCGATAGTACCACTAGACCATTACCTAGGGAAACAAAGGCAAATGGGTGGGATCCAAGGGGATTGGTGTAATGCCAGTTTCTCCCTCTATTATCTCAGAGGGAATTTATGAGCAGATTCAAGTAAAGATAATCCCACTCAGCAGGAGAGAAAGATGGCCTGATTGATTGTGCAAAAAGCTGCAGAGAAATCAAGAAGGACAAGGATGGTTAGGCTACTGTGCTCGTGATTCTTAACTTGTTTTTTTTTAATGCCCCTCCTCACTTATTGCCTTCATAATCTCCTGCAAACCCATAACCCTCCCAGACTGCTGCATTCCCTTCAATTCTGCCCTCAGTGGCACAGTGGTTAGTACTGCTGCCTCACAGCGCCAGGGACTCGGGTTTGATTCCCAGCTTGGGCCACTGTCTGTGCAGAGTCTGCATGTTCTCCCCGTGTCTCTGTGGGTTTCCTCTGGGTGTTCCGGTTTCTTCCCAAGTGTTGGTTAGGTGCATTGGCCATGCTAAATTCTCCTTCAGTGTACCTGAACAGGCGCCTGAGTGTGGTGACTAGGGGATTTTCACAGTAACTTCATTGCAGTGTTAATGTAAGCCTACTTGTGACACTAATAAATAAACTTTAAAATAATGCCCACAAAAATGTATCATATTACCCAATGTTACAATATGATAAAGAAATTATGTCACATTTAACACGGTTGAGCTTTATTCTACTGAGACTTTCAGGGAGAAGCGAGATAGTTTTCTTAATGTTCCGAGATGGGTAATTATTTCTCAGCCAACTGGAAATGATGTTAAATCAAGGAGATATGACATTTCATGCAAAGATTTCCCCTGATAAGCTGGACTGTCACTTGGGTACACACAGATGGCACATTGTTACTACAGATAAGAAGATGTCACTTGGGTATCTATGGCCACAGGCAATGGACTCAGCATTGTTGCCTGAGATATAGTAAAATATAGATTAAGTAAAATTTGAATCACTGAAGTGTGTGACTGCTAAAATATAAGGTGGCTAGGCTATCGAGAAGAATAGTATAATTAACGGCATCAAAGATCTTGAAATTCTGCCGGAAACCAAACCTGTCAACCTGAAAGAATGTTGATGCAAAATCACTGTTTCAGCAGAAAAGCAAGGTTTAAATTTGAAAGACGTTCACCAGTGTCCACAAACTGCAGCATGACTTGAAAATTGGGCATCATGGGCTGGTCAGTAACTCATGCCAGCCTTGGATCCTTGAACTGGCACATGTAGGCCTAAAGTCCAATCGATATTTGGCCTCGGGTTACATTTTCTCGACTGAGCTGCTTAAAAAGTAAAGTTTATTTATTAGTCACAAGTAGGCTTACATTCAGCAATGATGTTGCTGTGGAAATCCCCTAGTCGCCACACTCCGGCGCCTGTTCAGGTGCACTGAGGGAGAATTTAGCATGGCCAATGCACCTAACCAGCACGTCTTTTGGAGTGTAGGAGGAAATCAGAGCACCTGGAGGAAACCCACACAGACACGGGGAGAATGTGCAAATTCCACTCAGACAGTGACCCAAGATTTGAAGTCCACTATCTTTGTCTTTACATTTCTAAGCTGTTGGGTTCTGGAGATTATAGGCTGGATTTTCGTGGAGTCGGGGAGACTCCGCAGACCTTTAAAAATGGCATCCACAGCCCAACTCTAGGATTCCGGGCCCTATTCCCAGTACCCTCAATTTTTGTCAACATAGGATAAGGGTATGGGTGGTGTGGATTGTGAGCCCCACCCTACATTCCTGACTTGGCTGCCTCCATTGTGGGGATAGGTGTCTCCGAGCCCCCTGCAATTTTTGTGTTGAGTTACTTTTTCAATGAGTCATTGTTCATGGACCCTCAGAGATGTTGTGAATCGTTGTCTGGATGAGGAAACCTTTTGAAAGGCAAGCTCAAAAGGTCTGACTCCCATCACCAACTTCTACCCTTCCAGGTATCCCCAATGGCTGCTGATGTGCTGTAGTCTCCTAGAGTTTGCAACCATGGATCAGAGAAGAATTGCATGGGTAAAATGGGATTGATTGTGTGTGTTGGTTGCATCATTTCAGAATGGGCAGTCTTGATGGATCTGCTGGTCTTTTCTTATCCTTGATTGTTTGTCTGCTCAATTATGTTTGGAAAAAACGATCTGATGCTATCATGTACATGCTTAAAAGGCTAATATCTAAATTGTCACTCTGCCATCTTTAGCAAGTCACCATTTCCAATCAAATAGTGGAAATTGGGTCTGATGAAGGCTTGCAAAAGCATTCCTGCTAGAATTCTGAAATAAAAATGAAAAATGGTAGAAATACTCAACGGGTCAGGCAGCATCTATGGAGAGAAACAGAGTTAACATTTCTGGTTGATGACCTTCCATTAATTCTGATGGAAAGAAATCTGCCAACCCTACATGGTATGGCTTAAACATAACACCAGACTAACACCAATGTGGTTGAGTCTTAACTGCCTGCTGAAATAGCCTACCAAGCCACTCAGTTCAAGAGTAATTAGGGATGGACAACATATGCTGGCCTGCCAGTGACATCCACATCCCATGGAAGCATTTTTTTTTTAAAGCACAGACAACTTAGGAAAGCCAAGAAATGGGGCTTAACAGCTTCCACCCCCACTGGCTCGGGTGAATATTGAGTATCTCCAGGCAGGACAAGAATGTTGAATATGAAAGTACGCTGACATGCAGGGATCCCCAACACATTTGCCCTCTTGAGTCAGCAACATCTCCAGACAACAGCCACATTCCCAAAGACATGCTCCATGATGAGTTTGCTATTGACACGAGACCAACGGGTTGCCAACCTATCCTATCCAAGAACATCTGCAAGTGAAACCTTAAGCTGACCAGGATTGGAATAAATAATATAGTGCCTGGAGTTGAACAGTCAGGAACGGCTGTGGAAAAAGAGAAGGATAAAGAAACATTCAGAGGGCAGAAAGGAGAATCCACTAGAGGGAATAAAAGATCAGTTGACCTCTGGTCAACGCTATTCATTTGCACCAGCTGTGGAAGGGATTGTCACTCAGGAATCGGCCTCTACAGCCACAATGGACAATGTTCAATCCAGAAGTAACAAACACCCAGGCTCTCTTCTGATAAATGCCTGACAATATTGCTAATGTTTTGTGATAACATTTACATTTTCCAATTTCATTTATCTCTTTTTTTTCTGTCTGCCACAGAACTTTGTCCTTGACCTTCATTTTGGATTCACTGTTGGCTTGATCAGTCTCTGGCAAAGTCTTAACTTGCTTCAGTTCTGTAATTGTGCCATTAATGGCTTCATTATCTACACGCAGCTTGGGAAGTTCTCCGGCTTTTCCTTTCAACACCTCCTCTCTTCAACTGCTTCTGCAGATCTTCAGTCTAATTTTTGTAGCTTTTGGCTCGCTCTTCGAATATGGAACATTGCTGAGTCTGCTATGCCAACTGGTTCATCAGTTTGTTCAGTGATGTTAAAGTCAAGTTTTTTCTCTTCATAATCCTCCAGAGGAATAAACTTTGACTGAAGGAATTTTTGTAGCATGTGAAGGTGTTTCAACGGGTTTCCTTTTCCTTTGCAAATCTCACTTGCTTTTTTCTGAGTGTTTTATTTTATAATTCTGTAGGGTCTCTTCATGTATCTTCAATGGTGCTTCCATTCTGCTGTTCAAGACAGTTTTCATTTCTTCATGTTGCTGAATGGTCATGCATTCCTTTTGCATTTGATCTTGAAGGACAATCAATCTATTCTTTCAGCTGCTCATTCTCTCGTTTCCCTCCCTCAGGGGCCTCATGCTGCACTTCCTCTGGGGCCATTTATTGTCTTCTCTCTGAGGTCTTCTGTTGCAGTTACACTGAGGTCTGTTGTTGCCCTCCCTCTGGGATCTCTTGTTGCCTTCGGCAGAGTTGCCTTCTCTCTGGGGTCTTTTGTTGCCCTGGTGGAGTTACCCTCTCTCTGGCATCTTAACTAATTTGTTGCCTATGGCTGTTTTCACTTTCCTTGTACTTACCACTTTAAATTTCATTATCTCAAAGACTGAATATAGTAACCATTTCTTTCACACAGGCAGTAGTTGCTAAGATTTAGTTGTTTTTTTTCAGGTTTTGTTGCTGGACAGATCTTTGCGAAAGCTTTGGAGGTGTTGTATTTTGCAACAAATGAAAGTGCAGGGGTGTTTTAGCACTTTGTACTGCACTGGGCTTGGAACTTGGTTATGTCTCTGCTCTAGTTTGGGACAAAATGTGCTTTCTTTGTTTTAAAATTAGTGTTCTAAGCCACTTCCCTTCAGTTTAGTGTTTTTTTTCAAAACTAAGGTTTTAGCATTTCCAAAATGCTTGGAAGGGTTGTATTCAGTGTGTTGTAACTGCAGAAACTTTGACTCCTTTTCAATGGTGCTCTTCAGGTTTCTATATTTAACTCAGTCTTTTTCTGCAGGTTTTCCTCTGCTTGATCTGCCTTTTCCCTTCAGTTTTATTTTACTGCAGCTGTCTTTGAGCTTCTGCGAACTACTAAACCTTTGGGACTGCCACCTATTCTACAATGTAAGTACAGCTTTTTTTTGGTAATATTTTGCTCAGCATCTTGTGAGCTGAGTCACGAGGGTTCTTGCAATTTTTTTGTGGTGAAGCTTCTTCAAGTTTTCATTTTGGTGCACAGTCTAGCTTCAGTTTTTCCTAGCTTAGCTGTTTTGGGTTCATGCGTTTAGCTGCCTCCTTTCATATCACCGTGGGATTATGGTACTATCTCTGATATGATATATTTTAGGAGCTCTCAACTCTGCTGACCATGTTGTAATATTGTGCCTGTGTCAGTGAGGACATCTTGAGACATCTGTATTTAAACAGGAACCACTTCTTGATAGTGTTTAACTATTTATAGGTGCAAGGTATGGTCATGCATGGAGCTGTTCCATGCAGCTAGGCTGCTTACTTACAGAGTGTTGTTCCAGAACGTTCTCCTCCAGAGTGTGACTCTGTGCATCATACAATGGGTGGTGCTACTCTCCAGTCCCACGTTAACCCTTGCTCTGCCGAGCACCTTTACATTACAATGGCTGCAGACACATTGTAGAATCATAGAGGTTTACAGCATGGAATCAGGCCCTTTGGTTCAACTTGTCCATGCTGCTCAGTTTTTACCATTAAGCTAGTCCCAATTGCCTGCATTTGTCCACATCCCTCTATACCAATCTTACCCATGTAACTGTTTAAATGCTTTTTAAAAGACAAAATTGTACCCGCATCTACTACTATCTCTGGCAACTCGTTCCAAACATTCACCAACCTCTGTGTGAAACAATTGCCCCTCTGAACCCTTTTGTATCTCTCCCGTCTCACGTTAAACCTATGCCCTCTTGTTTTAGACTCCCCTATCATTTGGAAAAGATGTTGACTATTGAGCTTATCTATGCCCCTCATTATTTTATAGACCTCTATAAGATCATCCCTTAGCCTCCTACACTCCAAGGAAAAAAGTCCCAGTCTGTCCAATCTCTCCTTATAACTCAAACCATCAAGTCTCAGTAGCATCCTAGTAAATCTTTTCTGTACTCATTCTAATTTAACATCTTTTCTATAATGGATGACCAGAACTGCGCACAGTATTCCAAGCGTGGCCTTCCCTATGTCTTGTACAAATTCAACAAGACGTCCCAACTCCCGTATTACCATAGAACCATAGAAAATTACAGCTCAGAAACAGGCCTTTTGGCCCTTGTCTGTGCCGAACCATTTTATGCCTAGTCCCACTGACCTGCACTTGGACCATATCCCTCCACACCCCTCTCATCCATGAACCTGTCCAAGTTTTTCTTAAATGTTAAAAGTGACCCCGCATTTACCACTTTATCCGGCAGCTCATTCCACACTCCAACCACTCTCTGCGTGAAGAAGCCCCCCCTAATATTCCCTTTAAACTTTTCTCCTTTCACCCTTAACCCATGCCCTCTGGTTTTTTTCTCCCCTAGCCTCAGCGGAAAAAGCCTGCTTGCATTCACTCTATCTATACCCATCAAAATCTTATACACCTCTATCAAATCTCCCCTCAATCTTCTACGCTCCAGGGAATAAAGTCCCAACCTATTCGATCTCTCTCTGTAACTCAGCTTCTCAAGTCCCGGCAACATCCTTGTGAACCTTCTCTGCACTCTTTCAATCTTATTCACATCCTTCCTGTAACTAGGTGACCAAAACTGTACACAATACTCCAAATTCGGCCTCACCAATGCCTTATATAACCTTACCATAACACTCCAACTTTTATACTCGATACTCCGATTTATAAAGGCCAATGTACCAAAGGCACTCTTTACGACCCTATCCACCTGTGACGTCACTTTTAGGGAATTCTGTACCTGTATTCCCAGATCCCTCTGTTCAACTGCACTCTTCAGAGTCCTACCATTTACCCTGTACGTTCTTCTTTGGTTTGTCCTTCCAAAGTGCAATATCTCACACTTGTCTGCGTTAAATTCCATTTGCCATTTTTCAATAACAGATGTTATTCAATGTTCTGACCAATGAAACCATGCATGCTGAATGCCTTCTTCACCAATCTGTCCACTTATGACTCCACTTTCAAGGAGCTATGAATTTGTACCCTTAGATCTCTTTGTTCTTTAACTTTCCCCAATGCCCTACTATTAACTGAGCAAGTCCTGTCTTGTTTTGAGCTACCAAAGTATATCACCTCGCATTTATATAAATTTATAAATTCTTTGTTCTTTGTTCTTTGTTCTTTCTTTGTTCTTAACTCTATCTGCCATTTATCAGCCTAATGGTCCAATTGATCAAGATCCCGTTGCAATCTTAAATAAACTTATTCACTGTCTATTATGCCACCAATCTTGGTTCATTTGCAAACTTACTAACCATGCCTCCTAAATACCCATCCAAATCATTAGTATAAATGACAAATAACAGTGGACACAGCACCAATCCCTGAGGCACACTGCTGGTCACAGGCCTCCAGTTTGAAAAACAGCCCTCTACAACCACCCTCTGTCTTCTGTCATCAAGCCAATTTGTATCCAGTTGGCTTTCTCACCCTGGATACAGTGAGATTTAACCTTATGCAACAATCTACCATGCGGTACCTTGTCAAAGGTCTTGCAGAGAACATCCATGTAGACAACGTCAACTGCACTGCCCTCATCTACCTTCTTGGTCACCCCTTCAAAAACTCAGTCAAATTTGAGAGACATGCTTTTCCACGAATAAAGCCATACTGACTGTCCCTAATCAGTCCTTGACTCTCTAAATGCCTGTAGATCCTATCTCTCAGAATACCTTCCAACAGTTTATCCACTACAGATGTTAGGCTCACTGGCCTATAGTTCCCAGGCTTTTCCATGCAGGCCTTCTTAAACAAAGGCACAACATTTGCCACCCTCCAATCTTCAGGCACCTCACCTGTGGCTGTCGATGATTCAAATATCTCTGCTGGGGACATGCAATTTCCTCCCTAGCCTCCCACAATATCCTGGGTCGGTGCCTGGACTACAACTTTTCACAACGTACATTAACGATTTGGAAGAAGGAACTGAAGGCATTGTTGCTAAGTTTGCAGATGATACAAAGGTATGTGGAGGGACAGGTAGTATTGAGGAAGCATGGAGGCTACAGAAGGACTTGGACAGGCTCGAAGAGTGGGCAAAGAAGTGGCATATGGAATACAATGTGGAAAAGTGTGAGGTTATGGACTTTGGAAGGAGGAATGGAGGCATAGACTATTTTCTAAATGGGAAATGCTTAGGAAATCAGAAGCACAAAGTGACTTGGGAGTTCTTGTTCAAGATTCTCTTAAGGTTAAAGTGCAGGTTCAGTCAGCAGTTAGGAAGGCAAATGCAATGTTAGCATTCTTGTCGAGAGGGCTAGAATACAAGAGCAGGGATGCACTTCTAAGGCTATACAAGGCTCTGATCAGATTCCATTTGGAGTATTGTGAGCAGTTTTGGGCCCTGTATCTAAGGAAGGATGTGTTGGCCTTGGAAAGGGTCCAGAGGAGGTTCACAAGAATGATTCCTGGAAAGAAGAGCTTGTCGTATGAAGAACGGTTGAGGACTCTGTGTCTGTACTCGTTGGAATTTAGAAGGATGAGGGGGGATCTTATTTAAACTTACAGGATACTGCAAGACCTGGATAGAGTGGACATGGAGAGGATGTTTCCACTAGTAGGAAAAACTAGAACCAGAGAGCACAGACTAAAGGGACGATCATTTAAAACAGAGATGAGGAAGAATTTCTGCAGCCAGAGAGTGGTGAATCTGTGGAACTCTTTGCTGCAGTAGGCTGGGGAGGCTAGGTGAATGGGTGTCTTTAAGACAGAAAAAGATAGGTTCTTGATTAATAAGGAGATATGGGGTTATGGGGAAAAGGCAGGAGGATGGGGATGAGAAAAATATCAGCCATGATTGAATGGCAGAACAGACTCGATGGGCCGAGTGGCCTAATTCTGCTCCTATGTCTTATGGTCTTATTTCATCAGGTCGCAGGGATTAATCTACCTTGATGCACTATCAGACTTGCAGCACCTCCTTCTCTGTAATATGTACACTCCTCAAGACATCACTATTTATTTCCCCAAGTTCCCTAACATCCATGCTTTTCTCAACAGTAAATGTTGATGAGGAATATTAATTTAAGATCTCACCCATCTCTTGTGGATCCACACACAGATGACCTTGTTGATCCTTAAGAGGCCCTACTCTCTCCCTAGTTACTCTTTTGCCCTTTATGTATTTGTAGAAGATATTTGGATTTTCCTTTGCCTTATCTGCCAAAGCAATCTTGTTTTGCCCTCCTGATTTCTCTTTTAACTCTACTCCATCACCGTCTATACTTGATCCCAGCTGCGTACGCATGTCATATGCCTCCTTTTTCTTCTTGACCAGGACCTCAATATCCCGAGTCATCCAGGGTTACCTACTTCTACCAGCCTTGCCCTTCACTCTTAAAGGAATGTGCTTCCCCTGAATCTTGGTTTACACACTTTTGAAAACCTCCCATTTACCAGCCATTCCTTTGCTTGCCAAGAGACTCCTCCAATCAACTTGTGAAAGTTCCTATCTGATACCATCAAATTTGGCCTTGCCTCAATTTAGAATTTTAACTTTTGGGCCAGACCTATCATTCTCCAAAGCTATCTTAAAACTAATGGACACTGGTCCCAAGATGATCCCCCACTAACACTTCTGTCACCTGCTCTTCCTTACTTCCCAAGAGGAGGTCATGTTTTGCCTTCTCTCTAATCAGGCCATCCACATACTGAATGAGAATTTCCTCCCGAATGCACTCAACAAATTTCTCTCCATCCAAGCCCCCAATCCTATGGCTGTCCCAGTATAACACAACAACTTCTGTGCTGTATCCATCATTGCTAAAATAAAAACAGCAAGTTCTAGAAATATTTAGTAGGCTTGTCAGTATTTGAGGAGAAAGAAACAGAGTTAACATTCGAGGGTTGCTGACCTTTCTTCAAGAAGTGGGAAAAGTCTGAGATTTCTTTTATATTTCATATCGCCAGCATCTGCAGTATTTTGCTCTATTATTACTGCTTGACTTTTTTTCTGGAAGACTAGCATCTCTGACATTGGGCAATTGGATCCATTGCAGCATTGGTTTCCATGTGACACTCAACTCTCATCTGTTTTCAGTGTTGCAGCCTTCCCCAGTGCAGCAAAAACATTTAGAGAAGCCCTGATTACTTCCACCTCTGCTAAATAAAGAATTCATAGAATCCCTCCAGTGCAGAAGGAGGCCATTTGACCCATCCAGCTTGCAACAACAATAACAATCCCACTCAGGCTCTATCCCCATAACCTCATATATTTACCCTGCTAGTCTCCCTGACAATAAGGGGTAATTTAGAATGGGCAATCAACCTAACCTTGACATTGTTGGACTGTGGGAGGAAATCGGAGCACCCGGAGGAAACCCACGCAGACACGGATAGAACATGCTGACTGCGGACAGACAGTGAACTGAGGCCGGAATCGAACCTGGGGTCCCTGGTGCTATGAGGAAGCAGTGATGACTATTGTGCCACTGTGCCGCCCCTGCATAAACCAATCAACTGGTACTCTGCCTAATAGTTATTGGCGAAGCTACACTGTATGGCTGAGACATCTCCTTATTTACAACCTGCAGCTCAAAACAGTAATATCAGGGATCAGATGAGAATTCTCCCAGAATGTTTTCCAGCAATTGTTAGGTGTTAATTCTATGAATATTTACAAATCTTAGACCCTAACATTAAGAATGATCTGCAAGGCAAAGTTCAACCATATGATTTGCTCAGCACATGATTGCCTGGAATGTTAATAACTTAATGACTTATGAGTGCTGTTAACTGAACAAAATAATGTACTAAGACACATGTGATCAGACATTCAATGGCAGACTAAAATAAATTAAAGACTAGCAAATGCTTTAAAGCATTCCACCATGTGACCTCACAGAAAGAAAGTCAAATAAAAGGTTAACCAGAGTTACACTATGGAAGAAAAAATATATGGAAGGTAAGAAAGGACGTTTTTAATTTAATTCATTTTATGGGATGTAGGCGTATGTGGCTAGGTCATGTCTAATTGCCCTTCAAGAGGTGATGGTGAGCTATCTTCTTGAACTGCCATGATGTGGAGTTGCCGGCGTTGGACTGGGGTAGGTACAATAAGTAGTCTCACAACACCAGGTTAAAGTCCAACAGGTTTATTTGGTTATTAGGCACACACCTGATGAAGAAGCAGCGCTCCGAAAGCTCGTGCTACCAAATAAACCTGTTGGACTTCAACCTGGTGTTGTGAGACTACTTACTGTTCTTGAACTGCAACAGTCCTTGTGGTGTAGGGGGTACATCCACAGTGCTGTTAGGGAGGGAGTTCCAGGATTTTGACCCAGCGACAGTGAAGGAATATTTCCAAGTCAGGATGGTGAGTGACTTGAAGAGGAATTTTAGCGGTCAGTTTGTCCTAATTTATAGATCCACTTACCCGATTAAAAGCATCACGTTCATTGCCTTCTTGATTTGGTGCAAGACTGTTCATGTTGACACTTTTTGTGAATGATTCAAGTGTCTTTACTATGCTGGACAGATTGTAGATGATATCCCTTTACATTCCTGAGCCTCAGCCTATATCCCTGCTTATCCTCCCTGTTTCACAACACAAAGGCTGGGATTTTCAGGTCCCTGCTTTGTCAGAAACCACCGCATGAGATGGGGTGGATCAACCAAAAGTCCATTGGCAGGAAGTTCCTGGCAGTGGGCAGGGCCGGAAAATCCTGGCTAAAGACTTTTACTTACGCCTTTCAAAATCAGAAGGCGGCTGCGGTGGCCACAAAATTTGATTGTGTCGCTCACATTTTCCGGGGGGCAGTCAGTGGCAACATCGTTCCAAAATTATGTGGGAGCCTCACACGCACATTTCTAGTGCCGGCTATTGCCAGACACCAACAGTACAAAGAGGGTGGCACAGGAAGTATGCAGCATCATGATGCCAACCAGCATCAAACCATTTTAGAGATCAATGTATTAGCTAATGCCCTCCCTGAACCTCACAAGTAAATAGCCACAATCCTTCATACCATGTGACTATTTCATTCTTAGGCTTCTAATTATACTCTTGAATTTAGTTACACAGTACAATGTTCTATTCTGTTTAATGATTACTTACACAGAGCATACCTCACATAAACTTATAGAATTATAAAATTCTAACAGGGTTAGACAGGGTACATTCATAAAGAATGTTCCTGATGGTGGGGTCATAGTATGAGGATAAGGGGTAAGCTTTTTAGGACTGAGGTGAGGAGAAATTTCTTTACTCAGAGGGTGATGAATGTGTGGAATTCACTACCACAGAAAGTAGTTGAGGCCAAAATGTCTGATTTCAAGAAGATGATGTGGGGATACCGGTGTTGGACTGGGGTAGGCACAGTAAGTAGTCTCACAACACCAGGTTAAAGACCAACAGGTTTATTTGGTAGCGCGAGCTTTCGGAGCGCTGCCCCTTCATCAGGTGAGTGCAGGATTTGTTTCACAAACAGGGCATGTATAGACACAAACTCAATTACAAGATAATGGTTGGAATGCGAGTCTTAACAGATAATCAAGTCTTTATAGGTGCAGACAATGCAAGTGGAGAGAGGGTTAAGTACAGGTTAAAGAGATGTGAATTGTCTCAAGTCAGGACAGTTAGTGAGATTTTGCAAGCCCAGGCAAGTCGTGGGGGTTACAGATAGTGTGACATGAACCCAAGATCCCGGTTGAGGCCGCCCTCATGTGTGCGGAACTTGGCTATCAATTTCTGCTCGGCAATTCTGCATTGTCATGTGTCTTGAAGGCCGCCTTGGAGAGTGCTTACCTGAAGATCAGAGGCTGAATGCCCTTGACTGCTGAAGTATTCACCAGCAGGAAGGGAACACTCCTGCCTGGTGATTGTCGAGCGGTGTTCATTCATCCGTTCTCATAGTGGCTACACGGTCTCGCCAATGTACCATGCCTTGGGACATCCTTTCTTGCAGCGTCCTCAGGTAGACAATGTTGGCCGAGTTGCAAGTGTATGTACCGTGTACCTGGTGGAGAGCGTTCTCACGTGAGATGATGGCATCCATGTTGATGATCCGGTACCTCTTGCAGAGGTTGCTGTGGCAGGGTTGTGTGTTGTCGTGGTCACTGTTCTCCAGAAGGCTGGGTAGTTTGCTGTGTACAATGGTCTGTTTAAGGTTGCGCAGTTGTTTGAAGTGGGGGTGTGGGGATGGCCTTGGCGAGATTTCAAGAAGAAATTAGATATAGCTCTTAGGGCCAAAGGGATCAAGGCATATGGGGTGGGGGGGGGCGCTGTGGGGGGAGGTGGAATCAGGATATTGAATTCGATGATCAGCCATGATCAGAATGAATGGCGGAGCAGGCTTGAAGGGCCGAATGGTCTATTCCTGCTTTCTATGTTTCTAAGCTGTGCACAGCAAAATGCCAATGAGCCAATGACCTGGTTGGCCTACTCCAGCTTCTAGTTTAGAACCATAAAAAATTACAGCTCAGAAACAGGCCTTTTGGCCCTTCTTGTCTGTGCCGAACCATTTTTTGCCTAGTCCCACTGACCTGCACTTGGACCATATCCCTCCACACCCCTCTCATCCAAGTTTTTCTTAAATGTTAAAATGCATTTACCACTTTATCCGGCAGCTCATTCCATACTCCCACCACTCTCTGCGTGAAGAAGCCCCCCCTAATATTCCCTTTAAACTTTTCTCCTTTCACCCTTAACCCATGCCCTCTGGTTTTTTTCTCCCCTAGCCTCAGCAGAAAAAGCCTGCTTGCATTCACTCTATCTATACCCATCAAAAACTTAAAAACCTCTATCAAATCTCCCCTCAATCTTCTACGCTCCAGGGAATAAAGTCCCAACCTATTCAATCTCTCTCTGTAACTCAGCTTCTCAAGTCCCGGCAACATCCTTGTGAACCTTCTCTGCACTCTTTCAATCTTATTTACATCCTTCCTGTAACTAGGTGACCAAAACTGTACACAATACTCCAAATTCGGCCTCACCAATGCCTTATATAACCTTACCATAACACTATGTTTCTATATCAAAATCAAATCAGCCAGTAGGCTATAAACTCATAATATTTTTAGTATCTCTTACTTTACCTATGCATTTCCAGTCTTCTTTATTGGCTTATTTAAATGGCTTAAAACATTTTTTTATTGCACATTATATGATACAATCATTGCTTGATATTGTACTGACAGCAAATTGTCAGTAATATCTTTAGGTGTTCTTTATTAGGTTCCAATTGGCTTGTCTTTCATGTTGCTTGCTTTGCATTGAGTGCCTGGCTTTACTTCGCTTCTAACTTTCAGCAACTTATTACTCTTGTGAGATATTGCCAGAGCCAAAATCCAAATCTCTCTTTCAGTTTGCAAACAGAGAAAGCAAGAGAATGCTATTTGGAATGAGGCGAGCCTCAGAGTCATCACACACATGAAGAAGCTTCATTAAAACTGGAATGTTCCCTAGCCACCTCTCACTGGAGTGAAATGAAGCCTGAAGCCCTCTGGCCGGAACATTGATTTTTATCAACAATAGAAAATAAAAAGAATTTTCTCTTTTAAATGCAACCAGGATCAATTGCATTTTTCACTGAATTCAAAATAGATTTTGGAGGACCAGAAAATGGACAACGTAACCGCATTATTTAAAATGTCAAGAGACATACTTGGAAGTAATAGATCAGTAAGTTTTTCATCAAGTGTAAGGAGAGTTGTTATGACCTGGAATGCAATGCCCGAAAGGGTGATGAAAGCAGGCTCAATGGTAACTTTAAAGAGAGAGTTGGATAAATATTTGAATGAGGATTATGGGGAAAAATCAGGGAAGTGAGACAAATTGTCTAACTCTTGCAAAGAGTTACTCTTGCACAGCCACAATGGGACGAATGGCAGCCTCCAACATTGTACGATTTTCACAGTAACTTCATTGCAGTGTTAATGTAAGCCTTCTTGTGACACTAATAAATAAACTTTAAGATTCAAAGGGCAGAATCTTCCGTTTCTGCCAGTTTTGTAGGTGGGTGGCCAAAAATCTGTCTCGCATTGTCAGGATGAACTGTCGGATGCTAACAGACGCTAACCTCTGCTGAGACTTCTGTCCTGGCTGGTGTGGTCAGAAAGGAGGGACTCCGGCTGTCATCCTAAGAAAAATGCACTTCCAACCTTCCCTGGACAGCCTGGAGGAGAGTCTGCAGGGAGGCAATGCAGAACCGTGGGACCACAGTTTCCTGTCTTCTCTTAGACATGTTTGTCCATCCAGATATGGAGCTCCTGACCAGCAGTGAGTGAATAGCCGTCCGGGTTCCCTTTAAATATGGCGCCTGGAACTTTGACCCCATGGGGTAATGGCGGGGATGGCGAATTCCTGCCCACCTCTGGCACGAGATTCACCGTGCTCCACCCGGATGATTAAATAATGAGCTGAGCAATGCAAGATGTCCCAACAGGAAACTCTCTCACTTCTGCACCTGCCACTAACCTTTGAGTTCAGAGCAGAAGATTCCATCTTACAGTCCATCACTCAAACCAGCCTTCCATCATTGACTCTGTCTACACTTCCCGCTGCCTCAGCAAAGCAGCCAGCATAATTAGGGACCCCACGCAGCCCAGACGTACTCTCTTCCACCTTTTTCTGTCAGGAAAAAGGTACAGAAGTCTGAGGACACCTACACACCGACTCAAGAACAGCTTCTTCCCTGCTGCCATCAGACTTTTGAATGGGTCTACATCGCATTAAGTTGATTTTTCTCTGCACTCTAGCTATGACTGTAACACTACATTCTGCACTCTCTCCTTTCCTTCTCTATGAACGGTATGCTTTGTCTGTTTTGCACGCAAGAAACAATACTTTTTGCGGTATACTAATACATATGACAATAATAAATCAAATCAAATCAAGTCTATGAATTGTTGGAAGCAATTTTGAGGGATCGAATGGATAAATTTGGAAAAACATAACTGGCTAAAGAACTCTCAGCACGGTTTCATGAAAGGAATTCACAGTGAGTTAGCTGCTCTCATTTATCAGATTTTTAAAAAAATCTCAGCGTATGGATGGGCACCATTGGCAAAGGTTGCATCTATTGCCCATCCTTATCTTGTTCCCCAGGTAGGTGGTGGTAGGCTTGCTCTTCGAGGCACTGCATTCTTTTTGATGATTGCCTTCCCACAGTAGTGATTTGGTAGACAGGGAAGTGGAAATCATTTACCTTTTCTCAGAAAGCTCTTGACGAAGTTCCAACCAATGATTAGCGGCTAAAGCGGGGAGTCAAATGTTGGAGGCAAAGTGCAACACTGGATACAAGCTTGGCTTAAAAATAGAAGACCTGATCTGGATTTATTTTTTTGGTTCAGAATGCGGATACGACAGCGATTGGCCCTCAGCTCATTGCTATTTCCAATTTTCCTTTATAGACTTAGATGGGACCATTATTAAAATAATCCCTAAAGTTGCCAATGATGTAAGAAAGCGAGACAAATAATAAAGAACAATGAAACCAGAGTCAGAAGGACTTAAATCTTTTCGGTAACTGGGTCACTAAGTGACAGATGCAATTCAATGTGGATAAATGCAAAATAATTAGATGGGAGCAAAAATGAGCAAATGCAAAATAGAACAATCGTACAGTGCTGATCAGAAAAGACATTGGGGTTCGAAGTGGATGAATTTGTTGGCACAGTCTTAGCTCTAAGAGAACAGAATAGGCAAAACATGTAATGGAATATTTTGGCAGAGGGATAGAGTATAAATCATAAGAAATTGCATTTCTGCGGCCATGTCATGTGGAATACGATATAGGCCTTGGAGATGGTGCAAGGGATGATTCCCAGGTCCCAACAATTTAAACTTGTAAAAGAATAGAAAGACTATTATTTATATAACAGCTTTCAGGACTTCCCAAAGCTTGTTCCAACCAATTCAATACTTTTGGAGTGTATTTATTGTTGTAATAAGAACATAGGAACACAGGAATTAGGAGCACAAGTAGGCAAATTCAGCCTTTCGAGCCTGCTCCGCCATTCAATCATCTCATGGCTGATTTCTCCCTGGTCTCAAATCCACCTCCCCACCTGTTTCCCATATCCCCTTATCCCTTTCTTCATTAGAAATATATCTATTTCCTTCTTCAAAACTTTTAATGATTCAGAATCCACCGCGCTATGGGGCAGCGAGTTCTGCAAATTCACCACCCTCTGCGAGAAGTAGTTCCTCCTCATCTCAGTTTTAAATCTACCGCCTCTCAACCTATACCTGTGACCTCTTGTTCGAGATTGCCCCACAAGAGGAAGCATTTGGTCTACATTTACTTTATCAATCCCTTTTAGTATTTTATATACCTCGATCAGATCCCCTCTAATCCTTCTAAACTGCAATGAGTACAAGCTCAAGCTGCTTAATCTCTCCTCAGACGTCAACCCTTTCATCCCCGGGATCAATCTGGTGAACCTCCTCTGAACTGCCTCCAATGCCACCACATCCTTCCTCAAATGTAGGAAGCGTGGCAGTCAATTTGCAGAGAATGGCAGAGCAAGATCCAAACAAATTGATCAGAATTTCGAAGGATTCAAATGCCAGGAGACATCAATGAAAAACGAGGAAGTTAAGGGTGAGATAAGTCATGTGGAACTTTTTCATTCAAAGAATGGTGAATAAGTTACTGAGAAACGCCACTGAAGCCTAAAGTCTTGATGGATTGGACGGACAATTGGTTGTGTTTCTGAGGCTTATTACAGTTTGAAAAAAACAAGTAGGTGGGATTGGTTTTTTAAAAAAGGATTTACTTGTTTGATCAAATTGTCTTCCCTGTTCATAAAAATTCTTCTTAACTTCACCCCCTTGCATGTCTTGGAAATCCATCTTCCTGCTCCATTCATACTTCAGAAATCTTTCTCATCTATCTGTTACCTTTGGCTTTATTACAACGACCACTGCTCACTTGAAAATGCTGCTACAGCTCGTAATCCCTTGCCCATATGAAGCTCAGAAATACCACCAGCCACTGCATTCCTGCATTGCTTCATTGCAGGAGAGAGGTGCTGGGCAGCGCCAGGGATCCGGGTTCAATTCCAGCCTAGGGTCACTGTCTGTGTGGAGGTTGCGCGTTCTCCCCGTGTCTGCATGGGTTTCCTCCGGGTGCTCCGGTTTCCTCCCACAGTCCAAAGATGTGCGGGTTAGGTTGATTGACCATGCTAAATTGCCCTTTAATGTCAGGGGGATTAGCGGGATGAAAGCATGGGGTTACAGGGATAGGGTCTGGATGGGATTGTGGTTGGTGCAGGCTCGATAGGCCAAATGGCCTCTTTCTGCACTGTCGGGATTCTATGATCATTGAAAGGCTGTCGACATGGAGTGACAATGGGATTTCTCATTTGACAATTCACATGGATTGACTTTTCTGGAAAAACAAACTGTTATAGCTACAGGGTGACATTGTGCTGTTAAACCTTTAGCTGAAACTGAAGTTGACCTTTTATCAGACCATTCTGGAAGCACGTGATGAATTGAAAACAGAGGAGAATGTTCCCTGTAATATTCACCAAGCCCATTTCAACACATGTTTAAATAAATAACATGCTCCAGTAATCAACTTAATCCACCCACTCTGAAATTACTGAGCATTACATGGCGTTCTATGCAACTATCAATGCATTTCCACATAAACTCTCTTGTATCCTTCAGATACGGGATCAGAGATCGATAAACAACATTGATCCCCAGTGTCTGAAGTACTTATTAAAAGGTCACATTGTATGAAGTGCAACACATTTTCAATCACTGAGATCGAAACATTCTATTCTGCAAGCATAAGATCATCCTTGTTTCCTAAATGACAATAGGCCATTGGGCCCCATCAAGCCTGTTCAGTGATCAGATGGATTAATCTGAAACAATATTGAACTGAGCTTTTGGCATGTTTTAAGGACAGAGCGATACCTTCATCAGATGAAGGGAAAACACCTAAGCAAAAACGCAAACAATAAAATTAAAAATGCACTGAATCACTTTTCTATTTCTGGAAAACTTTAGGAATTAAGAAAAACGAACCATTCATTGTTTGTTTTAATGCCTATTTCTAATTTCTTTGAACTGAAGTAATATTTAATATAATATTATAAAGCATCATTAGTGAGGAATGAGGTTGTGTCAATGGCTCAGAATGGACTCTAACCATTCAATAAATCCCAACTTATAAAAAAGTTGCTTTGGCCTAGATTTTCCTCCTGGTTATTACCAATTCTTGAGCGGATTCTGAGGATGGTGGAGGAGAATGAGGCAAGCGAACCTAGTGCCTGTTGACAAAAATCCATTTTAATTTTGCTCTGTCAATGATGTGGAGATGCCGGTGTTGGACTGGGGTGGGCACAGTTAGCCTGTCAATGACAGGGCTAGTTCAGAGCCCCTGTCAAATGAATCTTTGCATCTTTCTGACATCCAGACTCGAAATATTGGCTCTATTCTCTCTCCACAGATGTTGTCAGACCTGTTGAGATTTTCCAGCATTTTCTGTTTTTGATTCAGATTCCAGCATCCGCAGTATTTTGCCTATATCTTTGCCTCTCTCTGCTGTTTCTATTATGTCTCCCCTTATGCCTTTTCCGAGTTCATCTTGTCCATGAGAACTATGCCCTATTCTCTGGACCTATTGCCACTAAACCGATCACCTGATTTATCGTTCTCTCTCCTCAGGTACTGTCACTTTGCTTTTCTAATCTGCCACCATCGTCCCTTCTCTCAAAAAGACAATGCTTGATCTCTCTGTTCTTGTAAATTACCACAGCATCTCCAAATTCCCTATCCTCTTCAGGGCTCTTGAATCAGCTGAATTCTCCCAAATCAGTTCAATCCTTCCCAGAATTCCATGCGCAATCCTTCTACCAGGTTCCCTCCCTGCCAAAGTACTGAACCAGCTCTTATTAAAGTCATAAATGTGACACTGACAAAGGAAAATTATCCTTTCTTATCTTTCTCGACCTGCCTGCAATCTTTGGCATGATTGGCCATGCCACCTTTCTCCAACCTCTGCACCATTGTCCATTTGGGATTGCTCTGACCTACTCTTACTTATCTAGGCATGACCAGGCAATCAATTGCAATAGCGTCTCTTCCCCCACAGTTACCTCAAAGTGTTCGCAAAGCGTCTATTCTTGGATTTATCTTATTCCCCAGCCAAATGTTGCCTCCTGGCAACATCATCCTTAAAACACAGAATCGGTTTGCACATATACACTGATGGCATCTGTTGTGATACTGTGTGCATGCTACTGCAATAAAAAGGTGCTTGGCAGAGCAAGGGTTAACGTGAGACTGGAGAATGGCACCGTCCACGGTATGATGTTTGGATTCACATGGGAACAGACTCAGAGAGAACACTCTGGAAGCCTGCCACCATGGAGAAGCAGCTCTGTGCCTAACAGTAACCTGGGATCTATAAATAAAGACGAACAATAAATGGTTCATGTTTAAATATACAAATCTCAAGATATCATTATGAGACATCTAAATAATCCATATTACAACATGGTTGGCAGTGTGGGCACTTCTGAAGGACATCAGTGGCAAAATAAAGGTGGCATTTAAGCAATGAACCCAGAACAATGTCCCAAAGTATGAAAAACTAAAAGCAGCTGAAGCCTAACTGGAGAGACATACATCTAAGAAGAAAATTTGAAGAAACAGTTGAAGAAGCTTCGTTGCAGACTGGGAAGTTGAGGAATCCACCAGAATAAGAGGAAGACCATTGCAAGACCCCTGATCAGTTCACAAGACAGTGAATAATAATTATAAAAACAAAGCTATGCTTACATTGTAGAATAGGTGCCAGACCCAGAGCTCAGAAAAAAAGGAAAGAGATGCCCAGGCAAATAATACTCATGCATTGAAAGTTTAAAAAAAGTTGGCCCATGTTCATTCGGATTCTCTACAACTCAAAAAAGCAGAGGAAAGTTACTGAGAACAAACTGCAAGTTTTGTTGCCCTGAAGTTCAAAATAAATAGGACTTGCAGAGTTCAAAAAGACACGGAGAGTAGAAAGTGCTGCAGTTTCAAGAAGTTTTTGAAAAAACAGGCACAATTGCCGGGAGCCCGTCAAGATCAGAGATATCCCCTATTACAACAGCATCCAGCTTTACCTCACCAGCACTGTTCCCCACCCTTCCACTGTCTGTAAGTTGATGCGGAGATGCTGGTGTTGGACTGGGGTGGGCATAGTAAGAAGTCTCACAACACCAGGTTAAAGTCCAACAGGCTTATTTGGAATCACGAGCTTTTGGAGCGCTGCTCCTTCATCAGGTGAGTGATGAAAGAGGAACGCTCCGAAAGCTCATAAACCTGTTGGACTTTAATCTGGTGTTGTGAGACTTCTTACTGTGTCCGTAAGTTGTCACACTGCTTCTGTCTGACATTCAGTACTGAACGAATCTGACTCTGCCCCTGCTTTACTCCATCATACGTTAAAATATACACCACCTCTATAGTTAACTACTTTAACACACTCCATTACGGACAGGAGGGGGCAAGTTTAAAATACCCCGGATTTCTCCTCTCGCTGCCCATCTGAAAACAGAAATGCGTTTTCATTTTTGATTTCCCACTTTATAAGTGGCGACATTTTTTCCCAACCCTTCAGTTTTAGGGTGATCCAATCCTCTCTTTATAATCCAACAGCAAACTTTGGATACGATAAAATTAGAGAGTTAGTTTAAATTTACGCACACACGAAATGCAGGATAAGGGTTTGCAATAACTCCCCCATGTCTTAAATTCTGCTGCCCTCAACCTAATGTGCATCAAGTCCCATTCACCCATCATCCCTATACTCCATGCCCTAAATTGGCCCTTGGTTAAGCAATACCTTAACTTCAAAAATTATTTTCAAATCCTTCCATGCCTTCATCATTTCCTATCACTGTAACCTCCTCCAGCACTACAATGCACCGAGAATTCTGTCTTTCTTCACTTCGGGCCTCTTGAGCATCTCCAATTTTAATCTCACCACCGTTGGTGGCCAAGACTTCAATTCCCCCCACCTTCTCTTTCCCCTCTTCAGAGACTCCTTGAACGTTATCTCTTCACCTAGGCTCTTGGTCGTCTATGCTAGTATTTCTTTATGTGGTTCAACGTAAAATTTAGATTGATAATGGTACTGTGAAATGCCTGAGGAGATTTTACATTCAACGTAAATGCGAATGGCTGTTGCTGTTAAATTATGCAGTGATTGGTAACAGTGAATTTTCTTCCCGTAATGGGGGTGGGTATCTCAAAAATCAACATCTCTATAAATGAAGTATTGCTGGTTGCTAGGCAGTGGTAGCCTGGCAGAAGTATTGATAAAAGCCACGTCATGAACATACTTTCAGTGAGAAAATTTTGCTGCTCGTATCCTTTTTGCTATTTTGTTGCCGCTCAATCTTACTAATAGGTTTAGCGTTGCTCCTGTGACTGTGGACCTTATACATTCATCATAAGAGACTATGATGTTTGCCATTGTCATTCCTCTTTACATCCGATAGGAGAGAGAAGAAGAAGAAAGATGATGAAGATTCCTCGGGTGACATAGAATGCATTTGACACTCATCATCATACCTTGGCATCTCCAGACCTCAGTAAATATTCGCAACCACTTGTCTCACCAATGCTTGCGGAGGCTATAATTCCTTCAATAGACTATAACTTGAGTTACACAAGCAGAACTGGGGCTTATTTCCACCAGAAGCACAGTATTGTATGTGTGAGTGAACATTAACATTAACCTGTTGGACTTTAACCTGGTGTTGTTAAACTTCTTACTGTGTTTACCCCAGTCCAACGCCGGCATCTCCACATCATGAGTGAACATTGCCACAGCACTCAATTCTAGGTATAGGACCCCTTTCCAGACTGCATCAGTTAACACTAACATCAGAAGCCAGTCATCCGCCATCAATGTGTTAAATATGTGATGGGTGAAATGCTTCTGTGAGATTTAAAAAAAAGTTGTATTCTAATAGGCTTGGTGCATCAGTGTGAAAGCGCAGAAAACTTCAACTGAATGGCAGAATTTCTCCAGATGGTTGCAGCAATTCACTGCCCGCATGGCACCATTCATGCCCTGTTTGAGAATCTTTGTGAACAGGTAAAGGTTTCAGTCACTCAGGGCCCGATTTTATCATCGTGTTGCGCCCGTTTTCAGATGCGAATACTTGGTAAAGTATTCGCGCCCGCCTCCACGCCAGTTCCTCCTTTACCAAGGCCCGAAAATGGCCGCGATCGGGACCGCACCCGAGACAGGCGCAACGGCCAATTAAATGCATTTGCATGCATTTAAACTGACTTAATGGGCTGCACGCCCAACCTTGCTGGCACTTCCCCCTTTACCACCGTGTTCACCCATCCAGAATTGGCACGAAACAGACATGCTCTATAAAAGTCCAATTCGGGTGCTCCAGTTAGTGAGGAGGTAAGTGGCGAGCATCCGACGACTCTTTGCTTGAGATCAGTGACGGGGGTGGGGAGGTCCGCTGCTACTCTGCCTGAGATCGGTGGAGGGAAGGGGGTGTCCACTGCCACTCTGCCTGAGATCGATGGGGAGAAGGGGGGAGGGGCCCATGATCGGTCTGGGTGGTGGGAGTGGGGGGATAAGGGGGTCAGTAATGTTGTGGGGGTGGGGCAATGTCTGCGGGGACCAGGGGAAGGCATTAGCCGGCCCGGGAGACGTGGCAGGGGAACCGCATTCTATCATTCTTTTTCTGCGCATGTGCAGTTGGAGGCTCTGATCGGAGCTGCAGGATTTTGGGTGCGTTAAGCCCCGTCCACAGGCTTGTGTAGCGCGATTCGGAATCGCTGATATTTTTTCAGGCAGAGTGCGTATGGGGGCACCTGAGAATGGGTCTAAAAGTCGGATCTGAAACACTCCCAGTTTCAAGTCCACCCAGCACTTAGAAGCAAAATGGTAAAATAGGGCCCTCAGTGTCCAGATGGCCAGGAATCCAGAAACATCTTCCTGACGCAGGTCACGAAGTTGGCCAAGGAAAATAGGACTGAGTCATGGCAACGTCACACTAACAGGCAGAAGCGTTGTCCAGTCACTTCTCTGATGAGAAACCCAATAGAGAGTAAAATTCAGCCCATGGTGCAGGCACAAAGCACCTCAGGTACCAATGTAAATGTTTCCCTTACCACAGTACAGAGCCAAATTCCCTGAGCAGCAAACTCTACTGGATATGATTCCATACAGACGAACGTACAAATTAGGAGCATGAGTAGGCCAGTTGGCCCCTAAAGCCTGTTCTGCCATGGTTGATCTGATTGTAACCTCAATCCCTCCTGCCCCTGATAACCTTTCATCTCCTTGCTTATCAAGAATCTACTCAGCTTTGTCTTAAAAATATTCAAGTACTCTGGGTGGAATTTTCCAGCCCCCATCGATGGCGGGTGGGGGGGAGAACAATGCGACAGAAGCTGAAAAGTTGATTCTGCTGGCGTAAAGTGACTGTGTGTTCTTCCGCTCCCACACCCGCCATGGTGGGTCGCAATTCCTGCCAGAGGCCAGTGGGAAACAGATTTGCATCCTATTGCTGGGATGTAGATGAAGGCTGGAATCAACCAGCCCGCCTGATT
This sequence comes from Mustelus asterias, assembly GCF_964213995.1. Lineage (NCBI taxonomy): Eukaryota > Metazoa > Chordata > Chondrichthyes > Carcharhiniformes > Triakidae > Mustelus > Mustelus asterias. Next base: position 53,962,065 of record NC_135819.1, read on the forward strand.
GTCCGCGTAAAAATATGGGGCGTAATCTTACCACCCGTTCATGCCACGTTCCCGTTGCAGCAAAGGGGAGAACTTGGCGACAAGCCAAATCTCTGTCCACTGCAGGGGGATGGGAAAATCCCACTGGTGTGAACAGTCAGAAAATTCAGGCCAAGAATTCTAGACGGCTGATTGACATATTCTTCCCACTATGTTCTTTCACATCTTGCATTGTGACTCGTATTGAGCCCCAAAGTAGAAAGTGAATTTTTCTTTGGACAGAACATTAAATGATTTTTGCTCGTCTTGTTCTCACTCCAAGTAGGTACAATATCACAGCGCAAAACGATTTCTTCATCTGTCACAGATTATCACTTGAAAATCTTGCTGAGAAAGTCCATGTATGTGGTTCCTGTGGTAAATGGAAATTTGGTGTAATCACTTCTGAATTTGTATTGGAGGCAGGAAATCCTGGCTTGCGGGGTGGGAGTAGTGGGCGGGGGGGGCTGCAGCGGCGGGGCAGTGGGGAGAAGGGGGCGTCTCTTCTTTCACCTATTATTGGTAATCTTGACGAAGGAGCAGTGCTCCGAAAGCTTATGGTATTTGCTACCAAATAAACCTGTTGGACTTTAACCTGGTGTTGTGAGACTTCTTACTGGAATCTCAATGTGTACCAGGGCAGCCAACATGTTCAATTTTCTATCTCAGCGTAGGCCAGCACTGCAATCGGGGAAATCGCAGATCCAGCAATGTACCTGGAAACCGGCTGACACAATCTTTGTAACTTGGCAGAGAATGTAAAATGAAGATGACAGTTCCCAAAATGGTCTTCCAACAGGACTTGGTGCCTCATTAAAAGTGCCTGCTTTTGAGCAGGCCAGTAGCAGACTCAAGCTTTCTCAGGAGATCACAGTCTGCTGAATCTTACACTGCCAAAATTAAACAGTTTATTTGAACTTCTTTAATGGAATGTGAGGATTGCTGACAAGAAAGGCCAGCATTCCCTAATTGCCCTTGAACTGAGTAGCTTGTCACACCATTTCAGAGGGCAGTTAAAAGTCAAGCACATTGTTGTGGCTCTGGAGTCACATGTACATCAGACCAGGTAAGAATAGCAGATTTCCTTCCCTCAAGGAGATAAGTGAACCAGAAGGGTTTCTGTGACAATGGTTTCATTGCCTCTGTTACTAAGTCTAGTATTTCAATCCCAGATTGTTAATTGAATTTCACCAGCTGCTGTGCTGAGATTCGAACCCATGCCCGCTAGATCATTAGCCTGCACCTCTGGATCACTACACCACCATCGGCCCCCAAGGATCCTGGCCTCCTGAAGAGTCTAAACCCCTCTGGCAGACCAGAAATATTAACTGGAACTGCTTCAGGTATACAAAAGTGACATAATGGAAATTAGAAATATTAACACATAACATCCTGGCTCCCTGCAAAGGTGCCTCAGTGCCACGAATGTTAAAACTGCAGATGCCGACTTCAAATCTCAGGAATAAAGCGGTCGGCCTCTTTGCACATCTGAGATTCAGAACAGTCATCTCCCACAAGGAAACTGAAGAGAATAAAACCATTTGAACCAACTGCCAGGTGAGGCATGAACAGAGCAGGAAAAGAACTGACCATTATTGAGCTGCCTTATACTGGATGACCCTGCAGTCTTATTTCTGATGTTCATTCTCTTGCTGCTGAAGCAGGAGCTTAAGGGAAAAGGTAGATTGGTGTTGTGGGGCATGTGTGTCTGACTGTGCAGGTAAGCGGCACAGCAACATGGTACAGTGCTTTTCTAAATGATCACATACACTGCCTGCAATATGTCGTTCAAAAAAAAACAAGCCCAGGTCACTCTCTCATTTACATCACTGCCAATCATGAAAGCACAGTCTAGTAGAGCACATTCCATCAACCATCACTAGGAGAGCAGCTTCAGGCTTACAGCTGGTGTTACGAGGTATTGTTCAGGCAGAATAAAGGGAATGTCATGTTCTGTGTAACCTGAGAATTACATAATCCAAGAATATGTGACGCTGACTGAATGCCCAAAATGAGTTGAAAAAGTGTCCCAACTGACAGCACAAAGACTTTTTAAATTACTTCTGTCTGTGACTGACACTATACGAAATTAATGCATTATAATCAATATTCCTAATGCTGTGTCACTGCTTCAATTTTAAAAGTCCTTAAGTGAAGAACTGAATGGCCTTCAAAGGGTTTTAACAATAAAGTGACTTAAAAGTTTATTTATTAGTATCACAAGTAGGCTTACATTAACACTGCAATGTAGTTTCTTTGAAAATCCCCTAGTTGCCACAGTCCGACGCCTGTTCAGGTACACCGAGGGAGAATTTAGTATGGCTAATTCACCTAACCAGCACATCTTTCAGACTGTGAGAGGAAACCAGAGCACCCGGAGGAAACCCACACAGACACGGGGAGAATGTGCAGACTCCGCACAGACAGTGATCCAAGCCGGGAATCAAACCCTGGTCCCTGGCGCTGTGAGGAAGCAGTGCCACCATGCCGCCCTGGTGACCTGATTATGAAATGTCGAATAATTATTTGTAACTTAAAAATAAATGAAACCTGCTCCCAAAGTTTTTGGTGTAAAACTATTTGGTGGGATTGTGGTTGGTACAGACTCGATGGGCCAAATGGCCTCTTTCTGTACTGTTGGGGTTCTACGATTACGATAGACATGATATGGTTAAATCTGATGCACTGTGAATTTCACCTCATTTGCACTTTAGACTTTATGTTTGCTGAAGGGAGGCCATCAGCGAACTAATCTGCATTGTTTTACTCTGATTTTATTCCTGGTAAAATAAGCTAGATGTGAAGTTCACAGAAATCCTAAGATCATTAATTCTTCAGACAGGTCCTGCCAGACTGCAGTGTCACTTCTAACAATCAAATCTGCTTCATTCTATTTTTAAATTTCGTTCAAGCTGACTTACTTTGGATAGGTGCACCCTTACAGGATGAGGTGATTTCAAATGTTCCCAGATTTTGTCTTTGCCTTCAGAATTCCAGAAATGGGAGCATTTCTGAAACTGCAAACCAAGCCCAGATTACTCAAGCACGCCTCCTTAGGCTAGCGAGGGAATATCCCCATGCCCTAAGCTCATCGGACCATTTGTAACTGCCATGAATGACGGGTAAAGCATGGTAACACTTGGATGTACCCCAGTCACAATTAAGATACCCAAAGCATTTGAACCTTCACTCGAGCACCAAAAAATTGCGTACCTATGACTTCAAAGATGCGCAGGTTAAGTTGATTGGCCATGATAACTTGCCCCTTAGAATCAGGGGAACTAGCAGAGTAAATATGTGGGGTTACAGAGATAGGGCCTGGGTGGGATTGTTGTCGGTGCAGGTTCAATGGGCTGAATGGCCTCCTTCTGCACTATAGGGATTCGTTGGGCGGGATTTTACGGCCTCGCTCGAGCGAGACTGGAAATTCCCGGCTGAGGTTAACGGATGTTTCCGTTGTCCACTCCTCGCCCGCTCCGATTCCGTGGCGGGCGAGGCGGTAGAATTCCGGCGTATGATCCCATAATAATTCTCACCTTGCTCACTCCTATACATTTTTGAAATATCAGAGACAATTGATGTGTTCCCACCACAAGATTAAATGATTCCCTGGAATTGCACATATATCACACACAAGTTCACATTTGGTATGAATATTTATAAAATAAACTGGTTTTGACAGCCACAATGATCTTGGTATTGTTAGACTCATACAAAATACTTAATAGTTTTGCAGAAGTATGCAAAACAGAAGCTGTATTTGAACTTACTGCTCTGATTTACATTTTCCACATGACTGCAGGAGAGATCAAATCATGTGATGATGTACACATGATTAGAATTAACCTATTAGCAACCCAATATCCAATATAACATATTACACTGCAGCAACTTTCCATTTAGATTCCCATTCCTATTTAATGCCATTTAAATTGCATTTGGCCATGGAATTAGATTGCCTACAGTAAATATATGTCCAGAAATTAACTACTGCATTCCAAATTTTTCCAAATATTCACTTCAATGAATATTTGCTTTAATTTGGTGCCTTTGATATAGTTTTGATACATTTCATGATATTAAAAGGGAACTGGCAAATGAAGAAGCTATTAGGAGTGGTGAACAACAGATTGCCCAAAGAGGTGCGCTGAAGGACACCAATGTTGCAAATAATCTGATTATGTCTGAAACAGTGGCAGGCACAAGGATGAAATCAGTGGCAAGGGGACGAAGCTTATGGTGAAAACCGAAGATTGTGGCTTTGTCTTCTCAAGGTGAACTGGAGAAAATTGCGGCGAACTCAAAACTGGACGTTAGGAAGGGAATCTACTTGTTGGAGAGATGCTGGCTATGAATGGATGGATAAGAGTGAAACCAAGGAAGAGCTGGGTACTGGAAGACAGGCCTTGGAGTAAGATGGTGTGTTTGACCATGCAGAGAGGTTATGGTGAGCCATGAAACTGGAAATCACACTGTATTGGATCACAATCTCAGTCACAGAGGATATAATGTGTGACATTTTTGAAGGCCAAAAGATTGGTTGAATAGATCAAAACAGAAAGTTACGGGGAAGATGCATACAGGCTGTTGACAACAAATTGAAGGACATTGTTCAGAAAAGGGATGTTGAAGATGAGAGAGCAGTTTGCAAGGACAGGTGTTTAAGGGTGAGTGTTTTTGAGGTGGACCCTGAAAATGGTGGTTTAGAAAGAGAGGGAGACATCCCTGAGGAGAACTACTCACAATGTTAGCCAGCTTGGCAGCCAGCAAACACCTATGAGTCAGCCATTTAGTCAGAAGTGAGTTAATGGAAGAGCTGAATCTTATTGACAAGATGAGTTTGTAGAGGACTTGAAGGGAGTGAAGAGAGAAACTGCAGAATGATGCCAGTCCCAAGCTAGGACAGGGGGATATCCAGAGGGAAGGTTCAACTTCATGAGTAATGAGAATAAGAGGAAGCAACAGCACAACCATCTGCAATATGCCCTCCAAGTCAGACACATTCCTGATTTAGAACAATATCACCATTCCTTCACAATCACTGGGTCAAAACCCTTAAAGCCCCTTCCTAATAATACAGTGGCTGTACCTACACTACTATGACTGTAGCAGTTCAAGATTGTACCACATTCTCAAGGGCAATAATGAATGGGCAATAAACACTGGGCTTGCCAGCAATGACAACATTACATGAACATTTTAAAAAAGCAGCTGAACAGATCTCAAATACATTGACAAAGAAGTCCAAGAGTTCCTCATTTTAGCAAATAAGTTGTTTAAGTTTATTTATTATTGTCACAAGTAGGCTTACATTAACACTGCAATGAAGTTACTGTGAAAATCTCCAAGTCGCCACACTCCGACGCCTGTTCAGGTACAACTGGGGCAGAATTTAGCATGGTCAATACACCTAACCAGCACGTTTTTCGAATTGTGAGGGGAAACCGGAGCACCCGGAGGAAACCAATGTAGACACGGGGAGAACATGCAGACTCTGCACAGCCAGGAATCGAACCCGGGTCCCTGGTGCTGTGAGGCAGCAATGCTAAAAATTGTACCAGCGAACCACCCTATGACCATAGTGTTAAAACAATCATTTTAGTTTTAATTAAAATGAGAATCATTGTCATTTTTAAAAGAGAAAGAAAGATAGCAGTTCAATGTCAATATTGTCTCTGATGCATCGTAATGTAAGAGAAACATTGATGTCTTCAATAAGAATGATGATTTTTCTCCACAGATGACATCAGTGCATTGCAAATTTGTAAATGGAGGGCAAACACCTTTTGAAAAAACTTTTTGGTGATAAGAACCCTGAGAGGAGATTTGATAGAGGTGTTCAAAATCATGAGGGGGCTGGACAGAGTAGATGGGGAGAAAATGTTCCAGCTCATAAAAGGATTAAGAATGAGAGGGCATAAATTTAAAATGATTTGCAAAAGAAGCAAATGTGGTGTGGAAAAAAAACTTTTAGAGTGGTACGGGGAAAAGGCAGGGGAATGGCATTAAGCCCCAATGCTTGTTTGGAGAGCCGGCACAGACACAATGGGCTGAAAGGCCTCCTTCTAGGACATAATCATTCTGTGATTTGGATTATGGGTTAATGAGTCTCCTTCAGGTGCGCATTTGTTTCCCAAAGTTACATTTACTGGTATTTTCAGCTCAAAAGATACCATTGCCTTCAACATATCAACTCTGTGATGTTATGATCTTGCAAAACAAGAGAAGTTGACGGTAAAAGTAGTTTATCATTTCGAAAAGTTGCATTTCAATTCAAATTGTATACTAATGCAATAGAAAAAATTTCCATATTGCCAATTCATTATAAGTGACTAAAGCGTTCTAGTATAAACAGATTGTTCACTTTACAGGAACTGGCTGTGCCAGTGCACTGATTAGTTTCTTTCAGTGTTCTGTGTACAAAGAACTTTAATATTAATCATAAAGGGCTAACTAAATCACTTTGGCAGGAATTATTCCTCAGTATGGTTGTTTAATATTTGTTGTATAAATGCATTCATGGACTTCACGATTGTGCATAGTGTTGATCTAAGTGTCAAATGAAAACAATATTGTTGGCTTTTAACCATCCACTTCAGGTTCCTTTGGAGATTAAAACATTGACACGAAAAGAATCAAATATATTTGATGCGGCAGAACATCGCTATACTTTGTAAGTAAAATTGTTTGTCCTGTGGCAGACGTAAAGTTATTGAATTGTCTTGTTTCCATAGTGGCTACTATTTAAAACATTTACAGTGTCTTAATCCAGTGAGTATAAATATATATAGTCAAGAAATTACATTTGAACTATATGTTTTCTGAACGTAACATTTTATTGTCCAGGTTTGATTCTTTGTTTACAGTTCTCATGGGGCAATTCATTATTTAAGGTGATTACGTCAATGGTTTCACTCATTTCTTTCATCACAGGAGCTGGATGTGATGTTCTCGCATAACTTGAATACTCCCATATTCCAAGGCTCTTCCTTTTCATGCACAAACATGATTTTAACAGCCTAATGGTTAATAAATGTCAAATGTTGTGAACCCACATCTGGGGTGAGACTTCCTGAGATCCCGCGCCACCTATGGCTCCTCATATAAGACCATAAGATGTAGGAGCAGAATTAGGCCATTCGGCCCATCGAGTCTGCTCCGCCATTCAATCATGGCTGATAACTTCCTCAAACCCATTCTCCAACCTTTTCCTGATAACCTTTGATCCCCTTATCAATCAAGAACCTATCTATCTCTGTCTTACATCCACTCAATGATCTGGCTTCCACAGCCCTCTGTAGCAATAAATTCCAAAGAATCAGCACCCTCAGGCTGAAGAAATTGCCCCTCATCTCGGTTCTAAAGGGTCGTCCCTTTATTCTGAGGCTGTGCCCTCGGATCCTAGTCTCTCCTACTAATAGAAACATGTTCCCCATGCTCACTCTATCCAGGCCTTTCAGTTTTCTGTAAGTTTCAATGACATCCTCCTTCTAAACTCTATCGAGTACAGACCCAGAGTCCTCAAACATTCCTCATACTTCAAGCTTTTCATTCTCGGAATCATTCACATGAACCTCCTCTGAACCCTCTCCAGTACCAATACATCCTTGTTTAGGTAAGGGGCCCAAAATTGTTCACAATATTCTAAATGTGTTCTGACCAGAGCCTTATAAAGCCTCAGCAATACACTCCTGCTTTTGTAGTCTAATCCTCTCGATATGAATGCTAACATTGCTTTTGCCTTCCTAATTACCAAGTCAACCTGCAAGTTAACCTTAAGAGAATCCTGAACTAGGACTCCCAAGTCCCTTTGCGCTTCTGATTTCTGAATTCTCTCCCATGTACAGCAGTCGTATATCAGAAAATCACAGAAGTATTGTCCACAATTTTCTAATCATTGATTTCATCCTGATTTTCAGGTAGGCTGGCCACTCCTTGCAACTAACGAGCAAGAAATCTTGATTTTTTTTTGTCAATATTGCATCCTTACACTGATTACTGAACTCATTGAATTATTAAATGATAGCCGTATTTTGATCAATAAGCTTTGCTGTAAAGTTAAACTTAAAGCGATCAGTTACATCCTCAAGTTCTCCAAAGCCCTTTACAATGAATGAACTGCTGTAGAAATAGAATATCATTATAGAAGCAAATATAGCAGCTAATGTATGCATAGCAAGGTCTTACAAACAGCAGATGAACAGGTAATGGGGCAGATTTTTCTGTTTTGCACTTGGGATTAATAACCTGAGTAGACCACACAGAGCAAATGAAATGGGGGTGTGGAGGATTGCATACTCTTGATAAAGTCTTACCATTTTCAGCCCATACCTTTAAGTGGATGTCAAAATCAGGCAGATTTCTTGCAGCTCTCCAATGTCCCTGTCTATCTTTCCTCCGTAAGAGTTTTAACAACACCAGGTTAAAGTCCAACAGGTTTATTTGGTAGCAAATGCCATTAGCTTTCGGAGTGCTGCTCCTTCGTCAGATGGAGTGGCTATCTGCTCTCAAACAGTGCATACAGAGACACAAAATCAAGTTACAGAATACTGATTAGAATGCGAATCTCTACAGCCAACCAGGTCTTAAAGATACAGACAATGTGAGTGGGGGGAGCATTAAGCACAGATTAAAGAGATGTGTATTGTCTCCAGACAGGACAGCCAGTGAGATTCTGCAAGTCCAGGAGGCAAGCTGTGGGGGTTACTGATAGTGTGACATACACCCAAGATCCCGGTTTAGGCTATCCTCGTGTGTGCGGAACTTGGCTATCAGTTTCTGCTCAGCGACTCTGCGCTGTCGTGTGTCGTGAAGGCCGCCTTAGAGAACACTTACCCGAAGATCAGAGGCTGAATGCTCGTGACCGCTGAAGTGCTCCCCAACAGGAAGAGAACAGTCTTGCCTGGTGATTGTCGAGCGGTCTCCATGCATTCCAACCAGGTAATTATTATTAAGCTGCTTAAGACAGCCCAGATGGCATCTAAGATGGTTATTAAACTTCTCCATGATCCATTTCCAGAGAACTGATACCCTGACCCTAATTCATCAATAGAGCAATAGCTGTCTTTGTTATCTCAATGTTCGGGTGGCAGGGTGGCACAGTGGTTAGCACTGCTGCCTCACGGCACCAGAGATCCACGTTCGATTTGGTCACTGTCTGTGCGGAGTCTGCACGTTCTCTCCATATCTCCATGGGTTTCCTCCGGGTGTCCTCTCACAGTCCGAAAGACATGCTGGTTAGGTGCATTGGCCATGCTAATTTCTTCCTCAGTGTACCCGAACAGGCGCTGGAATGTGGCAACGAGGGAATTTTCACAGTATCTTCATTGCAGTGTTAACGTAAGCCTATCAGTGACACTAATGAATAAACTTTGAACTTTAGATTCATCCGCAAGTTACTATGCTTAACAATGCAACTGGTAAAACTTGGTCTAAATACGATAACTGCTGCAAGGTTTTAATGACATTCAGTTCGGCAGTCAGGCACTATTGCTTCCTCTAGCATTTTAAATTTTCTGCTACTTAGGCACATGCCTAACTCTCCACCATGTAACAATGTGGACCTGCCAATATATTGAGGCTAGCAAGATGTGCATTCTGTTAAGTTGCATCTGATTTCCATATTCATAAATGTTCTACATCTGCTTCTTTTCGTTTGGAAGTCTCTAGGTGCACTCTGCACAACATGAAGGTGTAAAATGCTTATGCAGAGCAGTTTATGATCTTTTGTAATTCACATGAGCCTCTGGTGCTTTTCCTCAGTGCCCCTCGTAGATTTTCTCTATAATTGTGAACACCAAGAACATTAGCTTAACTTTAAGTCATTTTAAACTGATCAATAATTTAGTCCCAGTTGTGCTCCAAACTTCAAATCTAAATGATCCTGGCAGGAACATCGGGTACTCAATCAATCTACTGATCCAGCTTGCCGCTATCCTAATGTTGCTGATCCCAATGGATCCTGTCGGCTGTTCCACCTCAATTCTATGCGCTGAGTCCTCTTTTTCAATTCCTGGAATCGAGAAGTTCATTATTGCCATATGATGCAAAGTAATTTTCATTGTCAGTTACAAATAAGAAGTGCCAGGAACAAGTTATGTTCCTCATTAGGATTTATGGTAAAAAGAAAGAAAATGCTAACCACTACAGCACTCAGCTTAACAATGAGCTTACCTTTCGCTTGAAGGTGAATAACCCAACCACAGTACTGCTTTCAGCAACTTAGCCATCAGAACATAATGCAGTCAGATGAGAGAGGCTTCTCTCTCACACACAGGGTGACTGCTTAAGTGCTCCTAGTTTGCCCTAACCTCCCTCTGATCCTCCCACAGGTCTGTATGGTGATACTTAAAACAAAAGCAGTTGACATAAATACATTGAAAGTAGGTTTACACTTGAGGGTAAAAGTGCAAAGCCTACTTTCAATGTATTTATTTATACGTTGCCAAAGCTGATATTCTTGGACAAATGCTAAATGCGCTCATGTCAAATTCCTCCCCGTGCAATTTCAGTGAAATTCTAATCTATTCATTTTAAATGGGTGAAAATCTCCATTAAAATAGTAAAGGGGGGAATTTGATGCAAGCATGTTCAATTTTTGCACAATAACTTTGCTATTAGTACTCTTTTCCCTTCCATTTACAAGACAAATTATGTGGCACAATGCCAATAATTTACAGGTGGAAAGTGTAGATCATTTTTTTTTGCCAGAATTATCAACAATCTCAGCCTTACCTCAATCCCCAAAGCATCAAGATGTCTCAAATAGTTTAACTCTTACTTGTTACATTATCAATTTCGTCCAAACCATTACTGGACAGTCTCTTCAACCACTCTTGGTATTGTAACCTGCACCTCCAATTATCAACCCTCCCCCACTTCCTAATCAACCACCACCCAGTTTCCCACACCTGATGGATCCCCCCTTCCTTCCACTCCTGCCGATTTACCCCATCCTCCATCCCTGACCTGCCCAAGATTGTCCACTACCCATCTTTGGCACAGTCATATCTTGTCCTGTGGCCTTCATCCAATTTGTTTCCTGTCTGACTGGAAGTCAAGCCTGCAAATCAGGCAGAAAACAGAAAGAAATAACAATGTTCGTAGTGTATATTGTTTAACAAACCAAAAAAATAGAATTAATTTACAATGGATTAAAATAACCTCCTTAGAAAATATTTCTTTGACAGGAGAATTGGCAGGGGCTTTAATGGAAAACACTTGCATGAACCTTCAAGATGTGATGTTCTGATTGAACTATACAAATTTCCATTTGTATAGTTCAGACCTCCAAACAATTTACAGCCCATACTATCAATGCAAGCGACCATACCTGGTCATGTGTGATGTTACTAGTTCGTATTTCACTACATATTATATTTTAATGGTACACTGCAGGGACTGGAGTGGTTCAAGAAGGCAGCTCACCACCAGCTTCTGCAGAGCAACTAGGGATGGGCAATAAATGCTGCCTAGCCAGCGATGCCCATGTCCCATAAATGAATAAAAAAAACAATGAGAATAATTGAATTTATCTATGACACACCTTGGTGATCCACATATATTGAAATTTCAGCCATCAATCCTAGCCATCGAGCAACTTGATGCTCGATGGCTAGGATTGATGATTGAGCCAGGGCAGGACTTACTCAGTTAATGGTAGGGTGTTGGGGAGAGTTACAGAACAAAGAGATCTAGGGGTACATGTCCATAACTCCTTGAAAGTGGAGTCACAGGTGGACAGAGTGGTGAAGAAGGCATTCAGCATGCTTGGTTTCATTGATCAGAACATTGAATACAGGAGTTGGGACGTCTTGTTGAAGTTGTACGAGATATTGGTAAGGCCACACTATGAATACTGTGTGCAGTTCTGGTCACTCTATTATAGAAAGGATATTATTAAACTAGAAAGAGTGCAGAAAAGATTTACTAGGATGCTACCAGGACTTGATGGTTTGATTTATAAGGAGAGGCTGGATAGACTGGGACTTTTTTCTCTGGAGCGTAGAAGGCTGAGTGGTGATCTTATAGAGATCTATAAAATAATGAGGGGCATAGATCAGCTAGATAGTCAATATCTTTTCCCAAAGGTAGGAAAGTCTAAAACTAGAGGGCATAGGTTTAAGGTGAGAGGGGAGAGATATAAAAGTGTCCAGAGGGACAATTTTTTTCACACAGAGGATGGTGAGTGTCTGGAAAAAGCAGCCAAAGGTAGTAGTAGAGGCAGGTACAATTGTGGCTTTTAAAAAGCATTTAGACAGTTACATGGGTAAGATGGGTAAAGAGGGATATGGGCCAAACAAGGGCAATTGGGACTAGCTTAGGGGTTTAAACAAAAAGGGCAGCATGTACAAGTTAGGCCGAAAGGCCTTTTTCCATGCTGTTTGAACCTCTCTTCCATAAATGTCAATTGATGTGAGGATCAATTTTAAATGTGAGATTGATATTTTTTTGTTAGGCAAAAGTATTAAGGGATATGGGGAAAAAGTGAGTAATGAAGTTGGTTGCAGATCTAATTGAATGGGACTAACTCACCTACTCCTGCTCCTATATGTTACGGAAATCTATATCAGAAACATCAGCTTTTTCCACATTTTAACTTTCCCTAATATCTACTTCATTTTATTTGTTTCACAGTTCCATAACATCTCACTTTTCTTTGAATATTGGATTTAACGTTTGCTATCTTCCAGTTCACTGATGTAGCTCCAGTGTTTATGGAGTTCCTTAAGATATTATCAAAACCACTCGATTTTCCAACTCTTGTTTCCTTAGAGAATCCGTGATGTATCAACAACAACTTACATTTACATTGTGCCTTCAATGTGAAAAGGAGTGCCAAGTTGAAGGAGAAATTAAGAGAGCCATCCATCAATATGATCAAAGTGGCCAGTTTTAAGAAATGTCATAAAGAAATGAGGGAAATGGAGGCAGAGGGGTGTAGGGCGGGAATGCCAGAGAGCGAAACAAAGGGGGCAACAAGTACATCACCAATGGTAGGGAGAAGAAAGGTGGGTTGCATAAGAGACAGGCATCAAGGAAGGGAGTTTTCAGATGATAGAAGGACAAATATCGGGTTAACTGGAGGAGGCTTGTTGCTTGAAAAGATTCAAGTGCATTGCAGCAGACTATATTCTGAGTAATTTTCAGAGCATGTACTTTATTAACGCCTACTGTGGTACAAATTCCTGTGGCAAAATGACTAAATCTGGAACTTGTCCACTTCTTCAACTGTAAGTACACAGGTTGTCTTATGATGAACAAATTATTCATCACCCATATGTTTGATAAACTGCCAGAATCCTTTCTCGATGTGTTCACTGTTCCAATCTTCATATCCCAGGTGCTATGAGACAGACAAAACTTGCATGTCTGACTACTTACAGGAAGGATGTCTTACTGTGAGCGGATTAATATGTTCCGATGTGACCAAACAAGTAAACTCCTCTAAATTAATTAGCTTTTAGTTCTTAGAGTCAAGAATAAATATCGATGAAAACCTCGCTGATTATTTAATTGGTACTTTCTCATACTCCAGCAGTTGATTCAGTACAGGGCCAGAGGGTGTATTGTGGAACACACTTTTAGCATTCTCGAGATACAGCAGATCCTAACTGATCATGCTCATAGACATTGAATGGCAGAACAGGCTTGAGGAGATGGTCTACTCCTGTTCCCAGAAGCCATTCCAATTCTTTTCCTGTGCCTAGTGGTGCACTAAGGCAGACTTTCCATAGCTGGTAATTCCCAGAAAAGGTCCCTAGTCTGTCACCAAGGGCCTATAGCTTGAGGGGCACCACTCCATATCAAGCGTGGCTGACCAAGAGTCTCCCCAGCTCTTACCATCAGTCATTGGCATATTGGAAAGATCTGCAGGTTAACACTCAAACTGTTTGACCACATTATGAATGCATTTTCTTTGGCCATTAAGTCCTGGGTTTGGACTCGATCCTGGAGCTTCTAGCTCAGAGGCAGGGATGCTCCCCACTCCATTGCAAGGCCTCCTCAAGCAGCCAGTAAGGAAGGCTTAATTTTGAAGGATGAATACCAAAGCAGCTTTCAGCACATCTGCCATTAATAGATAGGATCCTTTGTTGACACGCACAGTTATTGAAAGACCTTAGATCCCTGAAGAAATAAGAGATGAAATAAGCAAGAGTTTGGTTAATATTTCTTCTGCTGGGATGCTGGTGGCATACTGATAACTAAAGAATGCATAAAGGACAGATTGGGTCTTAACCAATGGTTTACCTGGTGCTTTCATTATTGTCGGTAAATCCATTACACTGGGTTTAAAATGCAACTGGGTCTTGATTAGGAACCTCGTAAATTCTTCAGCAGAGCCTGTTAACCTTCAGAAGAAAATCTGTTTCAGCTGGCAAGTATTGACATTTCTCGCAATATCCCAGAGGAATCATATACTGTGACTGAGTTTAATTTAGTGTAGAAAATGCAAATTTGCAATAATTATGTTTGAAGTACTGCTACCAAAACGATTACACTCTCAGGAGCAGCAATATCATGAAATCTGACGAATACCATTAGCTTGTACTGGTTTGACTTAGCGCCAGAAGCACTCTTGCTGTGAAAGAGGCAATGGGCGCACTTTTCCTCTCCTGCCTGTGGAGGCCATGATGTGGAGTTGCCGGCGTTGGACTGGGGTAGGCACAGTCAGTAGTCTCACAACACAGGTTAAGTCCAACAGGTTTATTTGGTAGCACGTGCTTTCGAAGTACCGCTCCTTCATCAGGTGAGTGCTTGGCACTCACCTGATGAAGGAGCAGCGCTCCGAAAGCTAGTGCTACCAAATAAACCTGTTGGACTTTAACCTGGTGTCGTGAGACTCCTTACTGTGCCGGTGGAGGGTGAGACTGGAAAAGTGGAGCGAGACCAAGACCGGAATTTTCCCGTCCCCCACGCCATGGGAATTGTACAAAGGTCCGTTGAACTCGCGTGGAATTTTCTGGTTTTGGGGTGAGCGCAGCTGGAAATTGGAAATCCGCCGGCGGGAAAATATTTTGGAACTTTCCCCCAACCACCCTCATGATGAGTCAGGTTTTGCGCTGATCCATGGCAGGAACCACCATTTGCATGTATTATCATCTCATGAATGCTCATTGGAAACCCTACTCACTGGAATCACGTAGCACTTTCCCATCTAGCACCATGTCAGCGGGAGGCTAGACCAGTCTGGAACACATTTTGAATTAAGTGGTGTGCAGCTGCTGGCTCTCCTGCCTTTGTGGTGAGTGCAGCATTCGAAGCCTACCTGCAGCAATGCTACTCCAGGTCCTCACCAAAGCCAGTGAGACATTACGCTAGTAGGGATGCAGCATTACTCTCCTCGCTGGCTTCCTCCGTTCTCTGGGAGGGTGTTACCCTGGGACTCAGGCAGGGTGCAAACCAGACAGAGACCAGCATTCTGACTGGCAGGCAGGGAGTGGGAGGAGGAAAGAGACACGGGGTGCAATAAAGACCTGTATGAATTGGAGAGGATGCATGGCGGGGTCCTGGAATACAAAGGGCGTTTGTGTTAGTGTGGCACAAGAGGGTAAGGCTCGCACAGAGACTCATGGAGGCGGGGGAGGAGAAAAACCTGTACATGAGGGACTGGTCACACAGAGACTCGTGAAGTGTGGGGGAGGGAGATTGTGTTGTGAGCAGTTATGAAGGAATGGGGGAGTTCATTGAAAAGCAATCATGGTCCCTGTCTGAGGTAGGGTGCAAGAGCGTATAGTCAGTCCTGGGACTGAGTGCACCTCAAAGTCAAAGTGAGAAATTAAAGGTAGTGCTGGGGCTTTGTGGGCCATGCTGCAGAGTGAAATATGGCATGCACGTCACTGTCCCACTCTAGGAAGGGGCAAAACCTCAATTGGGATAAGGCCCAGCCTGGTGTGCAGGATGTGGTCATTGTTTTACAAACACTGGCCATGATCTTGTCTGGCACGGTACTGGGTTGCAGGCGAATGTTCAGGGTTAGGGGAGACATCGGCAATCTGCAAAAGGGGGAATATATGATGCAGAAGAGATTAATCAAAGCTTCCCTTTGTAAGTGACAATGCACACAGCCTTGAGACAGGGAGGGATGAGGTCCACAGTGGACATTGGGACATCCACAGTTATGGATACAGATGGAACTGTTGGAATATCGACCACAATAGCAATGGGATCCAGGAGGCTGGAGAATAATGGGAGGGAACTCTACCATGGGGTTCCAGAAAGACTGAAAGGGCACAAACATTCAAAGAATCTCTACAATGCAGAAGAAGGCCATGCGGCCCATCGAGTCTGCACCAACCACAATCCCACCCAGACCCTATTCCCGTAACCCCACATATTTAAGCTGCCAAACCCCCAGACACTAAAGTCAATTTAGCATGGCCAATCAACCTAACTCACACATCTTTGGAGTGTGGGAGGAAACCGGAGCACCCGGAGGAAATTCACGCAGACACGGGGAGAATGTACAAACTCCACACAGATAGTGGCCCAAGCCAAGAATTGAACCCGGGTTCCTGGCACTGTGAGGCAGCAGTGCTGACCACTGTGCCATTGTGCCGCCCTAAGAGCTAGTCTCAAGATAAAGTCCACCACCTTGGCAACACGAAGCGATGGCACAGCCATGATTCAAACGTGGAAAAGAAGCTGGATTCGAGAAGAATGAGTCAGGTTGGAGGAGCCTCGGGCTGCACTCGGGAGCACATTTCCGGGAATACCCTCACACGGTTTCGACTCAAAACACTGAAATGGAGTCAGAGGTCATACGGAAGAGTAAGTTTATTTTGAGAAGGTTCCATTGGAGCCATTGCTCTTTGTGTGCTTTAATGCGATACTGTAGGAGTCTCTACTTCACAATGCATTCACTCCATTTGAGCTTCAACAAACAGGGAGGTGAGAATGTACGTGAGGGCAGCACCTATGAAGCACTACTGCTGCGTGAGTGTCAGATCAGCAATGAAAGCTTCTAATATGCTTCATCCAACTGGCATGAATCATGGGCCAAAGGACATCCCGTCAGTGCTGAGGTGCAAGTTATAGTTGATCAGTGTAAATGTAATAGATTTCAGGAGATCCTTTGGCAAGATTGCACATTTCATAATGTGCCCAATGTTCTCGAGTTCTGTGGGATTGAGATATAAAAGGTCAGTGTTGCCATTGTGGGCACTTAGATATGTGAGTGTGTGCCTCAGCTGCAAGGCTGCCTCAGTGAAAAGCTATTCATGCAGATGCAGCTCTGGGACATGACATTGTCTTTCTTTGTGCAACTGGGAGCTCTATTCTATCTTGCCAATGATCTCTTGCATCTAACATTCCCCAGGGGGAGATGGATTAAATAATGTGGCTTGTGCTCAATGTGACCTTATTGATGACTGATCCTACTGAGGAGAAGGGCCTGGCGCCACCTGGGCCAGATTCGAGAGGCGGTCCACTCTGAGGTCCATGGTCCAGGAGAGCCCCAGCAATAACCAAAGGATGAAGGAGTTAAACCCATCCCATAAATAGACTTACCTATCTGGAAATGAGCAGCAGGTAATGCCGCACTCATTTGCGCTTGTCAAAAGATGTGGTGGATTATATCTGCCAACTTCTACGGAAGGATCTAATGCACCTTGTACTGAGGGGACACCTCCTGTCAGTGGCCCTTAAGGAGACTGTTGAGCTCAGTTTGCTTGCCTATGGATCATTCCAACAATCCATAGGGGACTTAGGCAGTATCTCACAATTCCCAACCTATAAGTGTATCAATACGGAGACAGATGCCCTGTACAGTAAGGCTCATCATTGTGTGCAGTTCACACTTGATGAAGTTAGCCAGGTTGTAGATTTCAGGGATTTGCAGATATCTCAGGCTTTTCTAGAGTAAAGGGTGCAATCGATTGCACACATGTGGCACTAAGAGCTCTATGCAGCAGCCCCTAATGTCCATTAACAAAGAAGAAGAACAAGGAACAGTACAACACAGGAACAGGCCTTTCGGCCCACCAAGTCTGTGCCAACACAGATGCCTCTCTAATCTAATATTTTCTTGCCCCTACGTGGTCCATATCCCTCTATTCCCTGCCTATTCATGTATCTATCCAGATGCCTCTTGAACATTGTTATAGAATCTGCTTCCACCACCTCCTCCAGCAGTGTGTTCCAGGCATTCACCACTCTCTATGTGAAAAACTTGCCCCTTACATCTCTTTTAAACTTTCCCCCTCTCACTTTCAACCTATGCCCCCTGGGAAAAAGACTCTGACTATCCACTCTATCCAAGCGTGTCATAATCTTGTAAACCTCTATCAGGTCTCCCCTCATCCTCCGATGCTCCAATGAAAACAATCCAAGTTCAACCTTTCTTCATAGTCCATATCCTCCAAACCAGGCAACATCCTGGTAAATCTCTTCTGCATCCTTTCCAATGCACCGACATCCTTTCGGTAGTGTGGCTACCAGAACTGTACACAATGCTCCAAATGCGGCCTAACCAAAGTCTTATACAGCTACAACATGAATTCCTACACTCAATACCCTGACCGATGAAGGCCAGCACGCCATATGCCTTCTTGACCACCTTGTCCACCTGAGTTGCCACCTTCAGGGAACTGTGGATCTGCATGCCTAGATCCCTCTCTATGCTAATATTTCTAAGGGCTCTACCATTTAATGTATACTTTCCTTCTGCAGTAGACCGTCCAAATCGCATCTCCTCACATTTGTCCAGGTTAAATTCCATCTGCCATCTTTGAGCCCAGGTCTCCAGCCAATTTATATCCTGTTGTATCCTCTGACAATCCTCCTCACTATCTGCTACTTTTTAAAAATTCAATCGTGGGACATGGGCATCGCTGGCTGGACAGCATTTATTGCCCATTCCTACTTGCCCAAGAGCAGTTGAGAGTTAACCACATTGCTGTGGCTCTGGAGTCACATGTCAGCCAGACCAGGTAAGGGTGGCAGATTTCCTTCCCTAAAGGACATTAGTGAACCAGATGCGTTTTCTGACAATTGACAATGGTTTCATGGTCATCAGTAGATTCTAGATTTTTTTAAATTGTATTCAAATTCCACTATCTGCCATGGTGGGATTAGAAACCGGGCCCCCAGAATGTTTGCTGAGTTTCTGGATTAATAGTCTGTTGATAATACCACTGTGCCATCGCCTCCCCAATGTAAAGAGTCCCACTGTAAAGGGGATTCACATGTATGGAATGTGGTCAAGTGGAGGAGCGGTTGGGAATTGTGAATGCCTGCTGTGTGGGCTGAGTCCTCCCCAGTAAGGGGTGAGGATGAAGTCTGTGCAGCATGATAGATGAGATGCTGGGCATGTTAAAATGCCCATAAGACAATCAGTTGTGATGTGTCCTCCACTAATATTGTGTGAGATCCCTGAGCAATGAGTACATGATGTCATTACAAGAATGCGAGATTGGAGTGAGCTAAAGGTTGACATACCCTGGTGGAGTAGATAAGGTCACCTGCCCTCTTCCTGGACTGGATGGTGCTTCTGGTGCAGTTGCCCAATGCATTGGCCACCCTTGCAATGGCCTCCCAGGTGAGTTTGGTCGGCTTCCTGGAGCCATCCTTGAGGAAGAGGACATCCCGGTTTTGCCGTCTGCCATTGATAAGGGCCTCCAGGGAATTGTTACTGAACTTCGGTGAGCTCTCTTCTTTCCTTGCAGCCATCTGGAAATGTCATCTTCTCAAGGCTGGGCTGAAGAGAGTTCAGATGGCATTTAAATATAGCACCTGGACAGTCAGGCCCATTATGTGATGGCAAGGCAGATGAATCAATTCCCAACCCGCCACTTGATTCGGAGAGAAACTCATCTATGCATAATTAATGAGCTTCTGAGTGCAAAATTGCATGCAATTTCCTGCTAAGCCACCCAATGGGAAATGTGCCATGGAACCCATCTGCCTTCCAAAATGGAAAATTCTGTCCACTTGATCGAAAACCCAGTGCTTGAGCCAGTAACCCTTACGGAGCGATCTTACCAAAATAATTCTAGGGGCCGAATGAGCGTGAAAACAGGAGAGAGTCATACCCCTTCCTGGGTTTGAGGCTGATTACGCCATGCAGAATGGGGCCGGCATCATCATGAGAAGCGAGAGGCCGGTCACAAACCTAGTTTTTCGCTTCTCGCCCGATCCTACTGTCTCACCACGTCGATCGACCAGCGTGACAAGCCGGTAAGGTCGCCCCCTCAGACTGTACAGAGGAGCTCCAACATCTTTCCGGATGCTGTCCTGTGGATGAGCTGAAGTCCGATTTTCTTGATCAAATGAATATTTCAACATCCCACAGGTCACTTAAGAGAAGCACAGCTCTTCCGTCGCTCTGGAAAGCACTCGCCTTCGCTAACAACAGGCCAAATCAATCAATTGTCTCATCGCTGTTTCTGAGACCTTACAGTGTGTAAACTATCTTCTGCTAACCCACAACAGTCACTTTACTTCAAAGCAATTATAATTTTGAGGTCTTTGAAAACTTTCTTGGAAATGGAAATTGAAATTTCCTTCAATCATCAGCTTTTTTGCCACTAAAATTAGTTGCCTTAAATTTAAGTTTATAATGAAACCAAAAGGCACCATAATCGATGTAATGAATGTCGGTGTTTTTGTTCCTGAGTGAAATCTTCTAAAGTTCATTCGGTTTCCATGAGGCACTACTTGCCTGCCTGCAGGGCTTGATTTTAATGGCAAGAGATGGCAATACAGGCCAGACATCAGTGACATTAGGAACTTTTATTTGCTCCTTAAATTATAACAGAAAAATGTTGCCACTGGAAATGTAATATTAATCTCCATTTTATCCCTACAAAAGTTCTATTGATTACTTAGGGAAACCAAACAGTGCCATGTAAACTTTTAAACAAGCTATTAGCTTTTAAAATGCCATAGTTTATCTGTCATATAACTTTCAGAAAATTATTTATTATATTTTAACTGGGAATCTATCACGGCCGCGGTGAGATGTGAGAAATATTTATATAGACAAGGCCTCCGAATAACTCACAAACAACAAAATGAGTTAAAGTTAGCATTCTGTACAGAATCAATATTTTACAATGAGCCCAGAGCAGCACCCAATATTATGTCAGTCACACACTATATATTATATGGTACAATCGAAAATTATTTGTTTTGCGAAAAGTAGCAAGGGCTTTCAGTGCTGTCGAGATTTATCTTTTCTTGCTGCTTTCTGTTTTATTGATATAACATGTTTAATTTTTTTTCAAAACCCCCCCCCCCCCCCGCCACCCCCTCCGCCCCCGCCACATTGGCAGGTTTATCGACAGAAAAATGGCTGCAAAATTGTTCGGATGACTGCCCTCCCCCCAAAGCCCCGGCAGGCCTCTCTGCAATTTTACAATAGGACAGGTGAGGCCTGGGCCAATCTGCCTGCCCTTGCCCCACTTGAGGTACTTAAATGGCCAATTAACGACCACTTCATGGCTGTTTCATGGCCTCAAATATTCAGGTTGGCAAGAAGGGCCAAGGAGCAGAGGAGCAGACTGAAAAGTAACTCTGCTTTGGTGGGAAGTCGGGGAGGGGGGGTGCGGTGGGGTGGTGATGGTGGTGGTGGGGGGGGGGGGGTGCAGTGGGAGTGCTGGAGGGGAGGAGGGGAAGGGCCGGGGGAGAACATGAAAAGCTCTGGCCCCTTCACATGCTACCTCTCCTCCTGATCTCACAACCAACACCCCGACCCACCTCTGCCCAGCACCCTTCCCAAGGCCTTCCCTCCCCACCTTGCCCTTAGTCAACCAAAACCTACCTGGTCCTAGACCATGACACCTAGATTTTAGGGACTATTTACAGTACCAGTCTTGGCCACCTAATCTTCTGGTGCTGTTGGGACTAGCGAGCTGCCAGACAATCAGATTGGCCAGCAGCACACTGAGGTAGGATTTTCTCCCGAGTCAGGGGAGGAAGTTCCGCCTCTAGGCAATTAAATGGCTGCAGGGCAGGTGGTATCGGGGGACAATCTGCTTACCCAACTCCTGGGATGATGGGAAGGGAAACTACACCATCTGAAAATCCTGGCCATGTGGTCATTAAGCTTCATAATATGTGATGCTATAAATGTGATACTCACAACGAACATACTGGGTGGAATCTTCTGGCCATTCATACCCCGTTACCACTGCAAGATAGGATGCAGAATTAGGCACTCAGCCAAATCTCCTTTCAGAGCAGCGGGACCAGAAAATCCCGCTGGCATGAATGGTGGGAAGGTTCTGCCCACTATCTCCATTCATCGTCACAGCTATATGAAAACTCTGTTCCCTGCTATTTCCTCCAATGAGAAATAAAAGAATCCAACATCAATGCAGCTCAGATTGCAGAACAGAATTTTGATTCAGATGATTTTATTCAATGATGGAAGATAGTTATCTGTACTGGCCCACCATTGATGCCATGGGAAGGAATGCAGCCATTAAGGTGGGGAAGTGATGGCCTAGTGGTATTATCGCTAGACTATTAACCCAGAAACTCAGCTAATGTTCTGGGGACTGGGGTTCGATTCGCACCACGGCAGATGATGAATTCAATAAAAATAAATATCAGGAATTAAGAATCTACTGATGACCATGAAACCATTGTTGATTGTTGGAAAAATCCCATCTGGTTCACTAATGTCCTTTAGGGAAGGAAATCTGCCATCCTTACCTGGTCTGGCCTACATGTGACTCCAGAGCCACAGCAATGTGGTTGACTCTCAACTGCCCTCGGGCAACTAGGGATGGCAATAAATGCTGGCCAGCTAGCAACACCCGTGTTCCATGAATGAATAATAAATAAATATTAAATTATAAGTGAACCCAGCTATAAAAAATGGAGTTATAAGATTAAAAAGAGTGATTCTCTTATGAAGTCGAATTAAAAATCAAAAGCAGAAGTTCTCCGGTGGACAAAGGTTCAAGAAGTTTATAGACATACCTCGGAATAACCATGTGCTCGAGGACATCAACATGCTTTTGTATATCCTCGAAAACAAGGCAGCTCTGAAAAAACAGAAACTGACCTTGATATCACCTCAGCCAGGCACTGATTAATTATAAGATACTACAATCTAACAATGAGTAACCTGAAGGATGACCCTAAATAACTTGTTAACTCAATTCTGGAAACTGGGGATGGAATTTTTACATGTCCCCAATATCGGGATCAATGGCTGCTGGGGGGACAATTCAACGGGAGGCCATCTAGCCTGCGGAATGGGGCACAAAAGCCCAGATGCATAACTAATTACACCATGGACGGAAGATATGGCATGGTTTCCCATTGGGTTCCGCAGTGGGAAACACTCCCCATCCCTGCCCCAGGACTTAGTACAGAAGAAAGAATTTTGTCCTGAACGTAGAAAGGAAGTGTTCACTATCTGCACTCTGTGTATCTGGCTTACTTGGGGAATGTTGATTAAAACTATAGGATGTTGCTGAAAAACCTAGGATGTTGTCCAGCATGAGTGCTCAACACACTTTCTGATTATTTAATTCTTTCTGCATCCAAATATTAGAACAATGCAATAGGAATTTTATATTTTTCTGGAACTCACTCCACAGTCTCACAGGTAAAAATAGATGCTATAGTGAGTTATGAAAGTTCTCCCTTTAGTTGGGATAGAGATATTTTTCGAGACGCGGTGGTTTTCTACTCTGGGATTTAAGGTATATTCTCCATTAAATATTGATGGATATCTTAAATATTTCTCTGTAATATTTATAAGATGTGTATTCTCTATTGGAAACAGAATTATACTTACAAACTATCAATGTTGTGATTACCATCAAAAGTAAATGTATTCACCAGAATTCTACTGCCTCGCCCACCACAGAATTGGAGTGGACGAGGGGCAGACAATGGAAATATCTGTTGACCTCAGGAGGGATTTTCTGGTCTCAGGTCAAGTGAGGCCATAAAATCCCGCCCACTGTCTCATATGGTCTTTTGTATCCAAACCCAAAAACCCATCTCTGTACTCAATTCAGTGGAGAGGTACATTGTTGAGGAGAGATGCCCAGACCTTTATAATTCCAAGGTTGTTATAATCCAGCTAAAACTTGTTGCTTCCTTTCCAGAGTTAGATCAGTTCTTCAGACCCATTAAGTGTCTGTGATGTTATATTACATTTTTAATGGATAGCAGCATGACATCACTAGAAGGGAAATGTGTCATGTGATGCAGTTTCGGTTTCACTTTGGCCAGTGAGGAGAGCACACTGCACACAGCCCTGCTGCTGCTGTCTTCAAACTTTCTATCTATGTGTAGATATTCTTATGTGCCTAGTCTAAATAAATGAAACACCCAATGTGTTTTCCTTACCCCTTACGAGTAGAGGCTACATTTAAATCATAAAAACACAGGTGAGGCCTGTCCCACTCTGCTTCAAGTGAAAGCAATCATCCGAGGAGATCCAGAATAGTCTCAAAAAGGGGCTCGGATTGTAATTCATTTCTGGTCTAACGTGGAATAAAGCTTCCCCCTTTGATACGGTGAGCATTGAAAAGGTTAAGTGAGAATATGTGGCAGGGACATAGCACATCTCAGAGCTGAGGTGGCATTGGTGAAGCTCTCAAATTCCAGTTACATTTCACACTTTGATGTATTACTCTTAGTAACCTTTCCATGTAATACTGCCTTGCAGTATATTTTAAAGCTATATGTTATCCCAGATATATTATTTGGTGTGTGTAAGCATAGGAAATTATTTACAATTGAACCCCAAGTGGTTTTGCTTTCAGTTTTACAATAAACATCAAGTTAGATATTTGTCCTATTGGCCACACATGGGTGGAAAACATGTTAATGCTACCCTTAAAAGTTACACTCACAAGAACTAATTTAACTGAAGTCTTATCAAAGCAAACGTCAACGCAATTGGTTCATTTTTCAGGAAAAAGATGTTGGTCAGTGATTTGAGACGGCTAAATGTGTTAGAACCTAACTCCCCTTCTTTTAAATATATTCTGTTCCAAAGAGACACACATGCCAGCCTATTCAATATCTCTAATTTGACCATTAAGTTTTTGTTACCTATGACCTTTACAAATTATTTTGACATGACACTGTCTGTAATCAGCAAGATGCTAGCCTTTTGGGACTAATTTGAATAAATAATCAGATTTGTAGCTCATCCATCACCCTAGCTGATTTCTTTATTCCCAACACACCTCTCTATAACAGCTGTTGGGATGCTGGCCATTGAGTGTATGCGGAATCACTCAGATCTGCTGATGCAAACCACAAGAGAGTTCGTTGGTTTGTGTCAGCTGGTTTAATATGTCTAAAGATAAGTCTCATTAAAACGATACTACCAGATTTGAGGTCTTGCAAAGCGGACCTTTTTTTTTTCAAAGTAGTACGCGTAGTGTTTTTTTTTAAAAGTGGAACCTTGGTGAACTGTGTGGCTTGAGCCAAAGTGTTGCTGATTAACCAATTGTTCATATAATAGAAATTTGTTTTGTCCCCATGCTAACCTAGAACTCCTTCTACCATTACTTGCTTCGGTTTTATTGTTTTATTACAGTTCTTTTCGCCACTCATAAATAAGGAGGGAAGTGAAAAATTCATGAAACACTCAACTCTAATAACAAGGTCATCACAAAGTGCTATTAGCAAAGCAAAACAGAATTCAATAAAAAAAATGAAAAACAAAATTAAGTATTCAACCATTAGCTATCACTCTGCACAATGTGTACTTTCTACTGAGAATGTTGCATTGTACAATTTTGAAGGTGTAATTAACCTCTAACATAGATATAAAATATTTAACATTTTATTCATTTGCTCAAAGAATTATTTTGCGTAGATCCAGTACAATCAAGAGGAAGCTATTTTTAAAGGTATGGGGAAATATTTTACAGGTTAGTTTTATTTCAAAAAACTGCATGTACTTGAGTGCCTTCAGGCATTCAGATTCTCAATATACAGCATGTAATGGTCCATTATTAATGCAAAGCCTTTTTATATACTGAATGTTTGCTTTGAAAATGCAATTGCTATAGTAACAATCACTATGTTCAAGGTGAGTACAAAAACATGCATTGATTTCATAGCAATCAAAAGGAAAGTTAATTTACAGCATCTGACCGTTATTGGTTCCATACAGTAAAGCAGTGACAGACCTATCTGATCCTACTTCTAAAGAAGTCTTTCTAACTCTGAAACTCACATCTTTTGAAACTATAAGCATCAAGTAATATGTGTGCCAGAACTCAAGAAAGTGTGTAAACTTTACTCAGTTCAGTTAAAAAAAGATGATGAAACCAATAGATATGGATGAGATTTGTCATGTTGTTTTGTTCACGTAACGGTAGAGAATGGGCTCTGATTCCCTATTTCAGGCATTACTTGTTTAAGTATGGCTTATTCCTGGGGCTGAGCAGGATTGGCTGATCTTGGCTAATGTGGTAATGTCAGCATTGTGAATGAGCACAGCACCCTGTACCAGAGAGGAGAAAATCAGTTTGATCACTGACAGTGAACCTTGCTGAAAACTACATATCTGCAGACATTTGATGATGTGGAGATGCCGGCGTTGGACTGGGGTAAGCACAGTAAGAAGTCTCACAACACCAGGTTAAAGTCCAACAGGTTTATTTGGTAGCAAATACCATAAGCTTTCGGAGCACTGCTCCTTCGTCAGATGGAGTGGATATCTGCTCTCAAACAGTGCACAGACACAGAAATCAAGTTACAGAATACTAATTAGAATGCGAATCTCTACCGACAGCCAGGTCTTAAAGGTACAGACAATGTGGGTGGAGGGAGCATTCAACACAGGTTAAAGAGATGTGTATTGTCTCCAGACAGAACAGCTAGTAAGATTCTACAAGCCCAGGAGGCAAGCTGTGGGGGTTACTGATAATGTGACATAAATCCAACATCCCGGTTTAGGCCGTCCCCATGTGTGCGGAACTTGGCTATCAGTTTCTGCTCAGCGACTCTGCGCTGTCGTGTGTCGTGAAGGCCGCCTTGGAGAACGCTTACCTGAAGATCCAAGGCTGAATGCCCGTGACTGCTGAAGTGCTCCCCCACAGGAAGAGAACAGTCTTTCCTGGTGATTGTCGAGCGGTGTTCATTCATCCGTTGTCGTAGCGTCTGCATGGTTTCCCCAATGTACCATGCCTCGGGACATCCTTTCCTGCAGCATATCAGGTAGACAACGTTGGCCAAGTTGCAAGAGTAGGTACCGTGTACCTGGTAGATGGTGTTCTCACGTGAGATGATGGCATCCGTGTTGATGATCCGGCATGTCTTGCAGAGGTGGCTGTGGCAGGGTTGTGTGGTGTCAATACACATCTCTTTAACCTGTGTTGAATGCTCCCTCCACCCACATTGTCTGTACCTTTAAGACCTGGCTGTCTGTAGAGATTCGCATTCTAATTAGTATTCTGTAACTTGATTTCTGTCTCTGTGCACTGTTTGAGAGCAGATGTCCACTCCATCTGACGAAGGAGCAGTGCTCCGAAAGCTTATGGTATTTGCTACCAAATAAACCTGTTGGACTTTAACCTGGTGTTGTGAGACTTCTTACATTTGATGAGGACAGGTTTGAACTTGCCTGAGCTATCTTCAAAGTTGAATTGCTGGTTGATATTTATCGACTAGACGCACACGTGAAGAATGATCACTCTAAAATATGTTCGAGGTCTGCTGGCATCCCTGAAATGGTACTTTAACATTGCTTTATGAGGAGTTGAGAACATTTGATGGAAGCAACTCAAATAAACAAACCTTCGAAATGACCTATTGTTACACTGCGGCTGTCAGTAATATTGAGCAAAATGGAAACTAATAATGCACTAATATTTTACCAATTTAAATGAAATTCAGACAATGGTCAGGCAGGTTGCAATTTCAGAGAAAGGTTTTCCTTAGGCCGAATCTTTATAACAGCAATACAGATATCACAATCACTTATTGAGAAGGGAACCCTCTAAGACACCATTTATCCTCGTAACAGGGAATAGACCTGTGCAGATGTGACTGAGGCCGTTTGGTCACAGGACATGAGCTGAAGGTGAATAAGACAGAGTTATAAAAGATATGGAGCTTGCCAACCTGCCTATTTAAAATCCAGTGCAATGTGCAGGTCAAGGATACCACTTTGTGATCGCAGTGCACAGTTTTTACATTGTTATTGGAAATCATGGGGGCGATTCTCCCATCATGACCGGCAACTTTTCTGGCGGGTCAGACTGGGAGATGTGCGTCGTCGGCCTTGTTCCGGGATTTGCGCATGCGCCGGGAACGCATGCGCATCTCCGAGAGCTGGCGAACAGTCGCAGGCCAAACCACGCTGGAAACTGGCGGGAAGTCAGGTAAGTCATTTGAATCTTTTTAAAATGTATTTTAAATATGTTTTCAATGTCATTATCGGGAACTTGCCAGTCTCGATTGAATCTCCCACCCCGCCAGGAGTACTTCATCCCGGCGGGGTTTAGAGTAGCTCCCCACATTCGAGGAACTAGCGGGAGACCCCGCCGGAATGAAGGGGGGCAATTGAGGCCCCCCCAGGGGGTCAGGCGGTGGGGGTTGGTGCCCCCTGGGCATGGGCATCCTGGCAGTGCCAGCCTGTGCCACCGGCACTGCCCAAGGGGCAAAAGTGTCCATGCCTAGGGGGCACTTTGGCACTGCCCATCGGGGGCCTATTGTGGGCGGGGCCTGGGATAATTGGTGAGGGTGGGGGGTCCCGCAGCCACTTTGCATGGCGATCGGTCTGGGCTGGAGGGAGGACAGCAATTGGGGCGGGCTGGCAGGGGTACTCTGCCGGGGGGCCTGTTTCCCAGGGGATCTGACCCGGGGGGGGGGGGGGGGGGGGGAAGGGGTCAGCAGGGGGGGTTCTGCCGGGATGAGGGGGGTAGGGGGGATCGCCACTGCTGGTGCGGGGGGGCTGGACATTGCGGCACTCCAGGGTAGGGGGGAGGTCAGGGCTGGCCTGGGAATTGTTGAGGGGGCCACGATTGGGCCATGGGGGGTGCTGGAGGGGCAGCACTGCGGGGTTTCCGGGCTGACTAGCGATCGAGCTGGCCAGCAAACAGGGAGACTGACAGATCGGGGCCACTGCGCATGCACAGAGTTCCAGCAAGTAACTGGCACAAGCTGTACCAACATGAATACCAAATGTCCGTATTTTCATGGTGCCAGGTGACAGGATCTTCCAAAGTCCCTCACTTTGCAGTTCATTAATCTTGATGCATCTCAGGATTTTATCAATGGAATTATGTAAACCGTCTCAACTTCTGAGTCAAATGATCTTATAGAAAATCCAATTTAGTAGTTGAACTGTGTGAGGTACGAAGTGCATGGGATTAACAAGTCTTCCATGAAGAGGAATAGATGAATGTGTCACCTGACATTATTCAAACATGACGGCCCCGATTCTCCCAAAAGTGCTGAATTGGTGGGAGAACTGTTCTAAATCCTGACTGTTTTGTCAGTTCAGCTTCTCACCTGAATCTCTACACTCTGCACTGAAGAGGCCCCAGTCGGGAATCTCATTAAAAATCCAGGGTGGCGGAGCCTATTTGCGCTGGAGTTTGACAGTTCTGGAGCTCTGCGCATGTGCAGTGGCCCCAAATTGTCAACCTCCCATTTGCTGGCCAGCCCGATCACTGGCCAACCCGGGACCCCTGCAGTGTTGCCCCCCCCCCCCCCCACCCCACCGCCTGATCGCAGCCCCCACAACAATTCCCGGGCCAGCCCTGACCCCCCTCCCCCTCCCCCCAACCACCCCGAAGTGCTCCGATGTCCAGGCCCTCTCACCCCAGCAGATTCCCCCCCCCCACCGCTGAACCCCATCCCCCTGGGGTCAGACCACCCTGGAGGCAGGCCCCCCCCATCAGACATCCCTCCCCCCAGCTCACCCCAATCACTGCCCTCCCTCCATCCCAGACCGATCCCAATGCAGAGTGGCAGCGGGACCCCCCTCCCCCATCAATCACCCTCTAGGCCCTGCCCACAATAGGCCCGGCCCCCTTGGCACTGCCCGATGTGTGGTGGGAAGTGCCAAGGTGCTCCCTGGGCATGGGCATTTTGCCCTTTGGGCAGTGCCAGGGTGCACAGGCTGGCACTCCCAGGATGCCCATGCCAAGGGGGGCACACCCCCACTGCCCGACCCCCTGGGGGGCCCCGATTGCCCCCCCTTCATTCCAGCGGGGTCTCCCGCGAGTTCCCCGAACACGAGGAGCTAGTCTGAACCCTGCTGGAATGAAGTACTCCTGGCAGGCTGGGAGATTCAATCCGGACCTGAAAAGTCCCAATATTTAACTCATATACATATTTAAAATATATGCAGAAAATATTTAAATGACTTACCTGTCTTCCCGCTGGTTTCCAGCGTGGTCTGGCCAGCTACTGTTCTCCAGCTCTGGGAGATGTACATGCGTTCCAGGCGCATGTGCAAATCCCTGTTCAAGACCACAGACGCGCGTCTCCCACCCCGACCTGACAGAAAGCTGCGGGTCGCAATGGGAGAATTGCGGCCGACATTTCAGAATGGGTAGCCGAAGCACAGAGTCGAAATTACCTATAATGGAGAAACCGGGGTATGGAAAGGCAGGCAGTGGATCAGAAATAGAGTAGAACTGAAACACAGTGGTACAATTGGAAAAAAAGAGTTCAATCCAGACGCTAATTAATGTTTCCTCTACTCTGCTCCAACAATACACAATAGGCAGGATTTACCGCGCAACCCTCTGTATGTTTCGCGGCGACAGGAGGCAGCCCATCATTGGTCAATGGCGGGATCTTTCTGGTCCTATTGTTATCAATGCGGTTTGCCACTGAATGCATCCCTGACCGCCGGCAAACCTGCGGCTGGGGTGTGACGTCAGCGGGACTGGAAAATCGTGCCAGTGTATTTGGCTGGAAAGTTCTAGCCCTTACTTTTAATTTAATTCACAGAGTCATAGAGGTTTACAGCATGGAAACAGGCCCTTCGGCCCAACTTGTCCATGCCGCTCTTTTTTTTAAAACCCGTAAGCTAATCCCAATTGCCTGCATTTGGCCCATATCCCTCTATACCCATCTTACCCATGTAACTAAATGCTTTTTAAAAGACAAAATTGTACCCACCTCTACTACTACTTCTGGCAGCTTGTTCCAGACACTCACCACCCTTTGTATGAAAAAATTGCCCCTCTGGACACTTTTGTATCTCTCCCCTCTCACCTTAAACCTATGCCCTCTAGTTTCAGACTTTTCTATCTTTGGGAAAAGATATTGACTCTCTAGCTGATCTGTGCCCCTCATTATTTTATAGACCTCTATAAGATCACCCCTCAGCCTCCTACGCTCCAGAGAAAAAAGTCCCGGTCTATCCAGTCTCGCCTTATAACTCAATCCATCAAGTCCTGGTAGCATCCTAGTAAATCTTTTCTGCACTCTTTCTAGTTTAATAATATCATTTCTATAATAGGGTGACCAGAATTGCACACAGTACTTCAAGTGTGGCCTTACCAATGTCTTGTACAACTTCAACAAGACTTTCTAACTCCTGTACTCAATGTTTTGACCTAGGAAACCAAGCATGCCGAATGCCTTCTTCACCACTCTGTCCACCTGTGACTCCACTTTCATGGAGCTATGAACATGTATGCCTCGATCTCTTTGTTCTGTAACTCTCCCCAATGCCCTACCATTAACTGAGTAAGTCCTGCCCTGGTTCAATCTACTAAAATGCATAACCTCACATTTGTCTAAATTAAACTCCATTTGCCATTCATCAGCCCACTGACCCAATTGATCAAGATCCAGTTGCAATTGGAGATAACTTTCTTCACTGTCCACTATGCCACCAATCTTAGTGTCATCTGTAAACTTACTAACCATGCCTCCTATATTCTCATCCAAATCATTAATATAAATGACAAATAACAGTGGGCCCAGCACTGATCCCTGAGGCACACTGCTGGTCACAGGCCTCCAGTTTGAAAAACAACTCTCTACAACCACCCTCTGGCTTCTGTCAAGAACAGTAAGAAGTTTAACAACACCAGGTTAAAGTCCAACAGGTTTATTTGGTAGCAAAAGCCACACAAGCTTTCGAGGCTCTGAGCCCCTTCTTCAGGTGAGTGGGAATTCTGTTCACAAACAGAACTTATAAGACACAGACTCAATTTACATGAATAATGGTTGGAATGCGAATACTTACAACTAATCCAGTCTTTAAGAAACAAAACAATGGGAGTGGAGAGAGCATCAAGACAGGCTAAAAAGATGTGTATTGTCTCCAGACAAGACAGCCAGTGAAACTCTGCAGGTCCACGCAACTGTGGGAGTTACAAATAGTTCTGTCAAGAAGCCAATTTTGTATCCATTTAGATACCTCACCCTGAATTCCGTGAGATTTAACCTTATGCAGCAACCTATAATGCGGTACCTTGTCAAAAGTCCATGTAGACAACATCAACTGCACTGCCCTCATCTACCTTCTTGGTTACCCCTTCAAAAAACTCAATCAAATTTGTGAGACATGATTTTCCACTCACAAAGCCATGCTGACTGTCCCTAATCAGTCCTTGCATCTCTAAATTCCTGTAGATCCTGTCTCTCAAAATACCTTCCAACAATTTACCCACCACAGATGTGAGGCTCACTGGCCTGTAGTTCCCAGACTTTTCCCTGCAGCCCTTTTTAAACAGAGGCACAACATTTGCCACTCTCCAACCTTCAGGCACCTCACCCATGACTATCGATGATTCAAATATGTCGGCTAGGGGACCTGCAATTTCCTCCCTAGCCTCCCACACTGTCCAGGTCCCGGGGATTTATCTATCTTGATGCGCTTTAAGACTTCCAGCACCTCCTTCTCTGTAATATGTACATTCCTCAAGACATCACTATTTATTTCCCCGAGTTCCCTAACATCCAATAATTCCTTTATTTAAAGCAAAATACTACAGATGCTGGAATTCTGAAATAAGATTCAATTAATTGACTCACTCTCTACAGATGCTGAAGATTTGCAGCATTTTCTTTCATCAGTTTGACTTTTTTAAATTTTCAGCTCAGTGAATGGCTATTCTAATGATCTTTCTGCTATAATTAGCATTGCTCTCAAGTGTAACTTTACCCAACATATGTAATTTAGTAAAAATGATTTTCAACATCAGCATCAAGTCATATCAAGTTATTTTAATGTATTGGAATAGATTTAAAAATTTAATTTAATTAACAATTAATAAATATCAATTTAATTAGAACAGTTTGATCTCTGTGATAAGTATTTTTTCTTCAGTTGTTATTCATTGATGTGCAATTTTATTTTTTTAGCGAAGAAGAAATAAAGTTAAAGTTTATTTATTAGTCACAAGTAAGGCTGACATTAACACTGCAATAAAATTACTGTGAAATTCCCCTGGTCGCCAAACTCCGGCGCCCGGTCGGGTCAATGCACCTAACCAGTACGTCTTTCAGAATGTGGGAGGAAACCGGAGCACCTGGAGGAAACCCACACAGACACGGGAAAAGCATGCAAATTCCAAACAGACAATGACCCAAGCCGGGGATTGAACCCATATTCCTGATGTTGTGAGGCAGTAGCGCTGACCACTGTGCCACCGTGTCGCTCCAATGTTACCTGGAATGAATTTCCATTTGGATAATGAAGCGGAATTGAACTGAATGCAAAAGACTTCATTTCAATGAATCACTACTCAACCCAGAACCTTTCCCCATCACTTACATCTAAAGAGAATTTGTGATCATTCTCAAACAATGAAGACTTGCAGTTATTTCATACCTTTAACACCATCAGGTTAGCCCCACGCGTAGCCAGGTAAGTACTTGTGAAGACTAACTTGATCAAATTCTTCGATGAAATAACAGAGAAGCTTGAAAAACGTGATAGAACAAATGTTGTGCATATGGACTTTAGGAAGTTATTCATCAAATTGCCACACATGAGATGGAAGCCCATTGAATTAAGGGAAAGTTACAGGATGGATACAAAATTGCTGAGTGTCAGGAAGCAAAGGGTGCTGGTAGATGAATATTTTTCCAACTGCAAGGTGGCAAGCAGTGGTGAGCCTTATGGGTTAGTTTTGGGTCCATGACCCAGGTGTGGAGAGCAACAATATAGAGTTTGATGAATAAAAATTTGACAAATTAGTCGATAATAATGAGGATAGTTATTGCTTGGGAATGACATTGACAGGATGGTGAACTGGACAGTTGCATAGCAAAAGGAGACCAATATGGAGCAGAATAAAATAGTGCATTCTGGGAGGACAAATGTGGAAAATCAGATTATAAATGCACATTTTCTAAAAGTCAGCTGCCTTTGATGCCTATATACACAAATCTTAGTAAGTACCAGGGAAAGCTGGTAAGGTGGTTACAAAAGCTTCAGGGTTACTTGGGTTTATTAATAGAAGAATAGAATATAAAAGCAAAGAGACTATATAAAAAATTTACAAATTAATGTTTAGACCTCAATTGAAGCATTTGGACAATTCAGGACAGCACATCTCAGAGAAGATGCAACACCATTCGTAAGGATCAAAGGAGCTTAGTTACCAGTGATGGAGGACTTGAGGAGAAGCTGGGTAGAAATTTTAAGTTGATGATACATTTTGATAGCACAGATCAATAATAAACTATTCCCTCTAGCTAACATGTCAGTATAACTGCATACCAGATTCAAAATCATTGCCAAAAGATCTGGAATGGAGCTGGGGATAAATTATTTCACTTTAAAGAGTTGTTGGAGAATAAAATGTTTTCCCTGAAAAGTTGGTGGAAGTTGATTGCATAAATAATTTTAAAAGGGAGTGGGACACACTTCAGCTCTCTCTTCCAGCTCTTTCTCCAGCTAAGAATCATAGAACATTAGAATCCCTACAATCCAGAAGGAGGCCATTTGACCCATCGAGCCTGCACCAGCAACAATCCCACCCAGCCTCTATCCCCTTTACCTGATGTAATTACCCTGCTAATCCCCCTGACACTAAAGGACAATTTAGCATGGCCAATCAATTTAACCTGCACATCTTTGGAGTATGGGAGGAAACCAGAGCACCCGGAGGAAACCCACACTGACACGAGAAGAACGTGCAAACTCCACACAGATGGTAACCCAAGGCTGGAATTGAACCTGAGTGCCTGGCAATGTGAGGCAACAGTACTAACCACTGTGCCACCGTGCTGCCCTATTTGTTTACTTTTCCCTGAGTCCACACCTAGACTTAACCAATCAAGCACAGAGAGCAGCAGTCGTAAACACACTAACATAATCAAGCACAGAACAATTGACCACTATGTTATGCACTGCAAAAATACAGCAAATTCACATCACAGCATTTCAATGGTGAGGCAGACAGTGAGATGTAATTTTTTTGAAGCTAATGGCAGATTTGGAGAAGTTGGTCAACAAATTTTGGATATTTCTGTTTAATAGAATATCTACTCCTCACCTGAAGTTGCTGTATTATTTAAATAATGGTTTGTATCATTAGCCACACCATTATTTTGGCAGCAAATTCTGACCCAATTTCAATGTTCCACCATTAAAAGAACTGAAAAGCTTTTGATTTAAAAAGGAAACTTGTTGACATTAAGGACTTC
Source organism: Mustelus asterias (assembly GCF_964213995.1). NCBI lineage: Eukaryota > Metazoa > Chordata > Chondrichthyes > Carcharhiniformes > Triakidae > Mustelus > Mustelus asterias. Next base: position 53,997,642 of record NC_135819.1, read on the forward strand.
TGGCTTTTTAAGTCCCATTAATGCTGTGTTTCTGCTGCGTTTCTAAAAAGGTATAAATCTTTAATATAAACATTTGTAGATTAACTGTTGCTAGATGCTGTGCATATCTAATGCTGAAGGAAAACATGGAATGCATATATTTAATTTATATAGCTGTTATAAAACCCAGTGTTTTAGGATGCTGGCGTGTTATATTTGTCACATTTCAGAAGCTTGTGATCATTTTCCATGCAAAAGATTTGGAAATAAGTTATTGTAAATTTTGTGGGCCTTAACCTCTTTAAAGTGACATTCAGTGATTGTCACTCCATGCCCAATTTCTTACTTGATATTTTTTCGATCCGATCCGATCTCGCCCGAACTTCCGACTTGGGCAGAAGAAGTTTGCCCAGATGAAGTTTGTACTTCTGGGCAATTGCCGTACAAACATTAACTGGGACCTTTGGAAGAGAATTCCCCAGTGCATCTTTGGGATACCCCTCCCATATGATGTAAGAGAACTTAGACATTACAACCCTGTATTTTACAGGGTATTCATATAGGTTAAAGACATCTCTGAGGGCGGTAGGTAGTTAATAATTTAATGAGGTATATTAATGCTGTTTATGTATAGTCTCCAAACAATAAGGAATTTGTTAACTTGTCTAAATAAATGATTAATGCTTCACACGAATTGTGTTGGAGACTTGGGGAGGAGGTCTTAAAGGCATTCCTTTCCTGACTGGGAGCAGCACAGTTAAAACTCAGAGACAGACACAGGCAATCAGACAGTTGAAGCAGAAAGTTGAACAACAATGAAGTCACAGAAAACATTTGTGAGTTTTATTGTTGTCTGTGATTGAAATATTTTAAGCTGTAAGGTTAATGTTTTTTCATGTCCTTAAGCTGTAAGGTTAATGTTTTTTCATATCCTCAGAGAGATTTTCCCAATTACATGATTTCCAGCAGCAGGCTTTTGTGAATTTAAATCAAAAAAGACTATTTATTAGCACACACATGTCCCAGAAGTTTAAATGGAATGTCTTACCATCAGACAAACACAAAGATTAGATACAGATGAAGAACAAAACAATACAATTACTGCCTAGAATCATTCAGTCCCTTTTGTATCGGGCCTGTAGTTTCTTGGATGAATTGATACTTTAGTTTGAGTGGATATCTTATAAAAGCAGAGGATTTTCAATAAGCTGTGAGTTCTTCTTGCAGTTGAATTGCCAGGAAGTCAACTCTCAGGTGAACTTTCAACTTTCAAGGTTTGGCTGTGTAATACAATGGCTGTGTAGTTGTCTTGCAGCTGGTTCAATGGTTCAGATGGTGTTTTTGAGGGTTTTAAGTTTATTTATTAGTGTCACAAGTAGGCTTACATTAACTCGGCAATGAAGTTACCATGAAAATCCCCTAGTCGCCACACTCCGGCGTCTGTTCAGGTACACTGAGGGAGAATTTAGCATGGCCAATGCACTTCACCAGCACTTCTTTCCATCTGTGGGAGGAACACATGCAGACACGAGGAGAATGTGCAGACTACGCACAGGCAGTGACCCAAACCGGGAATCGAACTCGGGTCCCTGACACTGTGAGGCAGCAGTGCTAACCACTGTGCCATTGTGCCACCCCAGGTATCTGTTTCTGAACAGATTCTGCTGTTACATTTTTAAAAGCAAGTAACAAACAGGGCTGCTTTACCTGTGCAACCTGTGACAAGCTCAAGGTCCTTTCCCAGATAAAGTGGTGAATTAGATCAGTAAAGATCCTGCGTTGTGACTTTTCACACCCTGAGAGTTTTGAGAAGCCAAGATCTTGGTGTTTGAGTTAGGAACCATCACGATACAATAAAAAGTTGATGAGATATATTTCATATTTGTCTAGCACCCATTGATTTTTGATGTCTCTCTAGTCCATGGTCCTTTCTACAGATGCTGCTTTCTTGACAAAGGGGTGTGTGAATTTCACAAGTGGCTGTGATTGTCCATGTGTCGGAGAGAGTTCACCAGCCATTCACACCAGCGGGATTCTCCGCTCCCACTGGCAGTGCACTCCCTCCTGTGAGTTTCACGCCGGCGTGGGCTGACATTAATGGGAAATCCCATTAACAGCGGCGGGACCAGAGAATCCCACCACCAGCGCACCACCACCCGCTGGCGAGAAACACGCGGCTGGGAGGATGGAGAACTCCCTCCCCCCCGTAATTAGGTACTTGCTTGAGTTTCAGTATTGTCTGGAGCTGTGTACTGCCAAGTCACGTGATGCACTACAGCCATCTTAAACAGCTTTTGGTATCTACCTTTAAAAATATAGCTTTGAAGTTTATAATATCTTCATGTCTGTGCTAGGCATGACAATGGGGAGTTGGAAATGAGTTGAAGTTTAGCAAGGTGATGTGAGATGTGAGAATGATGTGAGAAAGTGTACGTATTATTATTTATCATTATTCAAAGACATGCTGTGCTGCTTGAATTAAGTGTATCTGATCAGAAATGTTGCTCTGCACATTCGCTAAGTGTTAAATAAAGCAGCTTAATGTTTCTTTAAAATTCTCATTTAACCAAGTATATTCTCAATCTGCCTTTCAGACAAATTGAAGAAATAAAAGAGCAAAAGACATGAATAACCAGATCAGATCAAGGGTATATTATTGCTGCACCTCACATTATGCTATCACCTAGGTTAATGTGGACTACTGTGAAATAATTTCCAGAATAATAGATGCTCAGAACATTAACGGGAGTGAATGAAAGCTTGAATTGGAGAAGGTTATAAGGCTGATCTAATTTTGGTAAATGCAAATTACTGCGGATGCTGGAATCTGAAACAGAAACAGGAAATGCTGGAAAATCTCAGCAAGGCGGACAGCATCGGTGGAGAGATACTGACGAAGGGTTAGTTCTGACAAAGGGTCACCCAGACTTGAAACGATAGCTCTGTTCTCTCTCCAATCTTGATACATGTGTTTTGCAACATCCACTGTGTGAATGGGTGTAAATCAACTTCAGCACCTCACATCGTAGGCTCGATCTTACCTGCCGTTCACGCCACACTCCTGCTGCAGCGAGGTTGGAGAATTTGGTGACAAGCCAAATCTCCATTCGTTGTGGTGGGTTGGGAAAATCCCACAGGCATGAATGGTGGTAAGATTCCAGCCAGTGACTTTTTGCTTTTTCAATTAGATCGATTGAGTTGAAGAATAAAGCAGAGAGTTAGTTTCTTACCAGGAAGAAAGAGAAAGTTTTGATTTTCTATGTGGACTGATATGTCTTCTACTCACTGAATTCTCAGTGATATTGGTAGTTGTTTGGAATGAATCATTTATCTACCATCTCTGTTGAGGCATTGGTCGGAAGAAAATGGAAAATTAAAGTGTAAAAAAATCAAAAGATTCAGAAAATATTACATTGGCAGGCAATTAAGGGAATATTGGGTAGGGGAAAACATGACAACATGGGCGGCACAGTGGTTAACACTGCTGCCTCACAGCTCCAGGGACCTGGGTTCGATTCCCGCTTGGGTCACTGTCTGTGTGGAGTTTGCACATTCTCCCCATATCTGTGTGGGTTTCCTCGGGGTGCTCCGGTTTTCTCCCACAGTCCAAAGATGTGCGGGTTAGGCTGATTGGCCATGCTAAATTGCCCCTTAATGTCCTGGGATGTGTAGATTAGAAGGATTAGTGGGGTAAATATGTGGGGTTACGGGGATAGGGCCTGAGTGGGATTGTGGTCGGCGCAGACTTGATGGGCCAAATGGCCTCCTTCTGCATTGTAGGGATTCTATGAATCTATGATTAAAAGCTGGTGGGCTTGATACTAGCTCAAAGGAGAGAGGGAACAAGAGGGTGGATATTGTTTTGTGGTCTGTTGGAAGGACAGGTTTCCCCCCAGTTCCTGCTGAATTTAACAGCAGGAGCTGATTTATATTTTTCACCTCAGTTTCCGAGCTGCAGCCAGCCAGACTGAAAGCTTAGCTGGCTGTTAGTAGGTAAGCCAACAGCACTGCACTGCAGCCCAGGAGGGCGGTATGGATTGCAGGATTCAGGGGAGGAGATCCGAAGAGGCTCAGGGGAGAGTTGGGGAGGGGAAAATTGGAAGGGTCAGAGGTGTCTGACTGCAGGGAGTGGGTGAAGCAGGTAAACTGGATTCAGAAAGGTAAGTGGGGAGACTCATATCTCCCGAATCCAGCAGTCCTCACCTCCCTTCACCTGACAGGCTTCCCAAGGTTCAGGAAAACTGGCTGGCTAGGATTGTGTTAAAATTGTGGTTAGCGCACAGCCTCTTTACAATTTTTAAGTGATCAACCCTCCTCCCGAGAGTGGGCTGGCAGGCCATGCCCATTTTGTCCTGTCTCCGTTAAAGCCAGAAGTGGGGGAGGTTAAGCAGAAACAGAAAATGCTGCAGAAACTCAACAGATCTGACAGCATCTGTGGGGAGAGAACCGAGCCAACGTTTCGAGTCAGGATGACCCTTCATTGGATGAAGGGTGGATTTCAGATTTACAATTGTAAATTCTGGTGGGGTTAAAATTCCCACCTGTGTGATTAAGGTACAAACAATTGGGTAGAGTTTCACCTGGCATTGTAGTTCAGCTGCCAGCTTATAGAAACTGGACTTCCGTTCTGTTGATTTCAGCTTGGGCAGCAAGCTGAAACTCATCTAATTTACAATGGTTCTGAAAATATTGCTACATTCTGGTGCTTCAATGTGCTGCAGGAATACCAACTCCACACCCGCCCCCCTCCCACCCCACCTCCCACCCCACCTCACCTCCCCCAACTCCCCCCACCCAAACCCTTCATCACCCCACCAAGACTAAATTCAGACATTTTCATTTGCATGAACCAGAAATCCCACATAGATCCTGTTATGTATGTTGGGGCATTGCCCCTTAAAGGGAACGGATCGGGTGACCCTGGGTGTGGGGTGATCTGCCCGGGGACCGCCCCGAGAGGGCAGTTGTCGTTTGGAATGCGGAGCGAGTAAGACCTGCAAATAAATACCTGTGTTCCCTGACGCCTGTCTGTGGAGTGAATTCTTGAGGATGTCCCTCAGTAGTAAAGAATGTTGTAACAGATCCTAAGGTGCAGATGAAGTTGAAGTAAGCATCCAAGAAAGATCCTGAAGCAGTACCCACCACCAGCTTCTCAGAGAGATGCAGTTGGAAAGAGATTTGCCAATTGCCTGTCCGGACTCGCCCAACTGCTGGTTTAAAGCTAATTAAAATCACACTGAAGATCCGTACATGAAAACCTGAACAAGAATCTAAGTGAAAATCCTTACAATCAGAAAGCTTGCCCTCAAGGTGAATGCATTACATAAACCAACAACGCTGACTGATAATTTTTGAATTGTTTAACCGTCAATTGACCTTGCAACAACCTTGGATACTGATTCTACTTTATCCTACTTCTCAGGGATTTTTTGGTTCAACTTGGTTACAAAGACACAACATTTAGAAAAGTATTTCTTCAAGCAAAATGGTTATATTTTTACTTGTGTTCCAAAATTTAACAAAATGCATATTTCTCCTCCTTTACTTCCAATCAATCTCTTGGAGCTAGAAAATCCTGAACAGAACTTATATATATTATATATAAAATATATTTATATATATGTGAGTCTAGTGAAAAAAATTGTCAAGGCAAAACTAATGCTTAATTGCAAGAAGTCTCATTCAGTCCTGTTAGTCTCTTAACGGTTTCTTAAGGTTCCAGTATGGTGCCCTTCACCATATCTCGATCAGATAGGGATCTATTTTTGTGACAAGGTTATCTGATTGAGATTTCCATTCATTATAACAGAGACTCAAAGTAGATGCTCATTACCTAACTGAAATCAAAAGGGTGAGAATAAATAGCTAGCTTGCAGGAGTTTGCTTTTATGCCTCACCTTGCACTTGATTTTAACTCTGTATAAAGTGGATACATTTTGAATGAGTTTAAATCTCACCCTTTATGTCTAATATTTTGCTACATGATGGAAAATATGTCTTGTGTTAGCTTAATATTTTGTCGAATACATATTTCATCAAGTGACTTAGTTAAGAAGAAATAAAGACGTCTACCAATTAGTAAATAAAACCTAACACTTAATGGAATGAAATGTAATGGTTGACTTAGTTATCCCGTCATCAGAACACCAAGATTCTGTTGCACCTTGATCCCTAGTGTTTTCATTGTACACAAAGATGACTTTCTTGCTGTCAAGTTGCATCACCTGTCATTTTTTAAGAGTGTATTTCAATAAATGGGATCAAATGAAAAATAAACTTTCTTTTGTTGTTTCATCTACAAAGGTCATATTCCTGCTCTGTTTACAATGTTAGTTTATCTTTGACAGGAAGAAAGCCCGTGTCGATTGGAACACGTCATGACTTCTTTTGAAGCTGTCAGAATTTTATTTACATTGTTTGGTGGTAAAATGACACAAATTCATAATGATCGTTTGGAGAGCCGGTGCCGACATGACGGGCCAAATGGCCTCCTTCTGCGCCGTAACAATTCTGTGATTCTGTGAAAATAAGGTTACGTGCTAAGAATTCTCATTTCCTATGAAAGAGAAGGAGGTTACACTGAAATGCAGTGTTGTCAGTATAGAAAATCTCTGCATGAATTGGCTGGCATCCCACAGCTGAGATTATAGATTATGGCTGGGATCTTCGTGCCCCACTGTGGGTGGACCCGCTGTGGGGCAAGCTGCAGGCCAGCCAAAAGTCCATTGACTTTCGGCAGGACTGGATGATCCCAGCGGTAGCTGGGGCTGGAAAACCCCAACCTTTCCTGAATTTCCTCATTGCTTTCAGCACCATGAATGTGAAAGAAAGTGGTGGAAATTTGCATTTCATGTACTCTGTTGTGAATTTCCTCCAATCTTTTTAACGTAGCAAATCTGTTTGTGTGTCAAAGCTCCTGGGGTCTTATTTGTATAGCTGCACTATTCACGTACATGACTGTTTCCTTGGTTTATGGTGATCCAGTAATTGCAATAACTTTACTGAAAATAAATAGTCTACCGCTGTCCTTGGCACTCCAGTTAAGTGAAAATGAGGGGTTGGCGGGGACCTACTTCACTTACTAATTAAAGGCTTTCAAACAACTTGTTTTAAACCCCATCTTTAATCTTCTTTCATTACTGAAACCCATATTTCATTTTACTATAGTGTTTCCCTCTCTTCCTATTTGCAACCCCCAGCCCCAAACTCAGATCAATCGCAGGCAGGGGATGACTTTTTCCTGGGTCCATCCCTCTTTTCAGTCACACTGGAGGAGGATTTTCAGCAGCAGTATGTCTAGCCAGAAGAACCCAAGCAGACCGCCGGGTACTACCCTCCGCAAACTGTATAGGGTGCAATGGTTCTATAATGACTAAGGAGCTGCGCATCTAATGGCTGCACCTCTGTAAGGATACTGCTTTTATTCACCCTCCACTGCCACTGTCTTGAGCGTGACAATTAAAGCAGCAACAGCCCTCAACATTTATGCCTCTGGAATGTTTCAGGCTACAACGGGGAGTCTGTGAGACATTAATCAGGGGGCTGTCATCGCATTTGACAGATGTCCTCTTTCATGGAGTAACCCAATTCATGCGCTTTTGGCCCCAGCCCACCGCAGGGAGCAGAGACACATAGGCAGTGCCTTCAGCCAGTAGTTGGATTCCCCCCCAGCCCAGGGTGACATGATGGCATGTGTATAGCACAGAATGCACCAACCTTCTGTTGCAATCACTGACATGTGTGAGTAGAAAAATGGTCCATTCCCAGAATGTCTGGATTGTCTGTGATACAAAGCAGTCTGTAATATCACTCATTTCTGCAAAGGGGCGTCAGGAGGCAAGTTTGGCTACCCAATATTTAGATATATAAACGGGAGTGCAACAATGAAAGCTCCTTGTTAGCAGAATTGGAAATCATGACCCTTACACTCACCCACACATATGGTTCTCCAATCTTTTGGAAGAAGATTAACTGATTAATACTTTAGTAAGATGATGCTAGATTCAAATCATTAATAAACACAGGAGGGAGAAAGGAATCGAATAATATATTGCTGGGTGTAGATGAAGAGGGGTGGGAGGATGCTCCTGTGTTACATAAACACCAGCATTGACCTGTTAAAACTGCTTTATTTTACAGAAAGGACATCAATGTACAGAGTAAAAGTTAATCACTTCACCTTATTTGATCACCTCCTTGCAATAATGAAAAATGTACCATTTGCCAATGGGTCTGGAGTCACATGTAGGCCAGACTATGTAAGGATGGCAGATTTCCTTCCCTGAAGGACATTGATGAATTAGATAGGATTTTACAATACTTCATATCCGTTACTACTGAGACTAGATTTTTTTAAAATTCCACATTTAACTTAATTGATGAAATTTCTGATTTCTCAGCTGTTATGGTGGGATTTGAACTCACACCCAGAGTATTAGTGCAGGTCTCTGAATTACTCGTCCAGTAACATGGCCAATATGCTAACTGTGTAAATAACACATTATTTCAGTTGTTACTGAATCAAATCCCAACTTGCTCTGGACCTTGTCAGTTCCCTTGCTGAGTGCACTGTCCTAAAGAAAGATCCTCTGACAAAGGGTCACCTGGACTCGAAACGTCAGCTCTTTTCTCTCCTTACTGATGCTCCCAGACCTGCTGAGATTTTCCAGCATTTTCTCTTTTGGTTTCAGATTCCAGTATCCACAGTAATTTGCTTTTATACACTGTCCTAAACTTTACTTAGTTTTTTCAACAGATATCAACTAATCTTGAATATGCAGCTCTGCATTTTTTGTGGGCTTCTTGACAGGCCATTTCAGAGTTTATCCCTTGCTTTCTTCCCTGCCCTGGTGGTTGGCCAACACAGCTGCTAATTAAACTGGCCACTGTCCATGCCCAGGTGTTGGCACCTTGAAACTGCCTCTTGCAACATTTGCAAATGCTGAGACAGTTTAGTCGCTGAAGTGTGAATGGTTGTTGGTATGAATTAAAAACAATCCTTGATAATCTGTGATTATTCTGGGATGGCACCTCAACTGACTTCTGATCTGTAGCCCCAACTGCCTTGCAAATCTAAGCCCATTAAGTCATTTTTTAATTTACCAGTCCGTTTTAATATAAATTATATCAGGCTCTCCCCTTCCATGTTCAAAAACTCAAAACGTGACAGGAACCAAAAGTGATAGGATGGCACAGTAGCACAGTGGTTAACACTGCTGCCTCACAGCCCCAGGGACCCAAATTCATATTCTGACCTCGGGTCACTGTCTGCACAGAGTTTGCACATTCTCCCCATGTCTGCGTGGGTTTCCTCCGGTGATCTGGTTTCTTCCCACAGTCCAAAGTTGTCCAGGTTAGGTGGATTGCTAAATTGCTGCCTAGTATCCAAAGATGTGTAGGTTAGGTGTATTAGCCATGGTAAATGCATGGGTTTACAGAGATAGGGTGGGGGTGGCTGTCTGGGTAAGATGCTCTTTTGGTGAGTCGGTGCAGACTCGATGGGCTGATTGGCCTCCTTCTGCGCTGAAGGGATTCTATGATTCTATTCTAGATTTGTTGTGTTATACAGCAAAATACCAAATTTGCAAATACTTCTTTGTTATACCTCTCATGTTGAATCTCAAAGTTTAAACTATTTGAACTCAATGTCAATCTAAACCAAATTCAGGTATCTGGTACATACATGCATTGCACTTGTGGGTACAGAGGAGGTGTACCAGGAAGGCCCCAAGGATAAGGTACTTCAGCTACAGGGCCAAACTGGAGAAGATGAGGTTGTTCTCTAAAAGCACAGAAGATTAAAGGGAGGTTCAGCAGAAGTTGTTCAAAATTATGAAGAGCTTTGATCGAGTAGATAGGGACAAATTATTTCCACTGGCAGGAGGGCCAATAAATGAGGGATTTAAGATGACTGGAATGCTGGGGGAAGGTCAGGAGAATATATTTACGAAGATGTCTTTATGATTTGGGTTGAATTACTTGAAAAGGTTGTGGAAGCAGATTCAGTGATAACTTTCAAAAGGGAATTAGATATATAATTGAAAAGAAATTTGCAGGGTTATACAGAAGAGTAGGTGTGTGGAACTAATTGGTTTTCTCTTTGAAAAGCTGGCACAGTAGCTCAAATGGCCTCCTTCTGTGCTGTACGTATTTAAGCACATTATTCATTCAGGAGCAGACAGTTTTGCATTCAACCGATACAAACACTGCAAAATATGTATAAAGGGAAGTCCATACAGGATCAAAGGCAGTATTAACACATTAGAAAGAATTATCAGAGTATTTGCACTTACATTCATTCTAAAGCCCATCAATCAAATGAATGACCGTGTCATATAAACAGCTTTCGTTGTGGGAGTGTAACTGTTGTGTTATTAAACTAATAGTCGCGAGGTTGTGAATTTAAATTTCACCATGGCAAACCATGAAATTCCATAAATCTACCGTCAAAAATTGATAATAAGCAAACAAAGCATTTACTTTTATAAAAGCCCCACTAACTTATTTACAGAAAGTTCTAAAGACTTCAACCACATCTAGAGGTGGCTGGTAAATGTCATCCTTGATCACATTTTGAGAACAAAAAGTACATGTGCACAAAGAAAGGTAGCGTAGCATTATACTGAGGATCATCGAGATGCTCACATATCCTGCCAGTGAACCACGTCACGATGAGTGTAAGTGTTAACAATCTCTGAATTAAACCTTCGGAGATCTCAATTCACCTTTTTCAAAGAAAGAGGATGGTTTGAAGTTTGTGGACCTAGTCAGTAACTCTTGGCTTTGCAAACATAAAATGGTAACCTTGACAATGACTCCCTTTACAAATCACAGCCTCCATAAACACTTGTTTTTAAAGAGTACTTTTCTTAGAAATCTTAGAAACCCTACAGCACAGAAAGAGGCCATTCAGCCCATCGAGTCTGCACTGACCACAATCCCACCCAGGCCCTACCCCCATATCCCTAGATATTTACCCACTAATCCCTCTAACCTACGCATTCCAGGACACTAAGGGCAATTTTTTAGCATGGCCAATCAACCTAACCCGCACATCTTTGGACTGTGGGAGGAAACCGGAGCACCCGGAGGAAACCCACGCAGACACGAGGAGAGTGTGCAAACTCCACACAGACAGTGACCCAAGCCGGGAATCGAACCCAGGTCCCTGGAGCTGTGAAGCAGCAGTGCTAACCACTGTGCTACCACGCCGCCCACTAGTCGAGAAGTTTTCCATTTTCCATTTGCCACAAAACATAACGAATCCCCAAAATCTAGTACGGTACAGAGTGATCATTATTCCACATAACGTACAGAAAGAACCAACGAATATTCATACAAACGATTCCAATTATCAATCATTGCAATTGTTGTAGTCGGTGTCTCCTCTTGTACAGATAAAGGATACAAAGAAGAATGGGGCTTCTCGGGATAACAGGATACGATCATGAACACATGGCCCCATGGTGCACAGCCTCCTCCACAGGATAACAGAACTATATAATATACAGGATAATATACAGCCAACCGGAACCTAACTCAATATCCCAGGACCTCCAAGCAATAAAAGGATAATCCAGAAAAAGGGGAACCTCATGGTACCACCATTTGTACAGGATGTGGTGTGTCAGCATATGCTGTCATGTGCAGGAACCAGTAATGATGTGGAGATGCCGGCGTTGGACTGGGGTAAACACAGTAAGAAGTTTAACAACACCAGGTTAAAGTCCAACAGGTTTATTTGGTAGCAAAAGCCACACAAGCTTTCGGAGCTCCAAGCCCCTTCTTCAGGTGAGTGGGAATTCTGTTCACAAACAGGGCATATAAAGACACAGACTCAATTTACATCAATAATGGTTGGAATGCGAATACTTACAGCTAATCAAGTCTTTAAGGTACAAACAACGTGAGTGGAGAGAGCATCAAGACAGGCTAAAAAGATGTGTATTGTCTCCAGACAAGACAGCCAGTGAATCTCTGCAGGTCCAGGCAAGCTGTGGGGGTTACAAATAGTGTGACATGAACCCAATATCCTGGTTGAGGCCAGTAAGCCAAGGATTTGTACACCTCTCCTGGGCTCGCAACATTACAAACTACCCTCCTCTCCAGTCATATCAGAGGCACAGATCAGGTTCCACCATCACCAGAAAACCTAAACCATTTTCCATCAAGGAAACCACACTAACAAGAAGAAGAAGAGTCATCAAGATGCCTATCAACAAGGTATCTCAGGGAGAGATACAACCCTCCTCCTCCCATCATGACAAGGGAAGCCCTCCAGGATTAACTATAACAAATCAGAGCCTATACCAACACTCCACCCACCCGAGTGAAGAAAGGAAGCCCGAGAGAGAGAAGAACATCAGGATTATGCAATAGACGCCAGACGTAGTCTTTCCACATACACTTTTGCAGGACCAGGTTAAAGTCCAACAGGTTTATTTGGTAGCATGAACTTTTGGAGCACTGCCCTTTCATCACCGCTCGACAATCACCAGACAGGAGTGTTCCCTTCCTGTCGGGGAACACTTCAGCAGCCAAGGACGTTCAGACTCTGACCTTCAGGTAAGCGTTCTCCAAGGTGGCCTTCAAGACACACGACAACGCAGAATCACCGAGCAGAAACTGATAGCCAAGTTCCGCACACATGAGGACGGCCTCAACTGGGATCTTGGGTTCATGTCACACTATCTGTAATCCCCATGACTTGCCTGGGCTTGCAAAATCTTACTAACTGCCCTGGCTGGAGACAATTCACACCTCTTTAGCCTGTGCTTAACCCTCTCTCCACTCACATTGTCTGCACCTGTAAAGACTTGATTACCTGTAAAGATTCGCATTCCAACCATTATTTTAGTAAATTGAGTTTGTGTCTTTAGATGCCCTGTTTGTGAACAGAACTCCCACTTACCTGGCGAAGGAGCGGCGCTCCAAAAGCTAGTGGATTTTGCTACCAAATAAACCTGTTGGACTTTAACCTGGTGTTGTGGGACTTCTTTCTGTGCCGACCCCAGTCCAACGCCGACATCTCCACATCACTTTTGCAGGAAGGATACCAAGAACAGAACAATGCAACTTCACAAGGGACAGCTCACTGACCTCACCAGGAGATCCCAAACCCAGAAGGTCGACAGACAGACTGAAAGTCTCCATATGGGACCACTTAGATGAGGTGACCTTCTCCTCCAACCAGCCTAAACTTTAAATGAAGAGAGACACCAACAATGCTGAACTGAAGCCCCCAGATTTGTACTCAGGCTCGGCAACCAACAGGACACTACAGCCCTAGGGCAACCAAGGCTCGGGAGAGAGAGCAATCCAGAAGCTCCCAAAACAGAACATCTACTACCCCGTCCAAAATACTCTCCAACTGACCCTGATAAATACAGTCACTACTGCCCTAACCTGCTCGAAGACACCCTAAATTAAGCCAAGAATATTCACATCACTCCTATGCATTCAACAAAGCAAACTACCCCTTTCTCTAGGTACCCCAAAAGTGTCATTTAGACCCTACTTTGATGAGATTCAACCCATTTACACTCATCACAGAAACCCCAACAACTGGATAATATGGCCACCATTCCTTCCATGAGCCAAGCAATCAAACAACCACTGCTCCCAAAACATCATCCCTCCACTCCAACAACACTAGAGATGTCAATAACAAAAAAAGGGCCCAGTTCTTTCAAGGACAGTTTAAAGTTTATTTATTAGTATCACAAGTAGGCTTACATTAACACTGCAAAGAAGTCACTGTGAAAATCCCCCAGTCGCCACACTCCAGTGCCTGTTCGGGTACACTGAGGGAGAATTTAGCATGGTCAATGCACCTAACCAGCATATCTTTCGGATTGTGGAAGGAAACTGGAGCGCCTGGAGGAAACCCACGCAGATAAGGGAGAAAGTGCAGACTCTGCACAGACAGTGACCCAAGCTGGGAATTGAACCCAGGTCCCTGGTGCTGTGAGGCAGCAGTACTAACCACTGTGCCACCGTGCTGTTCACTGTGCTGCTTTACTTTCTCAGCAAACAAGCAAGAATTCCCAATATCTGAAAATGACAAAAAATACAAAAGAAAAACACAACCCCAATAGCTCCAATGGGTAATTTTCCCACCCACAATGAGGACTTACAAGATTTTACCAACTGTCTCCACACCAAACCACCCACCCGCCACCCTATTATTCTTCTTAGTTAAAAAATAAAATGTAGGGCACTAATAGTTGTACTCCCTCAGTGTAAATGCGAGGATGCACATGAAAGAAACCAGGTAAATACCGCATGACCTTCATGTCATACGACTAACTCAGTACACTCCTCAATGGAAAGAATGAAACCCATATACAATTAAACCACGCCCTCTCTCAGAGCACACCAGTTGATGAATACCATCAAAAAGACAAAATAGACAATCCTGATTTCCACAGTATAACAGGACAATAGGTGTCAAGCGCTTCTGTGCTCATACTCTTGTCAGGATAAAAGACAGAATCACAAAATCAGGATTATAATCTCAAGGGAACAAAGTTCAAGATTAAGAACAAACAAAGAACAAAGAACAATACAGCACAGGAACAGGCCCTTCGGCCCTCCAAGCCCGCGCCGCTCCCCGGTCCAGGATTGAATCCTGAATCCAGGATCCCCGCCCAATTTTCCAGCCTATCTACATACCAATATCCTATCCACCGAGCTGTCCCTCACAGCTACGATGCTTTGTTCATTACAACCTATTAACTTACCCCCACCCCCCCATTCCAGACCATGTGATCTCCAGGGAGAGGCGAAAACCCAGAGTGAAAAACCCCAGGGCCAATATGGGGGAAAAAAATCTGGGAAATTCCTCTCCGACCCCCTGAGGCGATCGAAACGCGTCCAGGAGATCACAATGGCCCTGATCACAAAATGCTTCCCAACCCTAGTCATTTCCACTTCCACGAACACCATATGAATTCCCTGCCCCCGAGACAGGTTCCCAACTATCCGCAGTCTCACTCTGTACTGGCACCAGCAAGATGATCATAGAATGAAGCCTTGAAACGAGAAACCAGGAACAATTAGCCCGCGCCGCTCCCTGGTCCAAACTAGACCACTCTTTTGTATCCCTCCATTCCCACTCCGTTCATATAGCTGTCTAGATAAGTCTTAAACGTTCCCAGTGTGTCCGCCTCCACCACCTTGCCCGGCAACCCATTCCAGGCCCCCACGACCCTCTGTGTAAAATATGTCCTTCTGATATCTGTGTTAAACCTCCCCCCCTTCACCTTGAACCTATGACCCCTCGTGAACGTCACCACCGACCCGGGGAAAAGCTTCCCACCGTTCACCCTATCTATGCCTTTCATAATTTTATACACCTCTATTAAGTCTCCCCTCATCCTCCGTCTTTCCAAGGAGAACAACCCCAGTTTCCCCAATCTCTCCTCATAACCAAGCCCCTCCATACCAGGCAACATCCTGGTAAACCTCCTCTGTACTCTCTCCAAAGCCTCCACGTCCTTCTGGTAGTGTGGCGACCAGAACTGGACGCAGTATTCCAAATGTGGCCGAACCAACGTTCTATACATCTGCAACATCAGACCCCAACTTTTATACTCTATGCCCCGTCCTATAAAGGCAAGCATGCCATATGCCTTCTTCACCACCTTCTCCACCTGTGACGTCACCTTCAAAGATCTGTGGACTTGCACACCCAGGTCCCTCTGCGTCTCTACACCCTTTATGGTTCTTCCATTTATCGTGTAGCTCCTCCCTACATTATTCCCACCAAAATGCATCACTTCGCATTTATCAGGATTGAACTCCATCTGCCATTTCCTTGCCCAAATTTCCAGCCTATCTATATCCTTCTGTAGCCTCTGACAATGTTCCTCACTATCTGCAAGTCCTGCCAGTTTTGTGTCGTCCGCAAACTTACTGATCACCCCAGTTACTCCTTCTTCCAGATCATTTATATTGATGAACTGCAGGTAAATATAACCATCCACGAGTGTGAAAAGGCCAAAGCCATGACAGGATCGTTGAGCAACATCCAGGATCCATCCAGAGTTTCACCGATGTCTCTGCACCTCCGCCATATCGTTGTCCAAATGTCCCAGCAAAGAAAGGCCTAGGCCCAGATGAGTGGCGAAGGCCCATCGCATACAGCCACCTCCAGCCTTTCTCAATGAACGCCGAAGACAAGACAATGTTAGACCGGTGGTCGGAGTCTTTGACCAACGCCAAGTCTCGAAGACTGGATACAATGTGCTTCATCGAGCACGGGACCAAGATTGTGAAAGCATGGCAGCCAGTTCTCACATTCAGCCGGGAATACATCCCCAGCTCCCTCGGGAGAATGTGCACCTGAATACTCCTTCTCCACTACCCCCCTCCCCCCTCAAGTCAACAAGGATGTAAGACACAACAGGGCAGCATGGTAGCACGCTGGTTAGCACTGCTGCTTCACAGCGCCAGGGACCCAGATTCGATTCCCGGGTTGGCTCTCTGTCTGCCCGGAGTCTGCACATTCTCCTTTGTCTGCGTGGGTTTCATCCGAGTGCTCCGGTTTCCTCCCCCATTCCGAAAGACATGCTGGTTAGGTGTATTGGCCATGCTAAATTCTCCCTCAGTGTACCCGAACAGGCACCGGAATGTGGTGACTAGGGGATTGTCACAGTAACTTCATTGCAGAGTTATAAGCCTACTTGTGACACTAATAAAATAAACTTAAACTTTAAACAGCATGAAGCAAGATTTCCAAGAACTGAAAGTGAGTTTCCACCGAGGAAAATTCCCTCTCCGTTGACAGGATTCTCTTTTCCTCTTTATCCATTCCCTTTGGGATAGCTCACAGTTCATCAAAATGAGCACCAAAATTCTGTGCCAGGGAGCTGTGAATGTTGTCCCCACCTTCACTCATCATGGCGGCAATCATCTCGATGCCAGCAGTATCACTGATGCATAAGCCCATTCAGCAGCGAAACCGGCACTGCGAAGTGAGGTCCACCCCAGTCGTCCCGGCCACCTCGATCAAATAAGGGTTTTCTTGACTTAGCTCAACTCCCCTTCTTCAAAATTTAGCTAGGATCTTCGAGGATCATCGCACAGATTATACACATCAGGACTGGATAATTATGGGTTTTGCATCAGAATTTTAAAAAAGCAAATTAAAAAACGAGTAGTGCCAGAGCTCGTTAAAAAGCAGCTGCTCCCGGGCTTACATAACATGACCCCCCGCGCCCCCACCCCCCGCCCCCACCACTCCCCAAACACTTTCTATTTGAATTTGGCAGTGACACTATAATGTAAATAGTCACAATCTCTTTCAGGGATTGCAAAAAGATTACTTTGTAGCTTTTAAAATTAATTTTAGACACGGAATATGTGTCTAAAGCTGTGGTGTTTCAAGGATGCTTCTGAAGCCATCTCTGAAGTATTGAGAAAAGAATTACTGCTTTAGATCAAACGTCTTGATTATTTAACTTAGAAAACACATGAAAGTCTAGAAGAAGGCTGCTAAATATTTTTGCTGTGGAGATGCCGGCGTTGGACTGGATGTCCCGAGGCATGGTACATTGGGGAAACTATGCAGACGCTGCGACAACGGATGAATGAACACCGCTCGACAATCACCAGGCAAGACTGTTCTCTTCCTGTTGGGGAACACTTCAGCGGTCACGGGCATTCGGCCTCTGATATTCGGGTAAGCGTTCTCCAAGGCGGCCTTCGCGACACATGACGGCGCAGAGTCGCTGAGCAGAAACTGATAGCCAAGTTCCGCACACACGAGGACGGCCTCAACCGGGATATTGGGTTCATGTCACACTATTTGTAACCACCACAGAGTTTCACTGGCTGTCTTGTCTGGAGACAATACACATCTTTTTAGCCTGTCTTGATGCTCTCTCCACTCACGTTGTTTTGTTTCTTAAAGACTTGATTAGTTGTAAGTATTCGCATTCCAACCATTATTGATGTAAATTGAGTTTGTGTCTTTATATGCTCTGTTTGTGAACAGAATTCCCACTCACCTGAAGAAGGGGCTTGGAGCTCCGAAAGCTTGTGTGGCTTTTGCTACCAAATAAACCTGTTGGACTTTAACCTGGTGTTGTTAAACTTCTTAAAATATTTTTGCAGCAGTGTTACACGACACCAATTTACAATCCCTCCTTATAGAAGAATTGAAGATGTGTCAATATGCAATCATTCTCTCTGATTTAGTAAATTTTGGACTGCAGACTGGGCAGTTTCTTGGAAGGTGTCCTCTTTCTGGCTTAGGACTAGTCATTGCAGCATACATTTCAATTCTATGATCGTAAAATAATGTTTTGGGTTGCGAGCATATATGCACATAGCATATTCATCTGACATTACTTGGAAGGTCAGATTTTCGTTCCGGCGGGTTGGGCTGGATTGGAATTTGGGCCCACTGCTCCTAGAATGAGTGTGGAGGCTTCTGGGTGCAGAGGCTGACTAGGCAGAATGTCTGCCTCTGTGCACGAGTGCCATGTTGGAGGTATTTTAAAAAATGATTAAACCTGAAATCATCCCTCCAGCCCTCACCTCTCACCCCCACATACTCCCCATGCCCCATACATGCCAACATGCACCTCCTCATGTCCTCCCCCACCCCCATGGTCCCTTCTCCCCTGATGCGCTATTCAGACACGAGGCTTGAAGCTCAGTAAATGAAAGGCTTTTATTTACTGTTAACGAAGCTACCAGAACTTATATACACTATCCCAGACTGAAGGGGTCCCGGCCAGAGCAGGGACTCTTATACCTCTCCCAGGAGGCGGAGCCCGACTGGGATGTGCCACAACACTACAGTACAAAGGTGTAACAACCCCACCCTAACCCCAACAGCAACAATAGCACAACCCAACAGTAACATATGTACATCCTTGTAGTACTGGCCAGCCCCAGGCTCAGCACTATCCAGTGGGAACCAACGATGGTTCACCACATCCCCTCAATGCCACCATTGACCCTCATACACCTCCTGTGCCACCCCATGCTCCTCTATCCATCCCATGGCCCCTCATATCCCCATACCAACCAATGCTCCACCCTACACAGCCCCACTGCCAACTTACAGCCAGCTTATGCCAACACATGCCCCCACCCATAACTCTTTGCCCTTACCCGCTCTTGCCAACTCACCTAGTATCCACCATGGGTAAACATCTGGAGCCATGCTAATATAAGATATTGGTTACATCACTATTTTTAAAAAAGGCTAATTGATAAAAAAACATTTAATAGACTGCAATTCCCTCAACTAATCTCTTATGAAAACAAAGATTTATATCCTATAGCTACTTGGGGCAATCAATCAAAAGAATTTAAAGCTCAGCAGACAGCTTTCACAGTTCCCTCGAGCTTCTGCACCTTTTACGCACAATTATGTTTACTTTTAACAATCTCAAAGGGTGTCTTGCCTACACTAATGGTGCCTTACCTCTCCTAAAATTTCCAAATGGGTATCTTACATAGTCAAAGATGTACCCTTACTATCCAAGCAAGTCCACAAAGTCCAGACCTGCTCTTACCTGGTTTAATCTGCATACATCTATTTTACACTCTTGGCTTACCAAAATCCGTCTTCAGCAGAGGCAACTGATGGTATAAATGGCCAACTGCCTCTGTAAACCGTGCATGCATAAACCCCGCCCTGACTTCTGTCCCCCAGACATAAAATAAGAAGTGCTGTGCTCAGGGACGCGACTTGGGCTAGTCCGTCACTTTTGTCACTTGAGAAAATCTGTTGTAGCGAAAATTCAGACATAAATGTTTAATACCTCTGGGGGGGAAATATCAGATAAATGAATTAATCTTTTGTACACTAGTATCCTAAAGCGGAATTATGGTCACACTCTCCCCGAAACTGGAAAATCCCGCCCAAGGTCAATGGACCTTTCCATGGTCCGCTCCTCACCCGCTATGATTCCTGTGGCAGGTGGAATGGGAAAATTCACCCCGATGTGTCTGGTGTGTCCTTAAGATGGTGAAAATGATGGAGTTATGGTCCAATACTCTGCTGCAATCTAAATGATCTCTTCCCATTTCTGAGCCAGTTCAAGAAGAAGCAGGTTAGGAATGGAGGCACAGGGTACAAAGTCCTACCCTCATTCAAGCTTGCATCCCTTTTCTTAACCCCTTCATCCAACAATGACCGTGCACCCATTGCAGTTAAATGCGAAAGTTCTCCCCAGTGAGATTGGTGAAGTGGAGGCAAAAGTCCAAAATCTTCTTTAAAGTAGACATCATAAAATTATTTATTTTTTCCTAAACTGGTTTTCCTAAGAGATGTTTTTGCTGGCTTCCAGTTTAAATGTCTGACCTTTCAAAGAACAAAGCCTGTGGGCATTTCCTTTTATAGATCACAGCCTTGAATTACACTCAAAAGTAACTTTAAAGATTTAGATACTGCAATGATTTTGAAAGGAATCTGGTATCATGTTGTAGGAACTATCGTAGAGTGAAACTGCTTTTTTTTTGCGAACTACAAAAGAAAGTGTTTGTAAAGCCAGCAGTACATCAAAGGTTTTGTTTTAGTAGATTTGATATTTGATAGTTATGAAGTACAGACTATAAGCAGTGCGAAGAAGAGGAATGTTGTCTCTTTAAAGCTTCAGGCAATTTGAGTGATCCTTTGATGTAACATGTAGTACTGCACTTAGCTACCTCTGATAAATAAGCTGATATTACATTTACTTTCCCAGATGTTCAGCAGTATTGTATCAAATGGGACTGATCCTGTTTAACTGTGACTCAACAGCAGCCTATGCGAATATCACGTAAACAGAGCCGTTGTAAATAGATGAAATTATTCATTAACTTTCAATTCTCTCTGTTACAAAATTGCCCAAAAAGGCTGTACAAAGGCTTTCAAAACTCTAATTTGGCCCTTGTGTTGTAAAACATAATGAAGAATGTTGACCATTATCTTGGGAAGAATGCAAATAAGAATTAATTCTTATTGATTCCAATACTTTTTTTTATAGTAGCTAACCTGATAGATAAAGTAAGAAGTCTCACAACACCAGGTTCAAGTCCAACAGGTTTAGTTGGAATCACGAGCTTTCGGAGTGCTGCCCCTTCATCACTCACCTGATGAAGATGCAGCGCTCCAAAAGCTCATGATTCCAAATAAACCTATTGGACTTTAACCTGGTGTTGTGAGACTTACTGTGCTTACCCCAGTCCAACACCAGCACCTCCACATCCTGGTGGATAAAAGTGCTGAAATGAATGGTTTATTCTTGGTTTTAAAGGCAGTAAAATCCAAACTATTTTTTTACAGCAATGGCCTTGTGGTATTATCACTAGACTATTAATCCAGAAACTCAGCTAATGTTCTGGGGACCTGAGTTCGAATCCCGTCATGACAGATGGTGGAATTTGAATTCAATAAAAGATATCTGGAATTAGGAATCTACTGGTGACCATTAAACCATTGTTGATTGTCAAAAAAAACAATTTGGTTCACTAATGTCCTTTAGGGAAAGAAATCTGTGGCCCTTACCTAGTCTGGATTACATGTGACTCCAGAACCACAGCAATGTGGTTGACTCTCAACTGCTCTCCAAGGGCAACTAGAGATGAGTAGTAAATGGGCACTAAACCAGCCTCCATTGACACTGTCCACACTTCCCGCTACCTTGGCAAAGCAGCCAGCATAATTAAGGACCCCACGCGTCCCAGACATTCTCTCTTCCGCCGCCTTCCATTGAAAAAAAGATACAAAAATCTGAGGTCACATACCAACCGACTCAAGTACAGCTTCTTCCCTGCTGCCATCAGACTTTTGAATGGACCTACCTTGCATTAAGTTGATCTTTCTCTACACCCTGGCTAGGTGTGCAAGTCCACAAATCCTTGAAGGTGGCAACACAGGTGGAGAAGGTGGTGAAGAAGGCATATGGTATGCTTGCCTTTATAGGACGGGGTATAGAGTATAAAAGCTGGAGTCTGATGATGCAGCTGTATAGAACGCTGATTAGGCCGCATTTGGAGTACTGCGTCCAGTTCTGGTCGCCGCACTACCAGAAGGACGTGGAGGCATTGGAGAGAGTGCAGAGAAGGTTTACCAGGATGTTGCCTGGTATGGAGGGTCTTAGCTATGAGGAGAGATTGGGTAGACTGGGGTTGTTCTCCTTGGAAAGACGGAGAATGAGGGGAGATCTAATAGAGGTATACAAGATTATGAAGGGTATAGATAGGGTGAACAGTGGGAAGCTTTTTCCCAGGTCGGAGGTGACGATCACGAGGGGTCACGGGCTCAAGCTGAGAGGGGCGAAGTATAACTCAGACATCAGAGGGACGTTTTTTACACAGAGGGTGGTGGGGGCCTGGAATGCGCTGCCAAGTAGGGTGGTGGAGGCAGGCACGCTGACATCGTTTAAGACTTACCTGGATAGTCACATGAGCAGCCTGGGAATGGAGGGATACAAACGATTGGTCTAGTTGGACCAAGGAGCGGCACAGGCTTGGAGGGCCGAAGGCCTGTTTCCTGTGCTGTACTGTTCTTTGTTCTTTGTAGGGGGGGAGGTTTAACACAGATATCAGAAGGACATATTTCACACAGAGGGTCGTGGGGGCCTGGAATGTGTTGCCGGGCAAGGTGGTGGAGGCGGACACACTGGGAACGTTTAAGACTTATCTAGACAGCTATATGACCGGAGTGGGAATGGAGGGATACAAAAGAGTGGTCTAGTTTGGACCAGGGAGCGGCGCGGGCTAATTGTTCCTTGTTTCTCGTTTCAAGGCTTCATTCTATGATCATCTTGCTGGTGCCAGTACAGAGCGAGACTGCGGATAGTTGGGAACCTGTCTCGGGGGCAGGGAATTCATATGGTGTTCATGGAAGTGGAAATGACTAGGGTTGGGAAGCATTTTCCGATCAGGGCCATTGTGATCTCCTGGACTCGTTTCGATCGCCTCAGGGGGTCGGAGAGGAATTTCCCAGATTTTTTTTTTTCCCCATATTGGCCCTGGGGTTTTTCACTCTGGGTTTTCGCCTCTCCCTGGGGATCACATGGTCTGGAATAGGGGGGTGGGGGTGAGTTAATAGGTTGTAATGAACAAAGCATCGTAGCTGTGAGGGACAGCTCGGTGGATAGGATATTGGTATGTAGATAGGCTGGAAAATTGGGCGGGGATCCTGGATTCAGGATTCAATCCTGGACCGGGGAGCGGCGCGGGCTTGGAGGGCCGAAGGGCCTGTTCCTGTGCTGTATTGTTCTTTGTTCTTTGTTCTTTGACTGTAACACTACATTCTGCACTCTCTCCTTGTATTCTCTATGAATGGTATGCTTTGTCCATATAGCGTTCAAGAAACAATATCTTTTGCTGTATTCTAATACATGTGACAATAATAAATCAAATCAAATCAAATCAAATGCTGGCCAGCCAGCGACACCCATGTCCCACAAATGAATAAAATAAATTCTGTTCCACCGAACTTGTAGCATGATAGACTCGGAATTAGTGTTAAAAGTTTATCAGGAGATGACCGTTTAGCATATTTATATAATCGCCTGCTCTGCTAATAGAGGCATCAACCATTTAGACTAAACAGATTAGCACCTGTAATAAAACAGCAGACAGATTAATATCACCCAACATGTTGTATGCATTAAGAACCGGAAATGCTGGAGAAACTCAGCAGGTCTGGCAGCATCTGTGGAGAGAGAAATCAAGCTAACGTTTTGAGTCCGTGTGACTCTGCTTATCTTACGATATTGGCAAAAGGCCTTTTGGCAGTAGGCCTGAGAGGTTAACTGGAATACCAAAGCTTTAGAGAACACTGAACAAAAATGCACAATTAATTGAGTTAATGGCACAACTATTTTGCCTGAAGTTTCCAAATTAACGAGATACGGTGAGAGTTTTCACATCCTTGTGAAAGTGGAACCTCTCCTATTTATCCTTTGAAAAAGTATGCTGAGCAATACATTGCACCAATCCTGGGTTTATCGATGGGTGTTTAATGATTTACTACTGTCTGAATGTTTTTAAATGTCAATATAATTTTTCCAAAATAAGATTGTGGATAGCAAGGGCATTGTTTGTGAGTAGAGATTTTGAAGAGAAACACAGAGAAGGGGGGTGACGCTTAATCTGAGGTGGTTAGGTGAGGTCCAGAATGTTCGTGATATTATATTCCCAAACTGGTGAATTGGGAGGGTTGATGAGTGTGAGAGAAGGATGAGGTAGTCACAGTTACTACTTAGGAGGCAGCAGTCATTGCTTCAGTGGTTGTTTTGGTAGATGCTGTGGCAGGCACAGAGAACAAACGTGAACTCATTCAAGTGGATGCAATGCAGGAAATATTGCAGTGATGAGAGGAGAAGGCTCGCCAGGTTTAGGACACTAAAACAAATGAATATAGACATAGAAACTAGAAGGAGGGGTAGGTCATTCAGCCCTTTGAGCCTGCCCCATCATTCATTTTGATCATAGCTGATCATCGAATTCAATATCCTGTTCCCCCCTTCTCCCATATCCCTTGATCCCTGTAGCCCCAAGAGCAAAATCTAATTTATTTTTTAAATCAGACAACGTTTTGGCCTCAACTACATTCTGTGGTCGTGCGGTGGCCTCTCCAGCCCTATTCACGTTACAAGAACAAGAGAGAAGAAAATTATGATACCTTGCTTTAGCAAAAACTGAAAATATCAAAATTATTTGCAGTTGGAGGTCAGAACAATTTTCATAGAGGTCATTTAATTCCTGCTCATGTTGGCTGTCCAGTATCCCAGTTGATATGCTTCAGTTCAACCTATAATGCTCACCACTATTTGGACAGTCTTACCAAGAGTGGCAATTGTTTAGTGGTACCACCATCCACATTTGCTATTCCCGTCTGGAATGCGGAGAAATGTTAAGAAGGAATCAAATCTGTTCTTGACAACACTGCAATCATTTTTATTTTCTTTACCAATATTGCCTGCAGATAGCTGAAATTTTCTCCTCAGGGAAGGATTCAGTCTTGCCAATACTCGTACTGGGGAATTATTTGTAAATTGTGTTGTTTCATGGCTCAGCCTCACACAAGAGCGCACTAACCTTCTAGCTTGTTGTTCTAATAAAGGATCTAGAATCATAGATCCCTACAGTGCAGAAGGAGGCCATGTGGCCCATCGAGTCTGCACCAACAACAGTCTCATCCAGGACCCATTCCCCCTGCTAATCCCCCTGACACCATGGGTCAATTTATCATGGCCCATCAACCTAACCTACACATCTTTGGACTGTGGGAGAAACTGAAGCACCCGGAGGAAACCCACGCAGACATGGGAAGAACGTGGAAACTCCACACCGTCACCCAAGGCAGGAATCGAACCCGGGTCCTTGTCGCTGTGAGGCAGCAGTGCTAACCACTGCGCCACCATGTTGCCCACAATATGAAGTCAACGTGCCTAATCTTTTCCTTGATGCTGATGAACTGCAGTAAATTTTCAGGATTTTATGTTTACTCGTGTTCCCCCTTTAATATTGTGCCCCACAGGAATACCGCCTTGGCCCTGTGTTTAAGAACACTGTTTGAAAAATACACATTTTAATTCCCCTTCCTCAGGATTACTTTCCTGGCATGGAAGCAACACGGGCACAAATTTGTTCCCATCTAGAGGCCAGTACACCTCATGTTTCTTGTCAGTCTGGAATTCAGCCCATCTCTGGATCTCTACAGAATCTTCAGGAAACAGGGAATCCCAGCATCCTGATTTCCCACTCACAGGGCTATCCGTAACATCACTACACTTACAAGTAGTCCTGTCCCTTACAAGGACGAATATAGAATCATGGAAACAGCCGGAATATGGCACAACTAGGTACCTGCCATTTTCTGGTGGTTTCTGCTGGACTCCCACCATAACTCGAGCCGGTGTCCACCAGAGTGCCCGACGGAAATTCGGGGCTAGGTTAAGGGTTAAGAAAAAATAATCAGCCAGAACACCAGGAAAGCTCTCTTGAATATAACCATTGGCTCCTATGTCTGTCTGAATAGAGAGATCCCAGGTTAAAGTCTCTTCTGAATAATTGCACATTCAACACTCATTTAGCATCAGAGTTTTAGCTGAGAATATATGCTTGTGTCTGAAGCCACAATGTTTTGAGCCAGGGAAAGACTATTACCTGGCAACTGAGCTAACCAGATACCCATTGACTTAACAACTCAAAAGATAATGCTTCAAAGTTTTAAATGGTAGCTTGATTCAGTATTTGTGCTGCTGCACATCGTAAAATAAGATGTTCTTCATTTTTAAGGATGAATTTTCTGATTGCCAAGTTTGTACACTGAAAGGTTTAAGCGACACTTATAACTCTAACCAGCTGCATTCACCAGGTAACTCAATTACAGTACCAGAATACTGGAACAGTAGGGGAAAATCTTCTAATCTCTAGCTGAATTTGAGGCTTGCTAATTTTGAACTTGTCCTTCAACATTTGACCAATGTCCACCATGAAGAAGATAACGAGACTTTTGGTGCCAGTCAGCACTATTAAAACATATTGCAAACACCTCCAGGCTGGCAGTACTACACCTGCTGATACTTCCTGATGCCTAGAAGCAAGGTCAACAGTTGCAAATCTTTCGTGTTCACCAGCTATGTGGAAAATATCTTTCATCTATCTGGATACTCTTTGCACTTATATTTTTTGAGCAAACAAGCTTTGTCAAAACTCCTGCTTTAACTAATTTGTGCATTGACATGTGATCAGCTGATAGCTACACCTCAAGGTGTAATAAGTGAATTCAAACAACCTCTCCTGTTCACAGGGAATTCTAACATCTTTGCTGAGAAAAAAATAGAAGACTGCAAAAGTTGTTGAATTAACAGGACAAAGTGAGTATTGCCAAAAAAAAAGTGTCACACTATTGAAGCTTTTCATCCAGCACTCATCAGGACAGTGTTGCAAGAATACCAAATATCAAAGGTATTCTTGTGCTTCTTACCTGATGAGTACAAGATCAAATGTTTTGACAGCATGGGCAGGATTTTACGGCCTTGCTTGCCCTGAAACCATAAAATCCTGCCCAAGGTCAACGGATCTTTCCATGATCCGCCCCTCGCTCGCTACGATTCCGATGGCAGGTCAGAATGGGAAAATTTGCCCCGATGCGTCTGGTCTGCTCTGATTCCCATGGTGGGCGGGGCAGTAAAATTTCAGCCCATGTCTTTTTTTTCAGCAAGTCTTAGGTCCTGTACGATCAAGGACAAGTGACATGTTTCTCAGCTTACAATGTTAATGCTTAGCAATTATCCTCATTCATGGATTTATTACTTAAAGGCAAATTTCAGACACTTTTGCTTTAAATATCGATGCACAAATCTTGCTGCCATTTATGCTTGTGGGATCTTACGGTCCTGCCAATGGCACACCCCCGCCATGGGTTTCCTGCTGGAGAGGGGTGCGTTTAACGGGAAACCCTGTTGACAATGGTGGGACTATAAAATCCCACCATCAGCAAATGCCTTGCTGCCTCCCGCCCCGGAGAGGGGGAGAAAATTCTGCCCAGGGACCATTCCTCTGATATTTAATTCCTCACATTAATTCACCTCATGTACACTAACAACAATGTCTGAAGTGTTTTTTACCCACTTGCTTGGATACAGCCATTAGCTGTTTTTGAGATCACTGGACATCCTTTGTCAATAGTTGATTTTTAAAAATTCATTCCTGGGACATGGGTGCCACCGGCCAGCATTTATTGCCCATCCCTATTTGCCTTGGAGGGCAATTGAGAGTCAACCACATTGCTGTGGCTCTAAAGGACATCAGTGAACCAGGTGGGTTTTTCTGACAATCAACAATGGTTTCACGGTCATCAGTAGATTCTTAATTCAAGATATCTTTTATTGAATTCAAATTCCACCATATGCCGTGGCGGGATTCAAACCCAGAACATTAGCTGAGTTTTTGGATTAATAGTCTAGTGATAATACCACTAGGCCCTTGCCTCCCCTATATGACGGCACTTGCTGTCTGTTCCCTCAAATAAGTAGGATATTGGAAATGTCAACAAACAAAAGGTTTTTTTCAACTGAAGTAGGAAAATTACTGAGTTTCTGAAATTTCAGGGCAGTACCACTTTCTTCTGGACTTGTGAAAGTAGTCTTTTTAAAGTAAATTACAGCACTGCTCAATAATCTGAATGACAGTCATCTACCTCTCTAATTAACTGACTAGAACCATAGCCTGATATCCCTCGATGGTCTAATTTCCAATCAATCAGCCACAGCAGCAAGTTCACTTTTAACCCCAAATTTTCAGTTTCTGCCTTCTTTTCTTGAAAATGCCCGCATACTTGCAATACTCCGATTCTTGTAATCGGTGGAATAAAGCAATCAAAATAAAATAACCTTCTGCTTCTTGGTCAGTCAAGCCTGGCCATTTCATTCTTCCAGCGGAGCAGGCAGAGAGGGGAGCGATTTTGGAGAGGAGAGCTGGAAGGTAAGCTGAGTTTTTGATTTTAACTTAGTTTTCTGGAGCTTTTGTTTTCAGAGAAGCAGGAAACCGGAAGTTGGCCATGGGGAGACCTGGGTAATTTTGTTTTACCCAATAAATATGAACGGTGAGGAAACCCGAGACACTACACGTGTAATGTCTCCCACCCTCCCTCCTCTTCTAACCTAAAAAAAAAGACTCGGTGTAAGAACAGGTAAGCTTTTCTTTTCGTTTTCTTTTTCTAACTCTTCTTATCTTGTTGGGAGTTGAGTGGACAGGATGGCAGTTAGGGCAGTTCAATGCTCCTCTTGCAGGATGTGGGAGATAAGGGACACCATTAGTGACCCTGCTGACTTCACCTGTGGGAGGTGCACCCAGCTCCAGCTCCTCACAGATCGCCTTAGGGAATTGGAGCTGGAACTGGATGAACTTCGGATCATTCGGGAGGCAGAGGGGGTGATAGATAGCAGTTATCGGGAGGTGGTAACACCTAAAAACGAAGCTAGCTGGGTGATAGTCAGGAGAGGGGAGGGGAGGAAGCAGTCAGTACAGGGATCCCCTGTGGTTGTTCCCCTCCAAAATAAGTATACCATTTTGGATACTGTGGGGGGGATGACCTTCCAGGGGTAAGCCACGGTGACCAGGTCTCTGGCACGGAGTCGGGCTCTGTGGCTCAGAAGGGAAAGGGGGAGAATAGGAGAGCAATAGTAGTGGGGGACTCAATAGTTAGAGGCACAGACAGGTGGTTCTGTGGGCGCGAACGAAACTCCAGGATGGTAGTCTGCCTCCCTGTTGCCAGGGTCCTGGATGTCTCTGAGCGGGTAGAAAGCATCCTAAAAGGGGAGGGTAATCAGACAGACGTCATTGTCCACATTGGTACAAATGACGTAGGCAGAAAGAGCAGGAAGGTCCTGCAAGAGCAATTTAGGGAGTTAGGTAGAAGGCTAAAAAACAGGACCTCTAGGGTAGCAATCTCTGGATTTCTCCCCATGCCACGTGCTAGTAAGGCTAGGAACAGGGAGATTGTGCAGCTGAACACGTGGCTAAAGAACTGGTGCAGGAGGGAGGGTTTCAGATTCGTGGATCACTGGGAAGTCTTCCAGGGAGGATGTGACCTGTACAAGAAGGACAGGTTACACCTGAACTGGAGTGGCACCAATATCCTGGCTGGGAGGTTTGCGAGTGTGGTTCGGGTGGGTTTCAACTAATGTGGCAGGGGGATGGGAATCAGAACAATAGGTCAGCAAGCGTAGAGACTGGGGATGAGCATAGGGCCAAGACAAGGCTACCTAAGAGGAAGAGCAATCTGGGGGAGGATGAACTCAGTGGGCCTGGAGGTCTGGAGTGCATCTGCTTAAATGCAAAGAGCGTAACAGGCAAGGCAGATGAACTTAGAGCCTTAATGCATGTGCGGAACTTGAATGTGGTTGCAGTGACAGAGACTTGGTTAAAAGGACAGGACTGGCAGCTGAATATTCCGGGGTATAAGTATTTTAGGCGAGACAGAGGAGGGGCTAGAAGAGGTGGGGGAGTAGCAATACTGGTTAGGGAGCATATTACAGTGGTACAGAGGGTGGACAATTTGTAAGGATCATGTAACGAGACACTGTGGGTAGAGCTCAGAAACAGGAGGGGCGCAGTCACTATGCTGGGGGTATACTACAGGCCTCCCAACAGCCCATGGGAAGTTGAAGAATGGATATGTAAGGAGATTCTGGACAGGTGTAGAAAAAATAGGGTTGTTGTAATGGGAGACTTTAATTTCCCTCATATAGACTGGAAATCCCTTAGGGCTGATGGTCCGGACGGGGAGGAATTTGTAAAATGTGTCCAGGAAGGTTCTTTGGAACAATATGTTGATAGTCCAACTAGAGAGGGGGCTATACTGGACCTAGTAATGGGGAATGAGCCCGGTCAGGTCATCAAAGTTTCAGTAGGGGAACATGTGGCGAACAGTGACCACAATTCTGTAAACATTCGCATAGTCATGGAAAAGGATGAGTGTTGTCCTGTGGGTAAGGTGCTGAATTGGGGGAAGGCGAACTATAGCCAGATTACGCAGGATTTGGTGGCTGTTGATTGGGAGAGGCTGTTCGAGGATAAATCCACATCTGGCATGTGGAAGTCTTTTAAGGAGCAGTTGATAGGAGTGCAGGACAGGCATGTGCCTGTAAAAAGGAAGGACAGGAAAGGTAGGATTCGAGTGCCGTGGATAACCAGAGAAATTGTGGGTCTAATCAAAAAGAAAAAAGAGGCATACACAAGGTCCAGGCAGCTAAAAACAGATGAAGCACTGGAGGAATACAGAGAAAGTAGAAAAGAACTCAAACAGGGAGCTAGAAGGGCAAAAAGGGGTCATGAAATGTCCTTGGCAGACAGGATTAAGGAGAATCTCAAGGCATTTTATACATACGTTAGGAACAAGAGGGTTGTCAGAGCATTAAGGTAGACAAATACCCAGGGCCAGATGGCATCTGTCCTAGATTACTGAGAGAGTCAAGAGATGAAATTGCTGGGCCTCTAACAGAAATCTTTGTTTCTTCATTGGACACAGGTGAGGTCCCAGAGGATTGGAGGACAGCAAATGTAGTCCTGTTATTTAAGAAGGGTAGCAAGGATAACCCGGATAATTATAGGCCAGTGAGCTTGACGTCCGTGGTAGGGAAATTGTTGGAGAAGATTCTTAGAGATAGGATCTATACACATTTAGAACTGAATAGTCTCATTAGCGATAGACAACATGGTTTTGTACGAGGGAGGTCATGCCTCACAAATTTGGTTGAGGAGGTGACAAAAATGATTGACGAGCGAAGGGCCATGGATGTAGTCTACATGGATTTTAGTAAAGCATTTGACAAGGTCCATCATGGCAGGCTGGTGCAAAAGGTTAAAACTTCACGGGATCAAAGGTGAACTTGCTATATGGGTACAGAACTGGCTTGGCCACAGAAGACAGAGGGTAGCAGTGGAGGGGTCTTTTTCTGATTGGAGGTCTGTGACTAGTGGTGTTCCGCAGGGCTCTGTACTGGGACCTCTGCTGTTTGTGATATATATGAATGATTTGGAAGATGTAGCTGGTCTGATTAGTAAGTTTGCGGACGACACAAAGATTGCTGGAGTTGCGGATAGTGATGAACATTGTCAGAGAATACAGCAGGATATAGATAGGCTGGAAAATTGGGCGGTGAAATGGCAGATGGAATTTAATCCAGATAAATGCGAAGTGATGCATTTTGGTAGATCTAATGCAGGGGGGAGCTATACAATAAATGGCAGAACCATCAGGAGTATAGACACACAGAGGGATCTGGGTGTGCAAGTCCACAGATCCTTAAAGGTGGCAACACAGGTGGAAAAGGTGGTGAAGAAGGCATATGGCATTCTTGCCTTTATTGGACGGGGCATAGAATATAAAAGTTGGCATATGATGTTGCAGTTATATAGAATGTTAGTTAGGCCACATTTGGAATACTGCGTCCAGTTCTGGTCGCCACACTACCAGAAGGACGTGGAGGCTTTGGAGAGAGTGCAGAAAAGGTTTGCCAGGATGTTGCCTGGTATGGAGGGTATTAGCTATGAGGTGAGATTGAGTAAACTAGGGTTGTTCTCCCTGGAAAGACAGAGGTTGAGGGGCGACCTAATAGAAGTTTATAAAATTATGAAGGGCATAGATAGGGTGAACAGTTGGAAGCTTTTTCCCAGGTCAGAAATGACAAACACAAGGGGTCACAAGTTCAAGGTAAGGGGGGCAAGGTTCAACACAGATATGCGGGGGACGTATTTTACACAGAGGGTGGTGGGGGCCTGGAATGCACTGACAAGCAAGGTGGTTGAGGCAGACACGCTAGGATCATTTAAGACTTATCTCGATAGCCACATGAACAGACTGGGAATAGAGGGATACAAACGGATGGTCTAGTTAGGAACACATGATCGGTGCAGGCTTGGAGGGCCGAAAGGCCTGTTCCTGTGCTGTATTGTTCTTTATTTCTTTGTTTCTTTGTTTAACATCGGACTGAAACAGCAACTGTATGTCGTAAAATGGTTTGGTTTGATTAATGCAGTTTATATAGGGTGTACCACAAAAAATAAGTGTTTTCAAACACTGAGAGTGATTTTGAACCCGCACTCTCTGTCCGTGGGATCTGAGGCAGATCCTCAAGATCCAGCAAAACCCGAAAATCAGGAGTCTCACTGGCAAGATCGAGCTCTCTTGTTTTTGCTACCCCTTGTAATCAGGTTCACACCGATACATACATTTTAATATAATTAAAGACCCCCTTCCCTGCCATGGGTGGTATGGTGGCACAGTGGTTAGCACTGCAGCCTCACAACACCAGGGACCCGGGTTCGATTTCCAGCTTGGATTACTGTCTGTGTGGAGTTTGCATATTCTTCCTGCGTCTGTGTGGGTTTCCTCCAGATGCTCCGGTTTCCTCCCACAGTCCAAAGATGCAGGTTAGGTGGATTGGCCGTGCTAAATTGCCCCATAGTGTCAGGGGGACTAGCTAGGGTAAATGCATGGGGTTGTGGGATTAGGGCCTGGGTGGGATTGCGGTCAGTGCAGACTCAATGGGCTGAAAGGCCTCCTTCTGCATTGTAGGATTCTATGATATCTTCTCCCCTAGCTATATTTTCAAACCTCACTGACATACAATTGTGCCGGTGCGGTTCACAATAGGTTCATCTAAATGTGAAACATAGAAACCAGAAGCAGGAGTAGGCCATTCAGCCTTTCGAGCCTGCTCTGCCATTCATTATGATCATGGCTGATCATCAAATTCAATATCCTGATTCCCCCCTTCGCGCCCATATCCCTTGATCCCTTTAGCTTCAAAACATGTCGTGGGAATCTGCCTGGGGGCATCAAAGTGAGTATAGCCCAGGGGGAGAGGGACATGACCAGGCAGTGCCTCCTGGAACAGTTCGGCACTGCATGATTGGCACTGTGTCAAGCTGGCAATGCTAACCTGTGCCAGGGGCAGTGCCAGGGGTCTACGCTAGTGGGAGCCTCGCGCGGGGGGTTATATTTATTTCTGGTGGTGGTGGGAAGTGGATGTGGAGCTGTGGGGATGCCGACGATAGCTGTTTCATAGGGATAGGGGGGCGGGGAATCTGATGCCAGCGATGACTGTCAGTGGGTGCGAGGGGTAGGAAAGAGGGAGATGCTGGTGTTGATTCCGGGGCTGGGGGAGAGAAGGCAGGGATAGCAGCTTTGATCACAGGCC
This sequence comes from Mustelus asterias, assembly GCF_964213995.1. Taxonomy (NCBI): domain Eukaryota; kingdom Metazoa; phylum Chordata; class Chondrichthyes; order Carcharhiniformes; family Triakidae; genus Mustelus; species Mustelus asterias. The sequence goes on from NC_135819.1 coordinate 54,031,289, forward strand.
GGTGGGGGGAAAGGGGAGGGGGGTGGAAAGCCTCTGAGACCTCCGTGTTGGATTGGAGGGAAGATATTTTTCCCTCTTGTCAGCTGATCTCAGTGTAACTGGCTTTATCAGCTCCACCCTCAGCATGATGGCATGAAACACCCCCTGTTATTTTTGGCAATGTGCCATAAAATCTGGAGAGAAAACCAGTCTGTTTCTCTGGGGGGGGACGTGCCGGTTTTCAGTCAGACCCTGACACTTTGCCAATTTTTGGTAGGCTTCTGCCCATTGTCACAGCCACCACCTGCAAGTAACTTAATTTTAAATAACAGAAATAACTTTGATGTGGAGTTGCCGGCATTGGACTGGGGTAGGCACAGTAAGAAATCTCACAATACCAGGTTAAAGACCAACAGGTTTATTTGGTAGCGCGAGCTTTCGGAGCGCTGGCCCTAAATCAGATGAGTGCAGGATTTGTTTCACAAACAGGGCATATAAAGACACAAACTCAATTATAAGATAATGGTTGGAATGTGAGTCTTAACAGGTAATCAAGTCTTTACAGATGAAGACAATGTGAGTGGAGAGAGGGTTAAGTTCAGGTTAAAGAGGTGTGAATTGTCTCCTGACAGGACAGTTAGTGAGATCTTGCAAGCCCAGGCAAGTCGTGGGGGTTACAGATAGTGTGACATGAACCCAAGATCCCGGTTGAGGCCGTCCTTATGTGTGCAGAACTTGGCCATCAGTTTCTGCTCAGCGATTCTGCGCCGTTGTGTGTTGTGGAGGCTGCCTTGGAGAACGCTTACCCGAAGATCAGAGGCTGAATGCCCTTGACTGCTGAAGTGTTCCCTGACAGGAAGGGAACACTCCTGCCTGGTGATTGTCGAGCGGTGTCCATTCGTCCATTGTCGTAATGTCTGCATGGTCTCGCCAATGTACCATGCCTCGGGGCATCCTTTCCTGCAGCGTATCAGGTAGACAACATTGGCCAAGTCGCAAGTGTATGTACCGTGTACCTGGTGGATGGTGTTCTCACGTGAGGTGATGGCATCCGTGTCAATGATCCGGCACGTCTTGCAGAGGTTGCTGTGGCAGGGTTGTGTGGTGTCATGGTCACTGTTCTCCTGAAGGCTGGGTAGTTTGCTGTGTACAATAGTCTGTTTGAAATAACTTCAAAAATGATACAGAACCTGCTATCAGTTTCATTGCTTTATATGCTAGTCTTTGGAGATGAAATATTCTCAAAGGTGGCTACTAAATGTTTATTTGAAGGGCTTCCTCAAAAGGCAGCAAATGGGTGCAACTGGTAGAAGCTCCATGCGCTGATTATATTTGTCCAGGGTCGTCTCCTGTGTTGGGGTGGAGCTGTTTCCAGCACTGGTGTCTTTAAAACAAAAGTAAAAGATCACAGAAGCTTGATTTGTACTTGAGGTGTAACTTGTGCTTGAAATTCTTGAGCCGGAATTTTCTGACCTCGCCCACAAGCTGGCATTCTCCACTCTATCTGCCCTGAATGGAGATTTTGCTGAGCGCCAAATTCTCCGTTCTCACTGGCACCGGCAGCGGGGCATACGAGACCAGAGAATTCCGACCTCGAACTTTTACGCTGATTTTGCCAATCTCAGGCCAACGGCTCTGGTAGCGTAAACTTCAGACCACAGCCCTTCACAGCGCCAGGGACCCGGGTTTGATTCCCGGTTTGGGTGACTGTCTGTGTGGAGTTCGCACATTCTCCCCGTGCCTGCGTGGGTTTCCTCCGGGTGCTCTGGTTTCCTCCCACAGTCCAAAGATGTGCAGGTGAGGTGGATTGGCCATGCTAAATTGCCCGTTAGTGTCAGGGGGACTAGCTAGGGTAAATGCATGGGGTTATGGGGATAGGGCCTGGGTGGGATTGTGGTCGGTGCAGACTCGATGGGCCGAATGGCCTCCTTCTGCACTGTAGGATTTTATGACCACACGAGTTCAAGTGGCTCTGGTGGGGCTTGCTTTGGTCGCTGCTGTCCTAAGGCAGCCTCATTCTCACAATCCAAAACCTGGAATTTAGAACCCTGATGTGCAGATCGACAAGATAGGCATCTGCTATCACTCCCCGTCTGGAGTCAAGGGCTGGGAGCGGATTCCACTTATTCTCACACGGAGTTGAATCTGATACTGCTTTAAAGGAATGATTTTCGATTTTACGAACGTCTGACTCCAGTGATCATCTCTGAACAGAGTATTGATATGAATATCCAATTAGTAAATTGCTAACAGGCTCAAAGCTTTATTCCTCGGCTGCTGCTAATGAACTAATTCTACGGTCGTAGTAAAGTATTTTACTCTGGGAAATCCCCGAGCCAGATTGATCTTCTGTCTCTCAAACCTTTCAGGACTGAATGCCTCCACATCGTTTTCAAAGTGCTCACATTTTCTTTCATGTAACACCTGCAAAAACAAACTTGTTTTCAGCAAATTACTATTACAGAGTATTACAGAAAAATGCCCTCAGCCAAAAAAAAGATTTCTAAATTTACATTATTGTCTGCAGAAGATAAAAGGCCCCATTTTATTAATAAAATGCTCTTTTAACGAGGCAGCCAATGGCGCAGTGGGAATGTCTGTACCAATCTGCCACACAACAAAGTGGTGGGATTCTGGTGTGCGTCCAAAATTGTTTCAGTCTTCGTCAAGCTGTGCCAAGCAACAGTTAGTGGAGATGAGGGAGGGGAAATTAGTCCGAGCTGTGTTTATGAACCTACTCAGGCTCAATCATAGGATCATAGAATCTTTACAGTGCAGAAGGAGGCCATTCAGCCCATCGAGTCTGCACCTGCTCTCTGACAGTATGTCTTACCCAGGCTCTCTCTCCACGCCCTATTCCCTTAACCCTGCGCATTTTCCATGGCTAATCCATCTAACCTACACATCTTGGGGCTCTAATGGGGCAATTTAGCATGGCCAATCCACCTAACCAACACGTCTTTCTGACTGTGGGAGGAAACCAGAGCACCCGGAGGAAACCTACACAGACACGAGGAGAATATGCAAACTCCACACAGTCACCCAAGATGGTAATTGAAGCCAGATCCCTGGTGCTGTGAGGCAGCAGTGCCAATCACCGTGCCGCCCTAGAGCAGCACTTGGACAGTAAACCTGAATGGTTGCTGTTTTGAGAAGTGGGGTATGAAATGGGCTAAAGTTTAAAGGTCGGAAGAAATCAAACCAAGCAAATGAGAAAAAAAATGCATTTGAAATGCTTTCTACAGCAACTTGTTTCTCGATCAGTTTAACCAATGAATAACCTAATTACTCAGACCAGGACAATGTCAAGTTCTATTCCTAGTTTGGACTGAACTGGCTGATCTTGGTTGAAGCTCTTCTTCAATTTTCCCTGTTGCCCATAGGTCAGAGAGATTAAAATTTGACAGGATGGAAGATGATGTTTGGATTTGGCAATGATTCCAACATCTATTGCCATGACGTTTATGGGGACATTAATATGTAATGCAAAACCTGGTACAAATGCATTTTATTTTTAAGGTATCTTTAACTTTCAAAAACACCGACACTAATTTTAACTCTACCAGGCTGGGGGATGGGACGTAGGATTTGTATGGGAAGTTGAAATGGAGTTGACGATTTACCCATTTCTTTCCTGCCCCAACCTGACTACCTACAATTTTAAGTTTCAGGCGGTATGGACATCCACCCCAATTCAAAAGGTCCTTGTTCCAAAAGGCAAAGGCAAAACTTTGAAGTGGGGGGTACCAGTAACTCTTGTCTGAACAGGTCCTGTGTACCTTAAAGTGAAACTCCAGTATTACTGATTTGATTTGATTTGGTTTATTACTGTCACATGTATTTGTATACAGTGAAAAGTATTGTTTCTTGCGCACTATACAGACAAAGCATACCATACATAGAGAAGGAAAGAAGAGAGTGCAGAATGTAGTGTTACAGTGTTAGCCATGGTGCAGGGAGAGATCAGCATCACAGATCTGTTTTACTGAGACTTGAAATTTTGAACTTGTTTTTCCTTCAGTGAGTAGAACATTTTTGACATCATTGGGACAGGATCTACTATTTTAACTGATGGCCCAAGTGAAGGAGCAGTGACAGCTCTCCCGTCAGACCGAACCTGGCACAAACTAACACATGGACCAGGTAGGTCATTACTTTATTTTATTGGCTGGATAGGTCATTCACACCTTGCAAGGATAGCCTAGCTTGCCCTGGCTTTCACCTCCCCCCTATGATTGCCCATCATAATCCTTCACTTTTTCCCCTGTGCCAGGGACAGTTCCTGGTAAGCTGCGCCCTGCGTGGCCGTGCAATGACCCAATAGGTGCCGCGCAGGCCACTCACAAGTTATCCTCTTTAAGATATTACAAAGCTACAGCTCATTCAAACGAAAAGGCCATGCACAACTGAAAGAGGTGACATTGCCAGGGACTGTTCCCATGGATTGACAAAGACTGCTCCTGCCTGCTGATCCAGTAGTGACTTCCACTGGATTTTGGTTGCAAACTGTTTGCATTTCAACCTGTGAGCTTGTTGCTTGCCCTGACTCCGCGCTTTGAAGGATCCCAGGCTGACTTAATATCAGGGCCATTGTAAGACCTAACTTTAAGTTTAATGCAAACATCAAACTTATTAACAAGATAAACAGGGTATAAGAACCGCATCGTCAGCATGTTCAAAGGATCAAAGGGAAACAGGAGAAACACTTCTTTACTTTTCCACTAGGTCCTTATCTAGATCACATTTATTGGATTGTTAATGTTGACCCCATTAATGATAGGCTTACACTGTTAAATTCCTTCCCTAATGGTCTAGTCTGGCTAAGACCTGTAGTCTGAAAATAAATATTCTTAACTGAATCAATTTCCATCAGTGCTTGGTGGATCCAAACTTATTACCTGAATAATTTACTCTGTAAATTCCTGCTTATCTAATAATGCTGTTACGACCAAATCACTTTAAGATGTTTACCTGGAATTGACAACGTCTTAATGTAGTTTCTGGTTGATTAAGTTAGGTACATTAAACGAAATTCAAATCATCGGGAATCCTTTCAGAAAGGCTTATCACCCAGAAAAGTATATTATAATTTGTTTGCAACTATAAACTAATTTGCGTCTGCAACAACAGCGTTAAGACAATCAGGACAACAGGAGCAGGCAAAAACTACCAAATTAATTTATTTTACAAATGCAGCCGGCTGGTTTTTCAGTTCCTGACAGCCTGTTAGTAAGCAGAAAATGCACAGAAGTTGCGTTCTGCTTGAATTCTGCCCAAGTTAGCGCACACCCCAGTTTCTGTCATTATTTTCAATGATTGGTGTAATGTGCCTGCCCAAATGTTAGTGATATATTGTGTGTCAAATTTTTGTGTCATTTTTAGTGTTGAACTGTTCTGTGTTTGATTATTTAAGTCTGTTCATAATTGATAATCACTGTGTTTGATTATTTAAGCCTGAGTGTGGACTCAGATAAAAGTAAATAAACTTGAGAAGCTACTGGACGCTGAGTGTGAGAAGCATACTGTAGACATTTTAAAGGTTTGCATAAAATACTTTCAATAAAGTTGCTGCACATTTAGAAACTAGTGTCATCTCTCCATTACTCTGAGGAAAATCAAATAAATAAAGTATGCAACATCATGAGCAACAGTCTATGCCCTTGCTAGTATCAAGTTAGCTCACCATTGTTAGGCCTGCTGCAGCCCACAGATACCTCCCTTGCAGCAGGGGTCATCCCTGTGGAAAGAATCCATCCTGCCTAACACAATAACCTCCCCCCTTCTTCGCCAGTGGCCTCAGCAATCATATCCCACTCACCTGTACTCCCAGGCCCATTCCATGGTGGCTGGCCCTGGCCACAAAGCCCCAGTGGTGCTGCTGGGACTATAAGACTACTGGCCCTCCGGCCAACAGCTCTTGGAGATTGGGCCTCCTCCCTTAAAGCCTGACAACAGGTAGACAACGGCCTGATTGACATCTCATTCTGTTGGGGCTTCTGACTATGGCTGTGGTCGTACTGCCCCTGGCTACTGGCCAGTGGATAGGGCCACCATGGTGGCCATTAAATTTGGCTCGGCATTTGGCAGTGCTATATTTCTGAACGGGGGCGGCACGATGACACAGCGGTTAGCACTGCTGCCTCACAGCGCCGTGGACATGGGTTCGATTCCCGGCTTGGGTCACTGTCTATGTGGAGTCTGCACGTTCTCCCCGTGTCTGCATGGGTTTCCTCCGGTGCTCCAGTTTCCTCCCACAGTTCAAAGATGTGCGGGTTAGGTGGATTGGCCATGATAAATTGCCCCTTAGTGTCAGGGAGATTAGCAGGGTAAATATGTGGGGTTATGTGGATAGGTCCTGGGTGGGATTGTAGTCGGTGCAGACTCGATGGGCCAAACAGCCTCCTTCTGCACTGAAGGGATTCTATGAGGCAAACATTTCAGGAATGTGGGCGCCTCATAATCATGTATAAATGGGATTTCAAATAACACCCCCTCCCCCTCTGCCTATGACAAGCGTTGCCCATAAAACTCAAGGCACTGGAACAGATAGTAACATGACTTGCCTTCTTAAAGTGAGAAGGGAAGTTTACTTTGTATTCTTGTTTATTTTTCCCTGAGCTTTCAGATACCCCTGGCTACAATTGTCTCTATTGACTTTAATGGGATTACTGCTATTTTTTGGGTCCTTTTCTTCGGTTACTGCTATCGTCATATTTTAACTGAGGGCAGCTTTCAGGGTGGAATGGTGGAAAGTAGTGAAACCCAAAAGCTGGGGCAGCACAGTGGCACAGTGGTTAGTACTGCTGCCTCACAGTGCCAGGGACCTGGGTTCAATCCTGGCCTTGGGTGACTGCCTGTGTCGAGTTTGTACAGTCTCCCCGTGTCTGCACGGGTTACCTCTGGGTGCTCCGGATTCCTCCCACACTCCAGAGATGTGCGGGTTATGTTGATTGGTCATGCTCAATTGCCCCTTAGTGTCAGGGGGATTATCAGGGTAAATATGTGGGGTTATGGGGGTAGGGACCTTGGTGGGATTATTGTCGGTGCAGGCTCGATGGGCCAAATGACTCCCTTCTGCACTGCAGGGATTCTATGATACCAGCGGAGTCTCTTGCTGGAATTTTACTGCCTCATAGAATGGAATTTTCTATTGGCCTCAGACAGTATTTTACGAGCCTCGCCCGAGCAAGGTCGTAAAATCCCAGATTCTGTGTCCATTGTTCTTTTCAGCAGCATCGTGGGAATTTCTATTCAGACTGATGGTGATATCTTCAGAGTTGACAGGGAAGCACGGTGGCACAGTGGTTAGCACTGCTGCCTCACAATGCCAGGGACCGGGGTTCGATTGCCGGCTTGGGTCACTGTCTATGCAGAGCCTGAACATTAGAATCATAGAATCCTACACTGCAGAAGGAGGCCATTCGGCCCAATCGAGTCTGCACTGACCACAATCCCACCCAGGCCCTATCCCCATAACCCCATGCATTTATCCTGCTAATCCCCCCGACACTAAGAGACAATTTGGCATGGCCAAACCACCTAAACCGCACATCTTTGGACTGTGGGAGGAAACTGGAGCACCTGGAGGAAACCCACGCAGACATGGGGAGAATGTGCAAACTCCACACAGACATTGACCCAAGCCAGGAATCGAACCTGGGTCCCCGGTGCTTTGAAGCAGCAGTGCTAACCACTGTGCCACTGTGCTCTCCCCATGTCTGTGTGGGTTTCCTCCAGGTGCTCCGGTTTCCTCCCACAGTCCGAAAGACGTGCTAGTTAGGTGCAGTGGCCATGCTAAATTCTCTCTCACTGTACCCGAACAGGCGCCAGAGTGTGGCGACTAGGGGATTTTCGCGGTAACTTCATTGCTGTGTTAATGTAAGCCTACTTGTGACACTAACAAATAAACTTTAAACAACTTATATTCATATAGTTCTTCAACATGATAAAACACACCAAGCCTGTTCACATAGTATGACACCAAGCAGCATAAGGAGATAACTAGGTTGGATGCCAAAAGCTTGGTTAAAGAGGTAATATACAGCAGCCAGCAGGCAGAGTGCATAAGATTCCCAGGTGCATTGGCCAGCAACAGAGTGTATCCTGTAAAAATGAAGAAATTGTAAATGCCACAAAGTTTGACTCTTTTAAAAGCTATAATGCAATCAGCATTCAGATGATGGAAAAATTATGAACTTTCATTCTGACAGTTTCTGACCACATTGGAAACCTGATATTCTGTTCCTGCTTCAACTCCTTCCTGTCTCTCCATGTGTGTTATTACTACAAGGGTTCTCCATGGTTTCAAAATAATTGTAATAATAACAAAACCCATTTGAAGTTATATCAATATTAACAGAACTGATTCTTACATTGTTCTGGAATGGGGAGGCGGTCGCTTAGCGGTACTATGGCTCGACGAGCAACTCAGCTAATATTCTGGGGACCCAGGTTTGAATCCCACTGTGGCAAGTGGTGGAATTTGAATTCAATTTTAAAAATCTGGAATTAAGAATCTACTGATAACCATGAAACCATAGTCGATTGTCGGGGAAACCCATCTGGTTTACTTGTGTCCTTACTTGGTCTGGCCTACATGTGACTCCAGAGCCACAGCAATGTGGTTGATTCTCAACTGTCCTCTAAAATGGCCCAGCAAGCCACTCAGTTATCACCACCACCTTCTCAAGGGCAACTAGGGATGGGCAATAAATGCTGGCCAGCCAGTAATGCCCATGTCCCATAAATTTTTTAAAAAGTGATTGACTAAAGACAGCTTATGTCTGCAAATTAATTGCTGTTATGCATATGGCTGCGAATGTTTTAAAATTATAGATGGATTCGATGAGATTTCTAACTGTGCAATAGCGTTGATTATTGGTATGGTTTCGATTAAGAAAAGCTCCTTTATTGTCAACGTTAGTGTTTGAGTTAATGCATTACATTTCTGTATTTGGGATATTATCTCTTACCCAAAATGGTGTTTATTTATTTTCTGTTTATTTATCCTCTTATTCAGTTATCCCTCAATTTATGTTCAAAACCTTCTCCACAACACAATTGTCAAGTGTGTAGGCTGCCAGGAGCTGTTATTTTCTAGAGAACACCAGGTGGTTCAGACTATATTATGAAGCCGTATCATCCATTGGACTTAGATGGCATCATAAATCACAGAGCCATGGGCAAGTGGTTTATACAATCAAGCAAAAACTAAGAGAACATGACAATTGTGAAGACGCTGGTAGACCATATTTGATCAGTTTTCAATGTTTTCCCTTTTGCTTTTCACATTTTTCTCCCGAAGGAGATTCTTTCGCAACCACTGCCAGCTCCATTTTACCATTAATATTACAACTGTCAACTCTGCCCCGTCATCTTTCCAGCCAAAATTCTGTTCTTTGGAAAACGGTAGTATTGGATGAAAGAGCTCAGTGAAAAGTAAAGCATGTTTCACAGCACATTTGTGTGGAAATTGTTCTGCGAATTTAATAAGCAAGCACATTTGTATGAAATTCTAATTTTAACTAAGATATTAATCTAAATCCTTTTTGTTGACAGCACAAATACTTCCCCGTAGAGTTGTGACTGGAGGAGAGTGAATTTCCCTCTACATTGCCCTGACAACATAACTGTAAACTCCAAAGACATCTGCTGCAGAATGACATTTCCATTTGCCACGCTAGGTAGTCTTATTCTCTGGATTCATGCCCAGTATCAATCAGATTAAGATTTTCTAAATTTATTTTCTTGAAAATCCCTTACAGTCACCAGAGTAATGCTACTTTTGCATGCTCCAGGCTGGCCTGAATTTGAACTCAGGTTACAATAGTGCTTGGACGAGATGCGTCATTCCTTTCCCGCATTGAGTTACGCAGAGTCAGTGGCTGGAATCTTACCAACGTTCACGCAGCGGGATTTTCCCATCCTGCCGCAGTGAATGGGGAGTTGACTGGCCACCAAATACTCCGACTTTGCTGTAGCGGGTGCATGGCGTGAACGGCAGGTAAGATCGCGCCTATATAGCTCTACAGCACAAAAAGAGGCCCTTCAGCCCATTGTATCTGCGCCGGCCATCAACAACCTGTGAATTTTAATCCCATTTTCCAGCACTTGATCTGTAGCCTTTTCCTTCTTCACCATTTAACAAAGCAGTAACACACTGATTAAAACACTTCCCAATTTTCATTCCACTAATTAAAAATCGACAGATTCTATATCAGGGTGCAATCTACTTCACCAACTAACTGCTCAATTGGTGAAGAAAGAAAAAGTAAAAGTAAAGTTTATTTATTAGTCACAAGTAAGGCTTACATTAACATTGCAATGAAGTTACTGGGAAATTCCCCTCGTCGCCACACTCCGGCACCTGTTTGGACAATGCACCTAACCAGAATGTCTTTCAGACTGTTGGAGGAAACTGGAGCAACTGGAGGAAACCCACGCAGACACGGGAGGAACGTACAAACTCCACACAGACAGTGACCCAAGCTGGGAATTGAACCCGGTACCCTGGCGCTGTGAGGCAGCAGTCTTATCCTGATACCTGTTTAATAACTCAGCTATGATGAGGAGTCATTCAGATTTGAAACATTGGCTCTATTCTCTCCCCACAAATGCTTTTTAAAGTTTATTTATTAGTCACAAGTAGGCTTACATTAACACTTCAATGAAGGTACTGTGAAAATCCCCTAGTAGCCACATTCCGGCGCCTGTTCGGGTACACTGAGGGAGAACTTAGCATGATCAATGCACCTAACCTGTCAGACTTGCTGAGATTTTCCAGCATTTTCTCTTTGTGTTTCAGATTCCAGCATCTGCAGTCATTTGTTTTTACCTGTTTAATAGTTGTCAGTGATAGCAGCAAGTGCACAGCAGCCAAATCCAGCCCATGGAATGTTGAAGGAAGCTTGTGGGGTCCAAGCAGAACACAGCAGGTTGATGAAGTACATTTTTCACAATGTATTTTCTCCCACCACAATCTGCTCCTTCTTTGACATAAGTTGGATATGAAAGCTGCGTTAAATGCATGGTTTAAATTACAATCTGTTCCCTGACAATGATAGTCACCAGGGTGGAGTTAATTCACGAATACAGAACATTGCTATTTCACGAACAAACTTACATTGCAGTGTAGTTAATATTTCACACAATGATTTTTTAAAAATGTTTTTATTGGCGATTCTCCATTTTATCAAATAACACTACAAACCAGCACAGCACAGAATAATCATCATTTCACATATACGTACAGAAAAGAACCGCAAATATCAGTACAATTGGTTTGGATTATCAATTACAATTTGTTGTAACCATTGTAATCAGCACCTCCCTTTGCACAGGTGAAGAAAAGAGAGTACAAAGACTGGGGGATATCAGGAAAAAGCCATCAGCACATAGAAGTTTGAAGTTTTTTTAAATTAGTGTCACAAGTAGGCTAACATTAACACTGCAATAAATTTACTGTGAAAATCCCCTAGTCGCCACACTCCGGCGCCTGTTCAGGTACACTGAGGGAGAATTTAGCATGGCCAATTCTCCTGACCAGCATGTCTTTGGAGTGAGGGAGGAAACCGGAGCACACAGAGGAAACCCACACAGACACGAGGAGAACGTGCAGACTCCACACAGACAGTGACCCAAGTCAGGAATCGAACCCAGGTCCCTGGCGCTGTGAGGCAGCAGTGCTAACCACTGTGCCACCGTGCCACACCACATTGCACAATGGTGCACACCCTCACCCACAAGGATAACAAGGGTCGGGCTACACAGTATAAGGGAGCCTCTGTGGGGTCAAATACAATCAATCAGAGCCTAAGACAGCCTCCAAAATCCTCCAAACAATAAAAGGATACCCCAGAAAGAGTGAAGATCAGGATACAATCCTAAACCCCAAGATGTGGTGTAACAGCGTGCACTCACACATACAGGGTAACAGGAGCAGAGCTACACAGCCTCACGGGGCGAGTATGGATACAACTGAGCCCAGGTATCTAAACTCACCCTCGCACCCCACAGATAACACAATACCTTGTGCTGGGGAAAATCTCCATACCTTCCAAATGCAAGTTTTCAAAGTATTTGCTACCCTTGTCTACACAGCCTAAGAAAATAAGGGATATTGAAACAGATAACAGAAGAGCCAGGAAGCCAAGGATTCTCACACCACGCTTGGGCTCACAACAAAACAAGCCTCACTCATCTCCAGCCACACCAGAGGTGCCACTCAAGCCCCACCATCAGCCAAAAGATTTCACCAACTTTTTCACCAAAGAGATGCCACCAACAGGAAGAAGAAGAATCGTCAAGACATCCACAGATAGGATATCTCGGGGAGATATAGTCCTTCTCCTCCTGACAGAATGCGGGAAACCCCATAGGACTGAATTTAACAAGTCAGAGCCTATATCAGCACCCCATTTACCCAGATAACGAAAGGAAACCTTGGAGGGAGAGGAATGCCAGGATAAGACTATAGGCACAAGATGTGATTTAACAATGCACACTTTCACATGCAAGCTATCAGGAATAGGGCCACCTCATGGGGGAAACTCAGAGAAGTGTCCCCCCAACCCCCACAGGGGAACCTATACCTCAAGAAGGAGAATTGTCCTGAGGTTCTCAAAGGGGACATCTCAGGGAAGGACAACCTACTCCCTCGTCTAATATATTCTCCATAGGATCCAGGAATGGCTAATCAAAGTAGCTACTGCCCTAACCTACCCAGCCAAGATAAACTTAGAGCAACAACACAATGAAAAGAAGGGACAACAGGCCAGGATTACTTACACCACCCCTAGGCTTCAATCAAAGCAAATTTCCGCTATCTCCAATCACATAGAGATGCCACTTAGACCCTGCCATCAACAGGATTCCGCCCATTTTCCCCCATCAAGGGAACCCTAGTCACAGGAGGAGGAGTCGTCCAGACATCCACAATCGGGCTATCTCGGTGAAGGACAAGAACTTCCTCCTCCAAACAGGATGATCTGCTCACTATACATTCCAGGAGCCAAACTATCGAGTAGCCACTGTGACAAACCATGTAGTAATATAGGAAGCCAACCCAAGAAAGGCTGGACAACCAAAGATTCTCCAACTATGCTCGGATGTACACCAGTAAACATTTCCCCCAACTCCAGCTATGCCAGAGGCGACAATGATAATAAAATCCAATTTTTTCTAGAATCCATAATCTGTCTGTATCTTCACAAGAGACCAACAAGGATTCTTTAACCCCAAAATAACAAAAATACAAAAGAAAGACCTTAGATCGAAAGGGAATTTTCTTCACCCACTACCTTCAAATCAAGCCATTTGCCTACCACCCTGCTGTGGTGCTGTTCATAGAGTCATAGCATCCCTACAGTGCAGAAGGTGGCCATTCGGCCCACCGAGTCTGCACCAACTCTTTGACAGAGTATCGCACCGAGGCCCTTAACCTACCTAATCTACACATCTTGAGGCAATAAGAGGCAATTTATCATGGCCAATCCACCTAATTGGCAGATCTTTGGACTGTGGGAGGAAACCAGAGCACCCGGAGGAAACCCACACAGACACAGGGAGAGCATACAGACTCCACACAGACAGTCCCCCGAAGCTGGAATTGAACCCAGGTCTCTGGCACTGTGAGGCAGCAGTGTTAACCACTGTGCCATCATGTCGCTCATATTATCCATAATTAAAGTATAACCCAATCCTCCATTATAAATGGCAGGATTACAACACAAAAATGGATAAATATCGCACAACCCTGATACCATACAACCATTCCAGCAGCCTCCCAATAGAACGATGGAGACCCATTATCATTCCACAGGCAAAGGAAATATCTTTATATTGCAAACACTGGACCCTCGGGATTTGAATTTGAGACAGAGTCAGAAGTAGGGTGGGCAGACCCCCTTTCCCACCCCGCTCCCCCGGTACCACACGGAAAGACCAAGATTGAATGCAAATGGTAACACACTTTAAACTAAGGTCTCCCTTGTTCCACTGCCAGAGCGTACAGGCGGATGAGTTCCATTATAAATAAATGGATATCCCTGGCTTTCAAAGAATAACAGGATAACAGGCAACATACGCCTCAGTGCTCATATATCAAACATCCTTCTCAGGATAAAAGACAACATCACAAAATCAGGATTATAATCACAAGGGGAATAGTTCAGGATTAATGATGAACTGCTGGATAATATAACCATCCACCGAGTTTGAAAAGGCAAAAGCTTTGTCAGGTTTGTTGAGCAACAGCAAGGATCCATTGTTTCACCGAGGTCTCTGCAAGTCCTTTGTGTCGTCGCTCAGAATCTCCAGTGGAGAGACCTAGGCCCGGCAGCTGGCGAGTTTCCATTGCATCTGGCCGCCTCCAGCCCGTCTCAACCAACACCAAGGTCAAGACAACATAAGACCAGCGATCGGGGTATATAACTAACACTGGATCACAAAAAACTGATAGAGTATGCCTATTTGAACTGCCCAGCCAAGAAATCACAATTACGAAAGCATGGCAGCTAGTTCTCAAATTCAGCCAGGAATTTACATTCGGCTCACCTCAGGAGATGGAGTGTATGGACACTCCTTCTCTGGCTCCATCTCCCCAAAACCAGGATGTCCGACATACCATGCAGCAGGATTTCCAAGGGCTGAAGATAAGCCTTTACTGAGGAAACCGCCCTCTCCCCTGACAGGATTCTTTCCCCTGCTTCATCCATTTTCTTTCAAGTATCTTGAAGTTTATCAGTGTGAGCACCAATGATTTTTGCACATTCTCCCAGTGTCTGTGTGAGTTTCCTCCAGTTGCTCCGGTTGCCTCCCACAGTCAGAAGATGTGAGGTTGATTGGCCATGCTAAATTGCCCCTTACTCATTGAGTCATCAAGGTTTACAGCATGGAAACAAGCCCTTTGACCCAATTTGTCCATGTCGTCCCTTTTTTAACCACTAAGCTAGTCCCAATTGCCCACGTTTGGCCCTTATCCCTCAATAGCCATCTTACTCATGTAACTGTCTAAACACTTTTTAAAAGACAAAATTGTACTCGCCTCTACTACTATCTCTGGCAACTTGTTCCAGACATTCAGCACCCTCAGTGTGAAAAAATTGCCCCTCTGGACAATTTTGTATCTCTGCCCTCACATCTTAAACCTATTCCCTCTAGTTTTAAACTCCCCTACCTTTGGGAAAAAATATTGACTATCTGACTGATCTATGCCCCTCATTATTTTATAGACTTCTATAAGATCAGCTCTAAGCCTCCTATGCTCCAGAGAGAAAAGTCCCAGTCTATCCAGCCTCTCCTTATAACTCAAACCATCAAGTCCTCGTAGCATCCTAGTAAATCTTTTCTGCACTCTTTCTAGTTTAATAATATCCTTTCTATATTCGGGTGACCAGAACTGTACACAGTATTCCAAGTGTGGCCTTACCAATGTCTTGTACAACTTCAACAAGACATCCCAACTCCTGCATTCAATGTTCTGACCAATGAAGCCAAGCATGCCGAATGCCTTCTTCAACACCCTGTCCACCTGTGACTCCACTTTCGATGAGCTATGAATATGTACCCCTGGATCTCTTTGTTCTATAACTCTTCCCAATGCCCTACCATTAACTGAGTAAATTCTGCCCTAGTTCGATCTACCAAAATGCATCATCTCGCATTTATCTAAATTAAACTCCATCTGCCATTCGTCAGCCCACTGGCCCAATTGATCAAAATCCCATTGCAGTCTGAGATAACTTTCTTCACTGTCCACTATGCCACCAATCTTGGTTTCATCTGCAAACTTACTAACCATGCCTCCGAAATTCTCATCCAAATCATTAATATAAATGACAAATAACAGTGGATTCAGCACTGACCCCTGAGGCACACCGCTGGTCACAGGCCTCCAGTTTGAAAAACAACCCTCTGTAACCACCCTCTGTTTTCTATCATCAAGCCAATTTTGTATCCAGTTGGCTATCCCACCCTAGATCCCGTGAGATTTAATCTTATGCAACAACCTACCATGCGATACCTTGTCAAAGGCCTTGCTAAAGTCCATGTAGACAACATCAACTGCACTGCCTTCATCTACCTTCTTGGTTACTCCTTCAAAAAACTCAAATCAAATTGTGAGGCATGATTTTCTACTCACAAAGCCATGCTGAGAGGCAAGGACCCCAATCAATCCTTGCCTCTCTAAATTCCTGTAGATCCTGTCTCTCAGAATACCTTCTAACAACTTACCCACTACTGATGTGAGGCTCACCGACCTGTAGTTTCCAGGCTTTTCCCTGCAGCCCTTTTTAAACAAAGGCACAACATTTGCCACCCTCCCATCTTCAGGCATATCTGTGGCTGTCGATTCAAACATCTCTGCTAGAGGACACGCAATTTCCTTCCTAGCCTCCCACAATATCCTGGGATACACTTCAACAGGTCCTGAGGATTTATCTATCTTGATCGCTTTAAGACTTCCAGCACCTCCTTCCCTGATATATGTACACTCCTCAAGACATCA
This sequence comes from Mustelus asterias, assembly GCF_964213995.1. Lineage (NCBI taxonomy): Eukaryota > Metazoa > Chordata > Chondrichthyes > Carcharhiniformes > Triakidae > Mustelus > Mustelus asterias. Next base: position 54,047,775 of record NC_135819.1, read on the forward strand.
CTATTTATTTCCCCAAGTTCTCTAACATCCATGCCTTTCTCAACAGTAAATACTGACGAGAAATATTCATTTAGGATCTCACTCATCTCTTGTGGATCCACACATAGATGACCTTGTTGATCCTTAAGTGGCCCTACTCGCTCCCTAGTTATTCTTTTGCCCTTTATGTATTAGTAGAATCTCTTTGGATTCTCCTTTGCCTTATCTGCCAAATCAATCTCATGTTCCCATTTAACCCTCCTGATTTCTCTAACTCTGCTTCTACACCCTCTTTACTCTTTAAGGGATCCACTTGATCCCAGCTGCCTATGCATGTCATGTGCCTCCTTCTTCTTCTTAACCAGGGCCTCAATATCCTGAGTCATCCAGGGTTCCCTATTTCTACCAGTGTCCCAAGATGTGTAATTTAGGGGGATTAGCAGGTTAAATATTTGGGGTTACGGGGAGAGGGACTGAGTGGGATTGTAGTTGGTGCAGACTCAATGGGCCAAATGGCCTCCATCTGCACTGTAAGGATTCTATGATTCTATGATTTGTGCCAGCAAGCCGAGACCATCGGCCACAACTTTACTCATAATGGCATCAAGCATCTCGCTGACTATAACATTGCCAGAGTATGAGCCCACTCACCAGGTAAATCGACACTGTGAATAAGGCCCCACATAGCTGCCTCCAAGCACTTTGATCAAATGAGCATTTTCATGACTTTGTCCTGCTCCCCGTCACCTAACGGATCTTCCAGGGAATCAGCACGGGGTATACACTCCAGATTAGATCATTATCAGCTGTGCATCAGAATAAATTAAAGGATTAAAAGGTGAGTAGCTCCAGAGCCTGTGAAAACGCAATCGTTCCTGCACTTACATCACATGACACCATCCCCCTCCCCCCACACAATTGTTTTAAATAAACTTCTATTTCATTGTGAATTTAACTCACATCACAACGCTGTGTTTTTTTGTTCTTTCACAGTATCTGGGCATTACCAGCATTTAATTTTTCTTCCCTAATTGCACTTGAGAAGTTGGTGGTGATTTGCCTTCTTGAACCACTGCAGTCTTTGTGGCGTATTATGCCCACAGAACGGTTGGGGAGTAGAGTTCTAGGATCTTGACCCAGTGAAGAAATGGCAAATAATTCCAAGTCAGAATGGTGTACGACTTGAAGGGGAATTTTCAGCTGCTGGCGGTCCCATGCATCTCCTGCCACTGTCCTTCTGTCCTTCTGATGCACAATTGTCTCACGTGATGAAGGCGCAGTGCTCTGAAAGCTCGTGATACCAAATAAACCTGTTGGACTTTAACCTGGTGTTGTGAGACTTCTTACTGTGTCCTTCTGGATGGCATAGGCTGCAAGCTTGGAAGGGGTTGTCTAAGACTATGGTGAGTTGCTGCAGTGCTTCTTGTAGATGGTACACACTGCTGCTACTGTGCATTAGTGATGGTGGCAGTGAATATGTAATGTGGTTGCTGAGGTGCCAATCAAACAGGCTGCTTTGTCCTGGATGGTGTTGAGCTTCTTGAATGTTGCTGGAGCTGCACTCAGTAAGAAGTCTCACAACACCAGGTTAAAGTCCAACAGGTTTATTTGGTAGCACAAGCCACTAGCTTTCGGAGCACTGCCCCTTCATCAGGGCTTGCTACAAAATAATTTAAATTGAGTTTGTGTCTTTATATGCCCTGTTTGTGAACAGAACTCCCATTCACCTGATGAAGAGGCAGCGCTCCGAAAGCTAGTGGCTTGTGCTACCAAATAAACCTGTTGGACTTTAACCTGGTGTTGTGAGACTTCTTACTGTGTTTACCCCAGTCCAATGCCAGCATCTCCACATCATGGCTGCACTCATCCAGGCAAGTGGAGAGTATTCCATTACACTCCTGCCTTATGCTTTGTGGATGGTGGACAGACTCTCGTGAGCACAGTATTTATAAGGCCAGTTATATTTTGGGTCAATGGCAACCCCCCCAGGATGTTAATAATGGGGACTGAATGTCAAGTGGAGATAATTGATCACTCTCTTGTTGGTCATTGCCTGGCACTTCCATGTGTTTGTTATTTGCCACTTATCAGCCCAAACCTGAATATTGTCCAGGTTTGCTCTGTGCGTGAACACGGACTACTTCAGTATCTGAGGGGTAACGAATGGTGCTGAACATTGTGTAATCATCAACGAACATCCTCACTCTAACCTTATGATGGAAGGAAGGTCCTTGTTGAAGCAGCTGGAGATGGTTGGGCCTAACCTGAGTAGCACCTGGTTCCCATTGATTCCAGTTTTGCTATGGTTCCTTGGTGCCACACTTGGTCAAATGCTATTTCTCACCTCTGTTGCTTAATTTGTTCCAGAATTGTGTGAAGGATTTGTCTTTTGATTGTTTAAGACTCGTAATTGATGAACCATTCAATATTAGGGAGGTGTGAGATCAGTCTCATCACCAACATAGAAACATAGAAAAACTACAGCACAAAACAGGCCCTTCGGCCCCACAAGTTGTGCCGAACATATCTCTACCTTCCAGGCCTACCTATAACCCTCCATCCTATTAAGTCCCATGTACTCATCCAGGAGTCTCTTAAAAGTCCCTATTGAGTTTGCCTCCACCACGACTGACGGCAGCCGATTCACTCGCCCACCACCCTCTGTGTGAAAAACTTCCCCCTAACATTTCCCCTGTACCTACCCCCCAGCACCTTAAACCTGTGGCCTCTCCTGGCAGCCATTTCCACCCTGGGAAAAAGCCTCTGAGAGTCCACCCGATCTATGCCTCTCAACATCTTATATACCCCTATTAGGTCTCCTCTCATCCTACGTCTCTCCAAGGAGAAAAGACCGAGCTCCCTCAGCCTATCCTCATAAGGCATGCCACTCAATCCATATAACATTTATATATTCTGGGCAGAATTTTCCCGTCATGCCCATTGCCGGAACCGTAGCGAGCAGGACAGGACCATGTAAAGGTCTATTGACCTCGGGCGGGATTTTCCAGTTTTGGGGCGAGTGTGGCTGGAAAATCGCGCCCCCTAAGTCTAACACTTCTTCAAAGTTTAAAATAAAGCAGCAAGTGCAATTTTACGTTTCAAAATGTGAAATTTAACCTGGTTATTACGAGTTTGGAGAATAATATATTGTAGTTGTTTCCATGGTGATGGCGCTGCAAGGTAGCAGAAATAGGTATTTTTCAGGTTTGCTTAATGATCTTTGATATCATTATTTATGCAGATTCATTACTTGGGAAATTAAATAGTTGAGGAAGAGTCAATAAGGTGTCAGCAGTAGAAGCACTGCTCATTTTTGAGGAATATTAATGAGGTGGAGATGGGTTCTACACAGCATCATTCCAAAGTGTGCAGATGTCACAGAACTTGGATATGTAGTAAACCACGTGAAGGATAGCAACAGGCTTAAGGAGGATAAATGCAGTCTGGTAATATAGGCAGAAAGATGCCAGATGCAACATAACACAAAGTTTGAAATGATGCACTTTGGCGGAAAGAATGAGGTGAATTTGAGGAAACATTTTGAATGCAGTGGGTTGTCGGGATTTGCAATGTATTGTCTGAAAGGGTCACGGAAGCAGATTCAATGGCAACATTGAAACGAAAAATAACGAGAGAATGGAACTAACTGGATAGTTCTACTTTGGGGTGAATGGGATCAAACATTATGGGGGAGGAAGCAGGATTCGGCTATTGAATTGGATGATCAGCCATGATCGCGATGAATGGCGGAGCAGGTTCGAAGGGCCAAATGGCCTCCTCCTGTTCCTTTCTTCTATGTTTCTATGTCTATGTTTAAGAACCGGCACAAACTTGATGGGCTGAATGTCCATCTTTTGTGCTGCATCTTTCATGATTCTATTAGGTGACTATTACCTGCCCAAACTGAATGGCTTGAGTCATGAAAGGTGTTAAAATTTTATAAATCTCAAAGTCAACCACAAGCTGCATCCAACCCACCCACTTCCCAGATTTAATGGATGTGGGAAAATGGTGGACAGCAAACCCACTCCCATGGCATAGATTGTCTATTAATCTGGTCAGCATCTTTAGATGTCGCCTGTTTTACAGGTTTAACCCTGGCTGGGTGCATTTTACAGGCTTTGGGAAATCCAGCAGCTCAAATGAGCTGAGGGCATCTTTGGGGAATTGCTAAAGTGCCTTTGCAGCACTCCTTGTGGGCTTGAAAAAGAAGGAAATCTTCCCCTTCTCCTGGCCCTTCAGCTTATCTTCCACCCTGAGATCAGACCTCTCCTTCCCCCACCCCCACCATCACCAATCCCATATAAGGGCCTTCTCCCTGGGGCCAGGGATCAGACCTTCCTATCAGAATAGGAACACCCACCCCCTCCCCCAATCCCTCACAATCATACTTGCAGCTGTCAGATCCTACCTGATGCTGTAATCTGCTGCAGAGTGTTCTCTGCTTGGCATGAGAACTAGCCTGTCAATCAGACTGACGTGGAGATGCCGGCGTTGGACTGGGGTAAACACAGTAAGAGGTTTAACAACACCAGGTTAAAGTCCAACAGGTTTATTTGGTAGCAAATGCCACTAGCTTTCAGAGCGCTGCCCCTTCGTCAGGTGGAGTGGAGAAATGCTCATAAAAAGGGCATACAGAGACACAAACTCAACTTACAGAATAATGATTGGAATGCAGTCTTTACAGATAATCAAGTCTTAAAGGTACAAACAATGTGAGTGGAGAGAGCATTAAGCACAGGTTAAAGAGATGTGTATTGTCTCCAGACAGGACAGCCAGTGAGATTCTGCAAGTCCAGGCAAGCTGTGGGGGTTACAGATAGTGTGACATGAACCCAAGATCCCGGTTGAGGCCGTCCTCATGTGTGCGGAACTTGGCTATCAGTTTCTGCTCAGCGACTCTGCGCTGTCGTGTGTTGTGAAGGCCGCCTTGGAGAACGCTTACGTGAAGATCAGAGGCCGAATGCCCGTGACCGCTGAAGTGCTCCCCAACAGGAAGAGAACAGTCTTGCCCGGTGATTGTCAAGCGATGTTCATTCATCCATTGTCGTAGCGTCTGCATGGTTTCCCCAATGTACCATGCCTTGGGACATCCTTTCCTGCAGCGTATCAGGTAGACAACGTTGGCCGAGTTGCAAGAGTATGTACCGTGTACCTGGTGGATGGTGTTCTCACGTGAGATGATGGCATCTGTGTCGATGATCTGGCACGTCTTGCAGAGGTTGCTATGGCAGGGTTGTGTGGTGTCGCTACCAAATAAACCTGTTGGACTTCAACCTGGTGTTGTTAAACTTCTTACTGAATCAGACTGACATCAGGGTAAGGAAACTGTTTTATAAAAAAGTTATGCACTGTGGAATTAAATCTCCCCAGCATGAAGAGAAACTTGGATTTCCCCACCAGACCTGTCACTATCAAGGCTGATGTTTCCATAATAAGTTGTGTGGCAGAAGCAGGTTTTATGAGACCAATTATATATATATATTTAGTTATCAAAATAATACATTTTTTTGTTATTTTGCTTCAAGAAAGGAAGCAATTCCCTCATTGATTATTATTCTTATTCTATGAACAGCTGCACTTAAATCTCTTCTAAATTGAAATTCAAGGTTCATAACACTTATTCCTTACAATGCAACTTCCCAACATTTGTTAGGTTCCAAAAGAGGCACTTCAAGGATATGCCAATGAAAGTAAAAGAAAAGTCATGGCAGCATGGCAACACAGTGGTTAGCACTGCTGCCTCACAGCGCCAGGGACCGGGGTTCAATTTTTGGCTCGGGTCATTGTCTATGTGGAGTCTGCACATTCTCCCTGTGTCTGTGTGGGTTTCCTCCGGGTGCTTAGGTTTCCTCCCACAGTCTGAAGGTTGTGCTGGTTAGGTGCATTGGCCATGCTAAATTCTCCCTCCGTGTACCTGAACAGGGCCAGAGGGTGGTGACTTGGGGATTCTCACAGTAACTTCATTGCAGTGTTAATGTAAGCTTACTTGTGACACTCGCAAAAAAACTTAAACTTAATTCCTTCATTTCTGACCAATTTTTCAGTGTGATTTTAAAGATCACCCATTGGGAGTCCAGCAGGCGTGCTTTGTTATTTTTTAAAAAACACTTTATTCATTAAATTTGTAAAGATACATTGCATAACTATTCTAATTTGACATTACTCAAAGTGGGATACTATTCAATTTCTTTCAATACAGCATCTAGCATTCTGTCGTGCATCACAGATTATATTTGCAATGTACATTTACATGGCATATCAGACATTTTCCAGTGCATATGGCCCAGGGGGTTTTACTCAGGTTCCAGACCCTTAGTATGACAGGAGGGCTTTAAACAATGGCCATTCTCCTTGGAGCTTTTATGGTGGTTGCTCAAGCGCGTAGCCCTGAACCTTGGAATGTGCCCATCTGCAGTATTTGACCATGGGCAGTACATTGCATTGGAGGACCAACGTATTTCAGACAGACCAAAGAGTGTTTTTCAATCGCTGCTGGTCCTCCAGCCGCAAATGATGGTTGTGTGGGTCTGCCACTCTGGGAACAGCCCCGCATTACAGAGTTTCTCAGGATAAAGCTCAATCCTTTCTTTCCAGACCTATCTTCAAAAAGGCACTTTCCAGAAGAAGATGGGCGACACAGTCTCTTCCCCAACGTCGCTGCATCAAGGGCAGCGTGCAGTGCCAATGAAACTCTAGGGATGCAATCTTACCAGCCGTTCATGCCACACTCCGGCTCCAGTGAGCTCAGGGAATTTGGCATCCAGCCAAATCTCTGTTCGCTGCTGCGGAATGGAAAAAAACACTCTGGCACGAACAGGGGCAACATTTCAGAATAGATGTGCCGAAAGGATCTAACGGAGAAGGCTCTCACAACCGGCCAAGCTATACCCTGGTGTTCATTTTGAAAGTTCTGGCAATGAGGTATTCTGCCGAATGACTTGGACAGTGTGCTCAGGGGCAGACACGATCCACCATTTCCTTTTCTTCCAGGGTCTTGAGGACATTGTGTGTGCATCACTTCCTCATGGACAAAGATCCTTTTCTGCACCATCTGTCTGGGTGTGTGGAGTGCAAATTCCTGGGTGTGTGGGGTGTACAGATCTGGGTGTGTGGAGTGTAAATTCCTGGGTGTGTGAGGGAGTTTGACTGATGTGAAAGTAGTTGAATCGATATTGAGAGATTAATTTTGTAAACACCTGAGAGAGGATTCTCTGCACCATCTGGAAAGTAAGGAGAAACATCCGCCTACAGTGACAGTACTTTGCAGAGCAATTGCACTTGACTTTTATCTGGTTACCTTCAATGTTTGTACGTTGGCAACTTACAAGGTTAACATTGATCTCCTTCTCTCTTAAAGTCCCATTCTTGTTCATGGTGTTGCTGCTGCAAGAGCAATGAATACTGGTGCTATTCTAAAGTCAGTAATATTTCACTTTATCATTGAAACCTGATTCCTGAACAATTACAGCATCATGCATTAATCCGGTTTTCAGCAGAGATGTTTGATGGTGCCCCTTCACAACCAAGTAACTCTGGAGATACTGATTTTTAAAGAAACCATTGTATTCTGTCTTCACACTATCAATGAAATCATGGCTGAATGTATCTTGTACCATCAACCACTTTCTACTAAATAGGAAGGGTTTGCTTTAGCACTTTCTAAGATGTCACTTTTCAATCTATCCAGCTGACCTTGGCAACTGCTTTCTGAACTGTATTCATAAAATCATAGAATCCCTACAGTGCAGAAGGTGACCATTCAGCCCATTGACCACAATCCCACCCCAGGCCCCACCACCGTAACTCCAAGTATTTACCCTACTAATCTCCCTGACACTAAGGGACAATTTAGCATGGCCAATCAACCTAACCCGCAGATCCTTGGACTGTGGGAGGAAATCTGAGCGCTCAGAGGAAACACACGCAGACACAGGGAGAATGTGCAAACTCCACACAGACAGTGACCCAAGTCGGGAATCGAACCCAGGTCCCTGACACTGTGAGACAGCAGTGCTAACCACTGTGCCACCGTGCCACCCATAACTGTTGTTGATCACTAACCTTTTCTCCATTGCTTCATGAAACTTGACCTTCTCAGAGCACTCTATCTTCCTTCTGTCACACCTAACCCTTGATTTCCCTTCTAAATTCTCTTCAGCTGAATTCAAACAGTCATCATTTCCCTTACAGGATGTGCAAGTTCTAAGGATGTAATGAAAAATCAAGAACAAACATTTCATTATACACCTTTTTTTACAACAAAGGACACAGCACAGGAAAAACTTGTGACAGCAGCAGAAACAGGAGCATTTTACCTTAGTGTGATTCATAACTTAAGTTCTGAGAGTGGTAATAAATTGCTTCCAATGTTTCTACCAGATTCAGAAATTGCTAATGAGGAAACGTCTTGTCAATGCACAAAAGCAAGCAGATTCAATGAGAACAGTTTAGTTCCAACATCGTAGGAAGTTTTGGCACGGTGGCACAGTGGTTAGCACTGCTGCCTCACAACACCAGGGACCCGGGTTTAATTCTGGCCTCGGGTGACTGTTTGCGCATTCTCCCCATATCTGCGCGGGTTTCCTCCAGGTGCTCTAGTTTCCTCCCACACTCCAAAGGTGTGTGGGCTAGGTTGAGAGGCCATGCTAAATTGTCCTATAGTGTCGGGGGGATTGGCAGGGAAAATACGTGGGGTTACGGGGATAGGGTCTGGGTGGGATTGTTGTCTGTGCAGGCCTGATGGGCTGAATGGCCTCCTTCCGCAATGTAGGGATTCTATGATTCTATGAAAAAAAAATGGGGTTACAGGGATAGGCCCTGGGTGGGTTTGTTGTCAGTACAGGCTAGATGGGCTGAATGGCCTCCTTCTGCACTGTAGGGATTCTATGATTCTATGAAATTAATCAATCATCAATTAAAAAATTGGATGGATATCTCAAATAAGGAAGTTTTCCTTGTAGTTGTTCGATATTTTTAAGGATAGAAGGAATTAAATATGGCTTACTTAATTTTTACCATGCAAACAATAAGACAAGTGATGGCACCTGATTTGATTTGGTTTGATTTGATTTCTTATTATTACATGTATTAGTATACAGTATACAGTGAAAGTATTGTTTCTTGTGCGCTGTACAGACAAAGCACACCATTCATAAAGAAGGAAAGGAGAGAGTGGAGAATGTAGTGTTGCCGTCACAGCTAGGATGTAGAGAAAGATCAACTTAATACAAGGTAGGTCCATTCAAAAGTCTGATGGCAGCAGGGAAGAAGCTGTTCTTGAGTCGGTTGGTATGTGACCTCAGACTTTTGTGCATACCTTTTGAATGTTTTAGAAGAGAATACCATTCGTATAAACTGCATGTGATTACATGTAGCGCTGACAATGCCTCTGTCAATTTAGGAAAACACAAGTCAGGTTACAAGAAGCTGAAATTGCTGAATGGCAAAATGATTCAGGTTGAATGCAGGTGTGATGGATTTCATAACTGTGTCAAAATCACCATGACAGCTCTGAGTTTGATGTGGAATGTCTTATTCTGAAAGTGAATGACAAAGCTCTCTTCCTTCACTAAAAAGGCAGAATTTTTCAACTTTGTAGAAATTGTCCATCGTGACAACTTATTGGCGGAGTAGACTACAAGGGCTGAATGGCCTACACCTCACTCCTCAGGATGTGGTGGGCAAAAATGAAATGGGAAGCATTTAACAAGGTGATCGGGATTAGAAGCCAAGGTAGGCGAACTGAGCAGGATGTGAGGTGGGCTGGGCGGAAGGCCTGCCTCGGGTCTCCGGCACTGTCCAATGTTTCAAAATAAAGATTAAAACATGAAACATCTGTCCATCCTTCACCACACCCTCCCATACTCCATTCATGCCAACCCATGCCACTTCATGGCTTCATGCCTCCATCCACCCCATAATCCTCCATACCCTTCATACCAACATCTGCCCCCACCCAACCCCATTGCCCCGCATACCCCATGCCCTTCTACCCAGCCCTTTAGAGCCTCAATGCCAACATATGGACTCCCAATCAACCCCATTGCCACTCATACACCCTATGCCAATCCATGCCACTGTACTCACTCTCTAGCCCTTTATAGCCCCCTTGCCAAGCTATGCTCCCCACCCAACATCCCCATGCCCCTTCATACCCCAGTCTACCATTTGTTCCTCTACCCACCTCTTGGCCCTTTATAGTTTCTATGCCAACTTATACCCCTTCATCCACCCCATGATCTTTTGTAGCACCTGTACAAACTTAGTGCTAATTCATGCCATCCCATGCTTCCAACCCTCTATCCTTTGTCCTTACACCTATCATGCCACCTTACGTAGTATCCACCAGAGGACAACCTCAGAACCTATGCAGAGATGAGATAAAATAAAGTTCTATAGAAAATTGTTCTGTGTCCAATGTAGACTTTATTATATTGCAAAAAAAATAATTAATAAAATCCCATTTACATCCCTTCAGCTAATTAAAGCTGTATAACAACGGGCTAGGTGGATTGGCCATGCTAAATTGCTCTTTAGTATCTCAAGATGTGAAGGTTAGGGGCATTACTGGGGTAAATATGTGGGGTTACAGGGATAGGGCCAGGATAAGATACTCCATCGAAGAGCTGTACAGACTCGATGGGCTGAATGGCCTTCTTCTGTACTGTAGGGATTCTATGATTCTATGAGTAAACATTTCATTCAAGTGGGGCAGCACGGTAGCACAGTGGTTAGCACTGCTGCTTCACAGCTCCAGGGACCTGGGTTTGATTCCCGGCTTGGGTCACTGTCTGTGTAGAGTTTGCACATTCTCCTCGTGTCTGCGTGGGTTTCCTCCGGGTGCTCCAGTTTCCTCCCACAGTCCAAAGATGTGCGGGTTAGGTTGATTGGCCATGGCTAAAATTGCCCCTTAGTGTCCTGGGATGCGTAGATTAGAGGGATTAGTGGGTAAATATGTAGGGATATGGGGGTAGGGCCTGGGTGGGATTGTGGTCGGTGCAGACTCGATGGGCCGAATGGCCTCTTTCTGTACTGTAGGATTTCTATGATTCTATGAAGTGCACAATCCCTTACAACAACAAGCATTGGATTTCATAATAGCACATCAAATTGTCGAAAAACACAAGTAGCTGTCAATCAGACTGTGAAAATAATGGAACTGTACTGTGATAATGGTTGTGAAATCAGTCATGCATCACTCATCCAGCAATGGGAACCCTCAACAGACAGGGTGAAATCATGGAAAATCTTTTTTTTTTTAACACTCATGACATTTCTTTCAATGATTTTAAAGGCCAGGGCTTTTAAATACCTTGACATAGTGATAGCTCCCTTTGACAGCTCTGTTTGACAGGTGTTTCTGACAGTTTTGACAGTTGATATTGGCAGGGCTGTTGACAGTTCCAATGACTTTGACAATTATGAATCTACACACTTTTTACACACAATCATGCTTAGCTTTAACAATTTCAAAGGGCACCTGGCACTCCACCAAAGAGCATTTTACCTCCCCAAACTTGGCCCTTGATGAGCTCCAAAGGGATAGCTTCTCTCTCCAAAGGTGTCCAAACTAGCTATCCAATTGAATCCACGGAGTTCAGACCTGCTCTTACCTCGTCTAGTCAGCTCATTCCCGTCGTACTAAAATCCAATTTCAGTGGAGGCAGCTGATGATTTAAGTGGCCAGCTGCCTTCTTGAACTCTGTGTACGTGCAATACACCCTGTCTCCATTCTCATCCCCACAAAAACGGAAAACGTCATGTTTGAGGACAGGACTTTATGGCAATTTTCGCCATGATGAGGAGGCTCACGGCAGAACTCTGGGCCAACGTCTCTTTGGTGAGCAGAAGAAAATTAAAAAAGGAAGCAAATAAGATATTGCCAATATACATTGCGTACCTTGAGAAATGGTATGATCTGGAAACACCTGTTTTCAATCAATTGTCAATTATCTCGCTGGGCTATGAAATGAAATGAAATGGCTGGGTGTTTGAGAACCTTGCTGAAGGAGATTAACTTTGACAAACCATTCGATGACTATTGCATTTTATGGCAAATTAGAGGAGATTTTATTTCTAAGGAGTGAAATGTATCAAAGTTAGTTGGAAGCTTTCAAATAAGTACCACCACATTAAAGCAGCCAGATGTTTCAGCTTGTACATTTGGTAGTTTCAATGTCGGTCTCAAATGCATACTACAAAAGGATTTTTCAGCTTAATGACACCGCTTTGGAGCAAAGGAAGGAAAGTTATGTGAAAGCAGCGTTACAGCTAGCTGAATTACAATATGTCTTATGCTGACTTACACAAATATGTCCAAAAAAAAAATCTCTTGAGTTGCTGAAAGCAGCAAGAAACCAGCTCAAGTATATGTTCAAGAAGAAGCTACAAGAAAGTTAGTGAGCCATGGGGGTGGGTGGGGGGCGGGGGAGCTGGGTGCAATAACATTTGCAAATTGTGACAATTGTGTCTTGTGGCTGCATGTCATGTGACTGAACCTCCAAAGTTAAAGCTTTTTTTATTAGTCACAAGTAAGGCTTACATTAACACTGCGATGAAGTTACTGTGAAATTCCCCTAGTTGCCACACTCCGGCGCCTGTTCAGGTCAACGCACCTAAACAGCACATCTTTCAAACTGTGGGAGAAAACCAGAGCACCCAGAGAAAACCCATGCAGACATAGAAACATAGAAAAACTACAGCACAAACAGGCCCTTCGGCCCCACAAGTTGTGCCGAACACATCCCTACCTTCTAGACCTACCTATAACCCTCCATCCTATTAAGCTCCATGTACTCATCCAGGAGTCTCTTAAAGGACCCTATTGAGTTTGCCTCCACCACCACTGACGGCAGCCGATTCCACTCGCCCACCACCCTCTGTGTGAAAAACTTACCCCTAACATCTCCCCTGTACCTACCCCCCAGCACCCTAAACCTGTGTCCTCTCGTAACAGACATTTCCACCCTGGGAAAAAGCCTCTGAGAGTCCACCCGCTCTATGCCTCTCAACATCTTATACACCTCTATTAGGTCTCCTCTCATCCTTTGTCTCTCCAAGGAGAAAAGACCGAGCTCCCTCAGCCTATCCTCATAGGCATGCCACTCAATCCAGGCAACATGGGGAGAATGTGCAAACTCCACTCAGACAGTGATCCAAGCCAGGAATCAAACCCGGGTCCCCGGCGCTGTGAGGCAGCAGTTCTAACCACTGTGCCACCGTGCCGCCATACTGTGCCACTGTGCAGGAATGCCTCCAATTAAAATTGGCAATCGTTTTCACTCGATCTAAGAAACGCGTCGGAATTTTATCTCCCCACCTGCCACGGGAATCGGAACGGGTGAGGGACGAACAATGGGAAGGTCCGTTGATCTCAGGCGGGATTTTACGGTTTCGGGATGAGCGAGGCTGTAAATTCCCACCCACTGTGTTTATTATCCATAGTGCAGATTCTTACTGATCCAGCTTACTGGAATTTCTCTCGTGAAATAGTATGTATCATTGAGAGAATTTTAGACTTCACATTTCACCTACATAACAACAATGTTATGCACTTCAAAGTAATTAATTGTATGTAAAGTGCTTTGGGACATCCTGAAAAATGTGACAAGGTGCTGAATAAACACAAGCCCTTACCTTGGGGGTAATTTGAACATTTATCACCAGGGACAGAATAGATGATAACAAATTGGCTGCAAGTTGAACACTCGGCCTAACCTCAATAACAAAGAAAATTGGGCTCTGGATAAAACCGGCAGCCAAATTACTATCCTGCATTTCTCACATGGTGATTAAAGTTAAAGTGATCCCCACTTCTTAGCTCAGTTGGCTGGACAGCTGGTTTGTGATGCGGAATGTCACCAACAGTGCGAGTTCAATTCCCATATCGGCTGAGGTTATTCATGAAGGCCCCGTCTTCTCAACCTCACCCCTCACCTGAGGCTTGGGGATCCTCAGGTTAAAATCACCACCAGTCAGCACTCAAGGGAGAGAGCAGCCTATGGTCATCTGGGACTAAGGCTTACCAAAGAAAAGGACAGAAAGCTGGGTGATAATCACAGACGCATCTCATTGTTTGTGATAGCTGGTATGATTCGAGCAAACATTCTGCTCAACAGACTGAAAAACCCCATAGCAGAGTGTGTGCTGCTAGAGAGTCAAAGTGGTATCAGGAAAGGATAGACACTTGCAACATGAATTTCACCCATCAACAAATACAACAGAATACAGCAAACAACAGATGGGACTAGATTGGACCTTTATCGACCTGAAGAAGGCCTTGTGGAAAGTCTTCGCCAAACATGGATGACCTGATAGAGCTATAAATCTGATACAGGAGGTTGATAATGGAATGATAGTCAGGGATGCTGACGATGGTAAAACACTGACCCTTTTGATGAACAAGTGGTGTGAAGTAGATGGGCTTTCATGGCCCTTGTACTCTTCACTATATTGTTTACTGCCATGCTTTCTGGGGTATTTGATAGAAATGTTGATGGAATATACTTCCAATTCAGAACAGATGACAATCTCTTCAACCCGAGACAACTGAAATCCTCAATCAAAGATTGTTATTACCTTGTGAGAAGGAATGAAATGACTCCCCCATTCTATCACTCCAGGTCTGACTGTGACTGTTGGGAGTGGGGGGCAGATGTTGCACATCTTTGACATGGGAATTATTGAACTATTGCAGCCATTTGAAGTTGGTTTCCTGTAGAATTCTGGAGTTGATTTGGTTCAGGTCTGCACTTTGTTGAGGACATCCTTTTAGCTTCAGAGAGAGGGAGAAGAGAGAGTGAGATATCTTTACTGCTTTCTTCCAGGTGGCTGTGACATTTCTTTCTCCTCCCCCTTCTGATTCTGCTCGGCAGAACCAGTTTTGAAAACTCCTGCTTATATATTCCCAGAAAATAATTCATTTAGCATATCTTGCAGTCATTGTTACAGACCAAGTAATCCCATTTTTTTGATCTCTTCATCTACGAAACCTTTGCCACATTTCAAGGTAGGAATCAATGGGGAATGGGGTCATTTCTTCCTTCATTTATGGGGTTATTCTTTCTTCCTTTTGGGGGGGGGGGTGGCTGGGCGTGGGGGGATGCATGGGGGTTGAATGTTTGAGGAATATCTGGCTGGTTAGCAATTCACATTGCCTTAACAGAACAACGGTGGATCCATGTCCAAGACTTCGCATTCTTAATGCTTTCCTTTTAAAAGAGTCCTTGCTGAGGGACACCTTGGCACTTTCCCCCGCCCAGGTGTGAACTTCTATGCAACAGGTCTGCAATGTAATTCATGTAGAAGCCTTCCATAGAAGTGGTCAACTTACTGCAGCAAACATGTAATTAATGAGAAAGCTGTGTTCCCAGCTACTAATCCAGTGAACAAAGTTTTATACAAGTATATAAAATCTTTCAAAGTTATAAAGTTCTGGAACTTTTGACAACTTTGAAAAATATTAAACAGTGTCTTTTCTATAAGAATACCTCAAAGCACATGTGGATAGAATATTAATTGATTTTTCTTTTCCCAGTCCACCCACCATGGAAATCCTAGCGGGCGGGGGACAGACCATGCAAAGGTCCATTGACCTTGGGTGGGATTTTCCAGTTTGGGGGCGAGCATCGCTGGAAAGTCCCGCCCCAGGTTACTTGTGGCAGCCATGTTTCGGTCAGTTTATTGCATTGTTTTAAAAAAACAGGTCTCCTTTAAACAATTCATTATGTCTGTGATTAGCTGGGGCCAGCTGCAAGTAGATCTCACTCAATCACAATTTCTGACGCTATGACAACGCACGCAAGAAACAACCATCTTTGATAATGAAGGAAATCCAATGATGTTCAAAGTGAAAATGATCCTCACTTCTCCATAATACTTCTCCATTTACTCCATAATAACAAAGGAAAGAAAGAAATGTTTGCATTTACCTTGCACTTTAACCATTTGCTTTACAGCCACTTAAATATTTTTGAAGTGTAGCTGTTCTTGTCATGTTCTTGGGCAGTAATTACTCCACTCTATTTTGGTATAACAATGATGAGGTCCATGTGCGATGAATATGGCAGGGCTTTCATTATTAGATTCTCATTAAATACCCAAAGCAACACTGATGTTACTTGCTGAGCACATTCTGTGCACAGGGCAATTTAATTACAATGATGATTGTTTCATATTTAGCTCTGGTGGATCAGACTGTACAGATCCAAACAGTTCCTGGTGCAGCTCACTAATCAGATAGATTATAGCAATTTTATATCCTGAATGAAGTGTTGCAACTGCTAAATCTGACATAAACACGTTAAATAGGTGAACATTTTTCAACCTAATATTCTCTCTATCACAAAGATCACTGACATCCATCTCCATAACATTATCTGCCCACACCACCACCTCAGCCCATCTGTTGCTGAAAAGTTCATCTATGCTTTTGGCACCTCCGGATTTGACTATTCAATATTCTCCAAAACCTTCATCCTCCATAAATTTCAAATGATCCAAAATTCTGCTGCCCGTATTCTATGCCACTCCAAATCCTACATTTACCTTCCATGTGCTTGCTGATCTACTTTGACACCTGTGGTGGAAATTCCCCGTCCCACCCGCCACGGGAATCGTAACGGGCGAGACACGGATCATGCAAAGTTCCGTTGATCTCGGGCGGGATTTTCCAGTCTTGGGGTGAGCACGGTGGGAAAATCCCGCCCCTGGTCACTGAGAGCCTCAAAATTAAAATTCTCACACAAGACCTAGCAACTCGCTGTTGCTGTACCCACTTTGCAGAGGTTAAACAGGCACCCAGGCCTCCAATTTGGTGAGCAAAGTTCAGCTAGCAATGAGAACTCTGCACAACCAGTTACACAGCATCAGAAATCATCGCCAATGTAATGACTCAGGAAGCCCAACTGGAAAGGAACATAATTAATTGCAGAATGCAAAGTAGATCCACTACCGTAATGTGGTGTACACACGTTAATCCCTGCCACTTCAGCAGGCCCAGTCCTGGGCCTGCCTTATAAAAGGCTCAGTTCATGTGTTCCAGCTGGGCAGGCCACTGCCTTTACCAGGGGAACTCATATGCAACGAGCCTCACAGGGAGATCAATCAATGATTCCCCATGGACCTCGTGGGGGTTATCGCACCTGGGCACCATCTGAGTTTAGAGATTGATAGAATTAATCAATTTTATGACAGAAGCATTTTTCTATTGTCAAACTATCTTCTTTGCTTGGTAAGAAAACCTCCAAAATAGTCCTTACATCCATCCTCACATTACATCCTAGTTCTGTGAAAGGTCATTGACTGGGAAGGCTAGCATCTGTTTCTCACTCCACAACTATTGCCAGACCTACTGAGTATTCCTAGTATTTTCTGTCTTTATTTCAGCATCCCCGTATCTGCAGTATTTTGCTTTTGTATGAACAGGAGTTTGACTGAAATTGGATTCAATAAATCAGGTAATTTGTGAGATGGCAAAATCTGCCAGAAATGTTTACGAATATCCTTGAGGGAAGGGAATCTGCAAATGCTCAGCTGATCCAGGCAATATATGGCTCCGGCTCTCTGAAGTAGACTAGCAAACCGCTCAGATGTTTTTTCAGATGCTACTGGTTAATAAATTTAGTCTTGCCTGTTTGGCCACTAGCCAGGAACAAAGAAAAATAAAGGACTGCAAATAATTCACATGCCACAGTCACTCCCCTGCCAACCAGTGAGAGGTAACGGATGCACCTTCTTTCCAATAGTAGTGCTGTCACGATGTAATTCCAGCCACATTTGAGGGTACTGATATAATTGGCCTGATTAGACCAGATTGGATGGCATTGAATTACCTGGGGGCGATTCACCCATCCCACTGCATTGCTCTAGCAGCGCAACAGGCCAGGAGGCATCAGCGGAGGCCGTTTCGCAGGCTCCCCACCGGACGCCATTGCTTCCACGCATCTCCGGCTCAAAGATTTTGAGAGTAATCAGCTGTGTGCCGAAATCGATGCGGAGCTGATTTCAATATTGAAATTAACATTAGCATCTGATTAGCGGGTCTGGGACTGAAGTCTCCGGGCCCACTAGCGTCTCCCAACCCCCCCACCCCACCAGGAGTGGTTCACTCCAGCGGGGTTTACAACTGCTCCCCACTAACAGGGAACAGGCAGCCAACCCTGCTGGAATGAAGAGAGGCCATTGAGGACCCTCCCCAGGAAGGTCAGGGGGTAAAGGGAGGTGCCCGCTGGGCAATGCCAGCGTGGCAGTGCCCAGCGGGCATCAGGCAGTGCCAAGGGGGTGGGGCCAGATGATGCAGAGCCCATTGGGAGTGGAGCCTTCTGGGGGCCGATCGGTGGGGGTGAGGGTCCCGTTGCCACTCTGCATTGAGATCGCAGGCAGAGGGAGGGAGGAGGAAATCAGGGCTGGCCATCTGGGTGGGGGAGGGTCGGGGTGCCAGCACACGGGGTCAGGACTGCCGGGGTGTGAATGTCAGGACGAGGATCGGGAATGGCCCGGAGAAGCCCAGGAGGCCAATGATCGGGGGGGTGGGGGGTCGGAAGGGCAGGCTTAGGGGATTTGCAGAGCTGGCCAGCAATCGTGAGGCTGGCAATGCGGGGCCCACTGCGTATGCGTCGATCTCGGCGCTGACAGGTTGCCGCATACACAGTGGCCCACTCAGCGCTGTGCTGCTGGCCTCTCCAGCGGGTATAGGCCCTGCCCCAGATTTTCTGAGTGAATCCGCTGGGGCACTCTGTGATGCATAGAGTGTCGGAGATTCAGTCTGAAAATCATGCCGAGAAAACAGGCAGGTGTTTACTCCCATTTTCACACGAATTGGAGACTTCAAATTTTTTGGGGGAGAACCCGGCCTCTTATGATTTTTTTCACTTTTATTTCCAGGCTCTTCCTTAGCTCTGCCTACAACTATCATTTCATTATCGCTCCTTCAAACTTTTTAAAGGCATGAAAACATTCATCTGTGTCAGGCTCAAATTGAGTTCAGCAAGGAAAATGTGAAACCTCAAGAAAACAACTTAAAGTTTACAGATCTTAAAGGAAAAGAAAGGAAGAGAAAAATAAAGGAAAGAATCTGATACCATGGTATCCCACACAAACTAAAAAAATACTTAGGCATCCTCAGCTGGTTGAGAAGACTTATACACTAAATACATCTCTAAAAAAATGGGCGGCATGATGGCACAGTTGTTAGCACTGCTGCCTCACAGCACTAGGGACCTGGGTTCGATTCCCAGTTTGGGTCACTGTCTGTGTGGAGTTTACACATTCTCTGTGTGTGTTTCCTCTGGGTGCTCAGGTTTCCTCCCACAGTCCAAGGATGTGCAGGTCAGATGGATTTGCCATGCTCAATTGCCCCTTCGTGTCAGGGGGACTAGCTAGGGTAAATGTATGGGGAAAGGGCCTGGGTGGGATTGTGGCCAGTGCAGACTTGATGGGCTGAATATCCTCCTTCTGCACTGTAGGGATTCTATACATTTTTTGTTTTGAGATTTTATATTTAAACCTAACATTAATCCTTTACTCTCAGAAACAATAGACTTTCCTGCATTTCATTTATGATAAACTGAAATGTTTCTGTCGACATATTTTGCAGTATCTTCACTGAACCAAGTCAATCTCTTCTGCCAAGTAAAGCTTCAACTTAATAGTAGACGTGTCGGAATGTAATTACTTGATTTGACAGTTTATACATGAATATTCCAAACCAGTAGCTATAAATAAATCTCTAGTTAACTAGTTAGATTTTTAAAAATATAACAGTATTTTCCTCCTGTCAGGTTAACTGGTTGCAGGATATAGACAAAAACATTGATAGCAATTTCAATATATATAATATAAATGCAATTTTAACATGATTTAAGGGTCAGGAGCAAACTCATGAGAATCATCCCTACCCTCTTGCAACTAAAGCCTTCTGCCAAAGGCAAAATTAGATTTCTTCATACCACATTCTCCTCTGCAATCAAAGTCAATGTAATCATTGATATTTCACTTGCTTTTATGCCAGCCAATATTAATTTACCTCATGGTATTATGGCTTGAAGTGTGTCTTTGATGTTCTAATGAAATAGCTCGGATAGGAGCAATGTAATAACTCCTGATTGGCAGAAAAAATAATCTAACATTGACTTTAAGCAACAGAGACGGGGCAGCAGGGTGGCCCAGTGGTTAGCACTGCTGCCTCACAGCTTCAGGGACCCGTGTTCAATTCCGGTCTTGCCTGACTGTCTGTGTGGAGTTTGTACATTCTCCCTGTGCCTGTGTGGGTTTCCTCCAGGTGCTCTGGGTTTCTTCCCACAGTCCAAAGATACATGGATTGGCCATGCTAAATTGCCTCTTAGTGTCAGGGAGGTTAGTAGGGTAAATAGGTGGGGTTACAGTAGGGCCTGGATGGGATTGTTGTCAATGCAGGCTCGATGGGCTGAATGCCCTCTTTCTGCACTGTAGGGATTCTATGAAGACTTCTATGAAGAGACCAAGGCCAGGATTTTATAGGGCCAGTGGAAGTCTCGCCAGTCTCCAGTCGGAGAACCGGCGGGGAACCCCCATCCCGTTCCCTCCATCAGTTCCATAGGGGAGGTCTGATGGAATCATGTTCCTTTCAGGCACTTTACTGGCTGCCAGTGGATCTTGAGGCCCTAGCGGCTGAAGTCTCGCCCACTTCAGAGCAGCAGAGGCTGGTGGCTTATCATTGCCCCCAGTGCCAATGAGAGTGGTGGCTGCCGTTGGCACAGCATCCACCTGAGACCCAGGCTCATGGAGGGACAGGTGAATGAAGGCATTATGGAGATCATGGGGTGGAGGTCACAGGGTGGGAGGGTGAGGGTGTTCAGAGACAAGGATCTTTCAGTGGCTACACCCATCCACCTTCCCAACTCCAAGGCGGTCATTGGCAAGTTTTGATGGGCAGCCATCGGAGGGCATGGATAAACTCCATTTAATCTCTGAGCCACCACTAAAGTGAAGCAGGGTGAGGGATAATGGGTGTCAATTGGCTCATTAATAAGCCTAATTTACATCCTACTGTCATCAAGGGATGTGGCGCCAATCCCTCCCTCCCTCCGACTTAAGCGGGGAAGGTTTTCCTACCACCAGGAGACTCACGGTGGGAAGGGGAAGGCTTCTCTCATCATTAAGTGGGCCTGGCTGCCATGGTTCCTGCCATAAAGAGCTGCGTAATACTTAGCCCTAGTTGTAGCAATCCGGATCCCCGAGTTAGTAGGAAGCGCAGAAAATAGGCTCGCATATCAATGAAGAACAAATGTGTAATAAATAACACAAAATAATGCACACATTTTCAAACATAGGTGAAAAATAATATGAAGCAAGTTAAAATAAAAGGAAACTAAAATGAGAAGGGACAAGAGGTGCAAAAAGGAACGAAAAGAGAAAAGGTTCAAAAATCTCAGCAGGTCTGGCAGCACCTGTAAGGAGAGAAAAGAGCTGATGTTTTGAGTCCAGATGACCTTTTGTCAAAGCCAAAAGGCACAGAAAGTGGGAGATATTTATACTGCAGGGTGAGGGAATTAAAGATGAGTCATAGCCACAAAAACAAGGGGAAAGGCTGCTAATGGCAGCCCATAGAGAGAATAGAAGGTGTGAATGGCCAAACGGCAGAGAAGCTGAAATCAGAGGATAAGCTATGAGGGGGGGAGGGGGAGATGGGTGGGAGAGAGGTAAAATTGAGAAAAAGGGGGAAGGGGAAGTAAAAGGGGAGAAAAGGTAAGGAAAGGTAGGGATAATATAGGGAGAAACATTTTATGATGGGTCCCATTTTAATTTAGGATTTTATCAGTGCCTATTTTACTTATGATAAAATAATAGTACAGTAATAAAGTTATTTCTGACAGCTCAGTTGCATTATATTACGATAATTTTGCTGATTTTTCAGCATCATTGTGCATGATTTTTTTTCTTTAAAAAACGGTTGGCCCTGTCTGTGTAGAATTCCCTGGAGCTGTCATTACTGATGGCTTTAATAACATTATGAATTTTTTATACATTTACAGATTTCACGCATTGCCATCTGACGAGCGCCCTGAGGACTAAATGCACATCAGGAGTCCTATGCAGTGCCACCAGACCATGCACGCTGGTGTTCTCCTCACGATAGCCTTTGTTGGCACTGTGAAGGATATTTCCAAACAGGAGATCACGTCAAGCCGCAAGACCACACACTCATGTTTGTTTTCTGTATGAACTTCACAGCAGCCCTTCAAATGCCAAGCTCTCCTTAACCACAATAGATTCTTTGTGCAGAGGACACACCTCTCTCCCCTGCAACAGGCAATGTCATGCTGGATGAATGGAGTTCTTCACCAGAATACGAAGTTGGATGGCCTCGATTAAAGGGGATTTTTGTGGAGACGAGTTGAGGAGCTGGGGAAAAGTCTCCAGTGCTAATGAGCCATGCCGTGAATGTGAGTGGTACAGAAAGTGGAAAAGAAATCTCAAGTTATGTTCCAGTTATGGCAACGTTGCTTCTCAATATTTGCTTTAATACTAGCAAAGAGCTTTAACCAGCAGACATTTGCTTCATTCTGTAATTCATTTCCTTCAAATGATAATTGCTTAAGGAATGTAGTCAGTGTATAGTTATAGCGGATATTACAAAAGGTAAGAAGGTTTCTAAGTATTCAATGAACAAAATTATTTTTACCAAATAGGAACAAGTGAAAATATTAAAATCAAAATCAATGCAATAAAAATTTATGAAGGATTAATCTGTGCTGTCAAATTACAACCTGGCTGGTGAAGATGATGGTATACGCTTCAAATCCCATTCTTTCATAGGGACACCCTTTTCTCCTCCAATATTCCTAGTTTATGCTTGGGTTCTTCTTAATCTTCCTTGCCGCACCCCCAATTGCCATCTCTGTCTCTGTTAATCTCCCACTCCACCTGACGAAGGGGCAGCGCTCTGAAAGCTAGTGGCATTTGCTACCAAATAAACCTGTTGGACTTTAACCTGGTGTTGTTAGACTTCTTACTCTGTTAATGTGGGACAGCAATCCATTGCACAAGTTGCTGTCTTTTTTTCAGTTCATTTTAAAACTTTATTTCTTTCCCCTGTTGGTTGTGTTCATTTAATTCATAAAGCCCCTTGACACAAGCCCCTAAAATACTTGCAGCCAGTCCCCACAACACAAGGAGTGGAGAGAGAATGGGGATGTGTTACTGATCTCACGGTGGACAGACTACATCCATGTTTCAAGATGGCGCCGGAGATGGCGGACTCTTTGTGAACTATGTATGGTATGATTCGTATGGATAGCACGCAAAACAATACTTTTCAATGTTTCTCAGTATATGTGGCAACAATAAATCAAATCAAATCAAAAATCTTTTGTTCAAACCTAATTCAAGTTAGCATCTTTCCAACAACGTTCAACAGTGCATTTTAACACTCTTCCTTCCCACTCCTTCTGGGTCTATGCTGGCACTGCCCAAGAATGAATGCTATATGCATCTAAAGCTTAAGTGGCAAAGCCAGTGCAACCAACGTGTTCTCATAAACAGCTAGCTTTGAATTGCCATTTTGTTTGGGGATAGGGGTACCCAGTGCCCTTTCTGAAGCTGTTAGTTAGCTTTTGCTTAAAGTTGGCATGTATGAATTCATAATGAGACAAGGCTACTTCTGTAACTTGTCATACTACAAACCCTGATCATATCGGTGAGTAAGCTAGCCACATATTTCCTGTCATGCTAGTTTTCAGCCACCAAAAAAGAACAAGTGGGAATTCTTTAGGTAGCTCCAATGGTTTCTGTTAAAATTGAAGGCAACAAGAGAGCCTGGTGAATTTTAGATAAGGTATCGAGGGGGATTTTGTCAAAAACATGCCATTGCGGATGGCATAACCAGAAGTGTGCATCACTTGCTCATGTGCTTTTTGTCATTCCCCATGTGGTTACAATTAAAATTTGATGTGTCGGTGGCATGCAGGGGAGACACATGCGAGTGTACGGCAGGGGATGAAACCTGCCATCAGCTGACAATGCAGCAAGTATGGGCGGGCAATGAAAGAGCCTCTTGGACAAGCAGGGAGGATCTGCATTATGGCCAAAACATTCCTGCCCAACTCTACTGCATTAACATAAGACTTGACAGCACACAGGTGGCACAGGAGGTTTTTTTTAAATTAAATCTCACTTGTAAATGTTTCACATGACATTGCTTTCACCCTATTATTATGTGCATCTTTGTTTTTCTGTTGAGGTTAGCTTAGACAGAGTGCTAAATGTACTGGCATGCCTCATGATTGGCACGCATTGATGGTTACATGAGAGTTAGGGACATTTCCCTTATTGTGGGAGAAACAATGTTTTGTTTACTCTTTATTGAATGTTCACGTTCATGTCCAGTGTTGTGCTCACCTCTCTATGAGACATGGCTAAAATTACAGGTTCTGCTGTCCCTCCATTCTATGCATTGCAAAGGATATTCATAGAATCATAGAACCCCTCCAGTGCAGAAGGAGGCCATTCAGCCCATCGAGTCTGCACCGACCACAATCCCATCCTGACCCTATTCCCGTAACCCCACATGTTTACCCTCCTAATCCCCCTGACACTACGGTCAATTTAGCATGGCCAATCCACCTAACCCATGTATCTTTGGACTGTGGGAGGAAACCGGAGCACCTGGAGGAAACCCACGCAGACACGGGGAGAATGTGCAAACTCCACACAGACAGTGAGCCAAGGCTGGAATTGGACCTTGGTCCCTGGCGCTGTGAGGCAGCAGTGCTAACCACCACTGTGCCATTGTGCCGCACCGTGTCTGAGATCACACTCGGCAGGGATAATGGAAATGTCGTAGTTCAATTCAAAGCCCTGTCAGGACTCTGCCAGCCAACACCCTGAGATGGACACACATTTGGACAGTCCTGACATTGCCCTTTAGGTTGCTCATTTTCTTACTTCGACTGACCTTTCCCAGGGCATCAAGTCCTTCTCACATTAGTCCTCAATGTTCCCAACTCCACACCACTGACTCACCCTTGCTGGTCCTGAGGCTCTATGTAAGCTGCCGTTCTCCTGCTCTCCCCTCCGGCCCCCCCCCATTGTTAAACAAGGAAAACTGCTGACCTTGCACAAACCTGACTGATGCATGCCACCTTTAAACAAACGTGAGCCGGGTGCCATGAGATTCTCATGTGCCACTGGCTTTATCTTGAAGGTAGGACATAATTAAAAATGTTTTGTGTTCATGAATATTCATGAAATGCAAATGTATTATAAGTAGGAACACACCAAGGGCCGGTGTGAGGCTCGACAGACATACTGCAAGCTTGCCACTGACTTTACTATTGCGTTCAGTGCTAGCGGTAATTTTATATTTCGCATCCTGCCTAATTAAGTGACCCCGTATGCCATGTTTCTGCTAACGCAGACAGTCCTTTCTGAGCAGGTTATTCACACACTACTTTGAAATGAGTGAATAGTGCTGTGAATGAAAGGAGCAGGACCCAGCATGGGGCCTATTTAAATATGTTTTGAATGTTTAATGGGGGTTGTAGTCATCAGTACAGCTTTGAAAATGATGCTTCTCAAAGGAGGATGCCATACGCTTCTTCCATCTCCTGGAGGCAGAGCCAGAACTTCCTCTTTTGACAGGGATGGCTCATCCCATGGGCATGAAGACCAATAATGCATTAAAGTTTAATGCCAGCAGGTCCTTCCCATCCAATGTCAGTGGCATGCAAATCAGTCAATCAGATGTCCACAGATGCATCAAGCAAATGATGGGTGCCTTGTTTACAAGAGGGCAACACATTTATTTTTGTTCCAGTCCTACTCAGGGCCCCCCCACAACTTTTTTTTCCATTCCACCGATGACTGTATTGGTGCCATTTCATGCTCTTGTCTGGACCTGAAAAGAAAACTGATTTTGCTTCCAATTCCCATCCCTCTCTCACCTTCACATGGCCCATTTTTAACACTTCACTTCCCTTCCTTGGCCTCTCTGTCTCCAGTTCAGATGATAGACTGACCACCAATGTTCATTATCAGCCCACCGATTCCCACAGCTACTTTGATTACAGCTCCTCACATCTGGCTTCATAAAAGGACTCCATCCAATTCTCCCAGTTTCTCTGCTTCTGTTGCTTCAGTTCCAATGATACGATCTTCCAAAAGGGTACTTCTGGCATGTCTTCCTTTACCCTGAACTGAGGGTTCCCCCTCACTGTGGTTCTCAGAGTATTCAGCCACCTTCCCAGACAATCGTAGAAGGTGCAATACCTGCTCCTTTACCTCCTCTCTTGTCATTGCCCAACACCGCAAACACTACTTTCAGTGAAACAATGTTTCATTTGCACCTCCTTCAATCTGATCTATTGCATTCACTGCTGCCAGTGTGGTCTCCTCTGCATTGAGGAGACTAAATACAGTCTGGGTGGCCACTCTGCAGAGCACCTTGGCTCAATCCGCAAGAAGGACCCAGACCTTCCTGTTGAGTGCCATTTCAATCCAGCAGCTTTGCCCCCATGCCCACATGTCCTTCCTTGGCCTGCTGCAATGTTCCAGTGAAGCACGCTGAGTGAACAGCACCTCACCTACCGATTAGCATGTTACACTCTAACATGGACTGAACAATTAATTCAAAAACTTCAACCTATGTACTCTTTCCTCCATCTTTAACCTTTTAATCCAATTTTTGTCCCTTGTCTCCACCCCGCCCCCCCATTTTTTCTTGAATTTGCTTTCAGAGAGTGCTGAAGTCCTAACCCTTTTTCTGCAAGTAACACATTATGCTACCTCGCTTTTATGTCACTATCAGCACTGTTTTTAGTCTTTAACACTGCCATTAACACTCACTTTGTCTTGTGCCCATCTTGGGCGGCACAGTGACACAGTGGTTAGCACTGCTGACTCATAGCGTCAGAGTCCTGAGTTTGAATCCCGGCTTAGGTCACTGTCTGTATTCTCCCCGTGTCTGCATGGGTTTCCTTCGGGTGCTCTGGTTTTCTCCCACAGTCCAAATTTGGGCTGCTTAGGTGGATTGGCCATACTAAATTGTCCCTTAGTGTCAGGGGGGCTAGCTAGGGTAAATGCATGGGGTTATGGGGATAGGACCTGGGTGGGATTGTTGTCAGTGCAGACTCGATGGGCTGAACGGCCTCCTTCTGCACTGTAGGATTCTATGATTCTATGGCATCGTGGTCAAATCTCTCCTAGCTTACATCTATCTCTGACCTTCAATTTTGCTCCCCTCTCATGACCCCCTCTTCAGCACTATAAAATCCATCACCTTTCTTCCTCTCTTTAACTCTGAAGAGGTCGTACAAACTTCAAATGTTGGGCGGGATTCTCCGGGATGCGCCCCAAGACTGGAATTCCTGCCCGAACTCAATGAACCTTTAAATGGTCCACTGAATTTTCCATTTCACCTGCTACACTGTTTTGCTCTCCACAGATGCACAGTGGCACAGTGGTTACACTGCTGCCTCAGTGCCAGGGACCCAGGTTCCATTCCTGGCTTGAGTCACTGTCTGCACATTCTCCCCCTGTCTGCATGGGTTTCCTCCGGGTGCTCCGGTTTCCTCCCACAGTCTGAAAGATGTGCTAGTTAGGTGCATTCTCTCTCAGTGTACCCAAACAGGCGCCAGAGTGTGGCAACTAGGGGATTTTCACAGTAACTTCATTGCAGTGTTAATGTAAGCCTATTTGTGACGCTGATAAATAAATTTTAACTGAGTTTTTCCAACATTGTCTGTTTTTATTTCAGAGTTCCAGCATTCGCACTATTTTGCTTTTATGAAGTTTCTCGCCAGTCTACTGGACTACCTTTGAATTTTTCAAGTGTCCAAGCGTAGATGTCACCATTTTTACTGATATGGTTGGAGTGCCCACACTCTCCTAATATTCAATGTCTGACCATGCAAGTACATACAAAACTACAGAATTAATTTATCATGGTCAGACTGCAGTGTACAGCTGATAGCATTTTGTGACTGTGTATTGCACTCTACTGGTACTAATCTGAGACCCTCACGTGTAATATAACAGAAACCTACAGTGACTGATTAGTTATATGCAAAGTTCAGACAAGTAGTGATATACCCCATCACAGAATATTTGTAAAACCCTGTTGAAAATCAAATGTTGAAAATCAGTTCCGCAAAAAAGCTTGCAGGTCTCCAAAACAGTGGGTGTATTCTGTCACACTAGTTAGCTTGACAAGGTTGTCTCTGTCTTTTGCCAACTAGACTGCTGGGAGGAGCTCAGTACTATAGCGATCTATTCTATCTTAGGTGAGGAGAGAGATATGCATGAGGTAGCTCTAAATGATGCTCATTGGCTCAAGCCTAAACTATTAACTACCAAAGTTGGCACCAGCCAAACACAAGCTTTAAAATCCCCCCCCCCCCCCCCAACACCCCCCCCCCTCCCTGCACACACACACACACCTGATTAGAAAATTTCACATTAAACCTGAATTGTCTTAAAATTGATCTTTACTTTTTAATTTCTGTTCTTTTGTTTTAGAAGGTTTAATTGCTCTCTGGTATCATTATATCTCATTCTAGTTTAGGCTTTGCTTTTCTTAGTTTAACTCTTGTCTACACAGCAGGCTGAATAAGGTATGTTATTATTTTGTGTATCATTGCTTTAGGCATTATTTTCAATACAGCCCTTAGCTTGGTCAATATAAACATTTGCTTTTACAATGATTGGAAATCTTATAGCAAGCAAAATGTACCAAATAACACTGTATGCATACTTGTCTGTTCCTTTCATTTTCAGGCTGGAAGTATGCCATATAATACTATTTACTGTGGTCCTGCAATAGGTCTACTTAATTTATCGATCTTTTACTGACCATCTGTTCAATCTGTTTCACTGTTGCTTAGTCACTTTATTGCTGCGGGTCAGTCTGCCTTGCTCAGACAGCTGCAAGGTAAGTACAATTTGCCAGTCTGCAGTGTCTGGTCTAGACCAAATCTTCACATTTTTGGACACAACATTCTGTCAGGATTTAATAAAAAGACAACACCAAGAAAAAGACCGACAGTGAAAATAGTTGACAGTTTTTCTGTGTTCTTGCACCAGTGGAACAGTGTGTTGAATTCTATTTTCTTCAAGGAAATTAAGAGTTTTTCTTTTGATAATAGATCAGAAACTGTGCTCTATGCCTGGGATTATGCAAACTAAATAGAAGTGACATGGGGCAGGAAGCCTAAGAAAAGGCTGCAGGTGGTCTTCAAGTCAGCATTGTATTTTGTGCCGGACTGTAACATCTTGTTAAATTATTCTCAAGAGGGCCCCTGTCTTAACATTTCTACCCAAAAGGACTCTAAGACCTAAAAGGTTGAAAAGCCCCTGGCATATGTTATCGGATATGATTATGCCTTTCCAGACCAATAAACTCACAAGGTCAAAGGTTCAAAAGCTGAAAAGCTCAAATCCCTAAACTGGAGGCTAGGTTTTCCAAAGAATTGTACATGCATAGGAACAGCCATTATATATTAGCCCATAACCTTGTGAA
Source organism: Mustelus asterias (assembly GCF_964213995.1). NCBI lineage: Eukaryota > Metazoa > Chordata > Chondrichthyes > Carcharhiniformes > Triakidae > Mustelus > Mustelus asterias. Next base: position 54,077,248 of record NC_135819.1, read on the forward strand.
TAGGAGAGGTTGATCTGAATGGTAAAGCTCACATAAGGTGCAAGCTTAGCATTAAAAGCTGACAGCAACATGCTGAGCTTTGCGTAATATTGTAGCTCTTTTTTTCCTCTGACACTAGCAAAATACCTTGCATTGTGTCCCTCTGCCCATATGATTCCTGTCATGCACTGTCCCATCTCCTGACAACCAGCTGTCAATAGCCAATCACATAGCTAACCTCGTGGGGTACTGGAGCTCTCACCTATGACTGAACAGATCAATTAATTGTGGAGCCTAGCTTGTAACTATGGACAAACGTATCACGCTGTGGCTCTGTGACTAAATCACTGGTACTGCAGAATAACAGAGGTTAAACAACATGACAGGGACAACAACAGAGGGATATTTTTGCTGTTTTACAGTTATGACAGGAATGATAACATAACCTTTAAAACTTTTTTTAGGCTCTAGGAACAGGTTAAAGGTTATTTGTGTATACGAGTAGGAGGCACAAGGCTAATTATTTTATGCCACAGGCGTTTTAGAACACTGCAAACTCAAACAAAGCGCATTTCTAAAAGAAAATCATTCATGTCTCTGCCATACTCAGCAGAAAGCCGTTTCACGACCAAGCTAAGTAATTCTGGTTACATTTTTATCCCCTCTTAGCGAAACAGATCTAAACTTCACAGAGATATAATTCATTGGAATGAAATATAAGAATATATATTTTAGAACAAACTGTCCAGATTTCCAATTCATAAAAGGTCGGAGCAACTTTTCCGTCCCCACATAGGCAACATTGTCATAAATTCATAAGTTCATAAGATACAGGAACAGAATTAGGCCATTCGGCCCATCAAATCCGCTCCACCATTCAATCATGGCTGATATGCTCCTCATCCCCATTTTCCTGCCTTCTTCCCATAACCGTTCAACCCATTACCAATAAAAATCTGTCTAACTCCTCCTTAAATTTACTCACTGTCCCAGCATCTACCACACTTTGGGGTAGCGAATTCCACAGATTCACAACCCTTTGGGAGAAGTAGTTTCTCCTCAACTCTAAGATGATGACCTCTCATCCTAGAATGTCCCACAAGAGGGAGCATCCGTTCCACGTCTACTTTATCCATACCTTTTGTCATCTTGTATACCTCAATTTGATCTCCCCTCATTCTTCTAAATTCCAGAGAGTATAGGCCTAAACTGTTCAATCTCTCTTGATACGACAAACCCCTCATCTCTGGAATCAATCCAGTGAATCTCCTCTGAACTGCCTCCCATGCCACAACATCTTTCCTCAAATAAGGGGACCAAAACTGTGCACAATACTCACTCAATAAGCACAAAAGCAATCTCCTAGGGGCACATTAGCCTCTTACTAGTGGTACTTTCATAACCGGCACAGCACTGCTCACTCAATGGGCATATTGTAAACATCATTATGAACATAACTACATCAACAACATGAAACTAAATAGGCTGGGGCAAATTGCACTCTGCACTGGCCATTTTCTTACACTCTCTGAACAGTCCCAAAAGCAGGTCCCGAGTTCTCTAAAATCAGGAGAGGAAATTTCAGTGGGGGTATAAGGAAAAGTTCCATACAAAATTATTGTGCACCTGTTTTATTGATATCTATTTTATTGGTGGCTAGGGGATGGTATTTGTGGCAGGGACCAAGGCAATAACTTCACTCTTCATAATACTTAATTCAAGGAAATTTCTGTGCATCCAACAAGGGATGTCGGACAAGCAGTCAGCTGACTTAGAAACAATGGAGGAGTCAAGAGAGGTGGCAGTGAGGTAGAGCTGGGTGTCGTCAACGTTCTTATGGAAACTGAAGTGTTTTTGGATGATCTCACCCCCAAAGATAGAAAGGAGATGAGAAATAGGAGGGGACTTTGATCCTTGGGACATAGCATTGATAATGGTTCAGGAGCAAGACGAAAAGCCATTATAGGCGATTCTTTAGCTGTCAGAGAGGTCAGTGAGGTGGGTCTGGGAACAAGGAGAGGAATCAAAATGACAAGTGAGTAGAAGCTCATGATGATGGCCGCAGACTGAACTTTGGTGTTCCACAAAGCAGTCCCCAATCTTCATTCGATCTTCCAATGTGGAAATGTTGACCTCTGAATACAGCAGACGAAATTGATAAGAAATAAATTGCTGTTTCATCCGGAAGGAACATGTTAAGCCTTGGACTGTGAGAAGAAAGGAGGCAAAAAGACAGGGATTGAACTTCTGCGATTGCGAAGTGCCAAGGGAGAGGGAGTGGGCCAGGATGTTTGGCATGAATGATTTTTTCAGAATGCTAAGAGGGCTAGAGTGGGTAAGATATTTGATTGTGGTCAGGCAACATTGGTACAACTTGGCTTGCTTGACTCCCTTCTCCAGTTTAAACTAGGTGCCACAGTATCACAGTAGGACCATGTTTACATAGGGTAAGAATTAATGGATGGTGAGAGATCAGCGCTCTCCATCCCAAGATTCAGTGCCTAACACACAGCCGCCAACTCTTGAGCTCCCACTGCCATTTAACCCACACTTGAGTGTTGATTGGCAGAGGGCGAGACATCCGCCTGCCCTTGGAAGGAAGTCCTGCCTGTGAGAGCTCTTCAGCCTGGTCATGCACAGCGCTGCAGTGGCAAGAAGTGGTACTGCAGTGCTCTGCCTGGAACTAAGTCCCAAGACCTTTGAAAAGGCAGATCTTGGTGGCCCTGGGGTTGGAAGGCGAGGGGATGCCCAAGAAGGCCAGGAGGGGGTGATCTGGGCATCTAGAAATAGACCAGGAGGGGAGGAGGTCCCAGCGCTCCAGTGTCCCAGGCAGGGGATGCTCCAACTTTAAGGGGGCCTTCGGAGTGAGGCTTTACCCCCACTCCCTCCCCATCTAAGTTAGGGAAAAGGTTTAATGTCACTTTCCCACCCTACCTGCACCTGCTCCCACCAGCCTAAAAATTGTGGCTGGGCAGAATAAGGTGATTAAGTGGCTATTTACGGGTCTTAATAGGTGAAAGGGCAGTTTTCCCACCCTATGCCCCCCCCCCCCCCCCCCCCCCCCCACTCCTAGTATGAAACTGTACCTGGGTTTGGGCAGGCAGGATCCCAGCTGGAATCCCGTTCATTAATTTTACGCTTCTGCCAACACCACCTCCCCTCCACCCCCCCCCCCCCACCCCCCCCCCCCCCCCCCCCCCCCCTCCGCAGAACTCGCCTAGGGTCCAGAGTAAATTTTTGCCCATGGAATTAGTTTTTGAATCATAATTAAGCTAAAGAACCAGCTATAATGGTGACCTTATGTCGATTTTGGTGTCGGCAACATACATGTCTTTTATTATGTTTATATAAAGCCAATAGTGCTGTACACCTGGATATATTTAGTCCACATTCCCTGACCAAGTGCCCATTATCAGACACAAATTTTAACGTCAATAGAACAGTACATGAGGCTTTTAGTGATTAATTTTTACTTCTAGATAATCAAATTTGATGATATTAGGAATCAGTACAATTAATCAATTGCCATATTTAGATTCATACTGGCAAACCAATAATTTTGGTTAACCAATGTTCTATTGATTAATGCAGTAAATAGTTTAATATTCAATTCCATTGGGCTGAATTTCAATGCATGGATGTAGGGTATAGGGGCGAACAGCACGTAGAAAACAGGAAATAAGTGAAGTGTGTCTTTCAGTGGCTTTTTAGTGCAACCACTTATTTAACATCTGACTTTTGGGTTTCCCATCCAATTAGCATCAGCAGGCATGATGATGACTCACATGACATGCTTTTGACTCCAGTATTTAAAAAGGGACAGTCCAAACATGCAAGGTGAAGCAGTTGGAGTTGGGTGGAAGAGAAAAAGGATTATTCAATGAACTCAAGACTCACCTGCTTCATTGTCCCTGCCAGAATAGGCTGCTGGGGCAATGAGACCATAATACCATAAGACTATGAGGAGCCGGATAAAGATACATTTCTCCAACAATTAGGTTAAGAAGCCAGCTGCTAAGGTAAAGAATGTGCGGAAGGAACCAAAAGTGAAAATGTTGGAAAATCCCAACAGGTCTGGCAGCATCTGTAAGGAGAGAAAAGAGCTGACGTTTCAAGTCCAGATGACCCCTTTTCAAAGGTCTCCTTTGGTTTCAGATTCCAGCATCCACAGTAATTTGCTTTTATAACATGTGGTCGGAGGTTGCTAAGAGGGCCAGCAGTAGGGTCATAGTGTCAGGCACCTATATTCAAAGCAGGAAGCTGTGAAATGATCTAAGCAGAGCATGAGTGGTGAACATGCACCTAAATCCTGATATGCACAATACTCCAGCCCCCTCACTCTGTTTATTCACTCCCACTCCAGAACATCACTCCTCTTCAACTTACTTTGCAGATGCGCTCATTCTCCCCCTATATGCACTTCCTCACTTTCCCATATATCCATCCACCACTGATACACAGCCTCATCCTAATGTTTTGTCATGTCTCTCCATTAAAGTCAACCTCAACAAATGCTCCCCATTCGTCAAATGAACACATGCCATTACTCTCAATACTTTTTCCTTCCCTGTTTGCAAGACAAGAGAGATCAGAATATGAATGAGAGTTAGACAACCAAAGATGGCCCTTCAACCATCTCATAACTGAGTCAGCGACTCTGCGCTATTGTGTGTCATGAAGGCCGCCTTGGGGAAACCACGCAGACGCTACGACAACGGATGAATGAACACCATTCGACAATCACCAGGCAAGACAGTTCTCTTCCTGTGGGGGAGCACTTCAGCGGTCACGGGCATTCAGCCTCTGATCTTCGGGTAAGCGTTCTCCAAGGCGGCCTTCACGACACACGACAGCTCAGAGTCGCTGAGCAGAAACTGATAGCCGAGTTCCGCACACATGAGGACGGCCTAAACCGGGATCTTGGGTTCATGTCACACTATCGGTAACCCCCACAGCTTGCCTCCTGGACTTGCAGAATCTCACTGGCTGTCCTGTCCGGAGACAATACACATCTCTTTAACCTGTGCTTAATGCTCCCTCCACTCACATTGTCTGTATCTTTAAGACCTGATTAGCTGTAAAGATTCGCATTCGTATTCTGTAACTTGATTTTTTGTCTCTGTGTGCCCTGTTTGAGAGCAGGTATCCACTCCATCTGACGAAGGAGCAGCGCTCCGAAAGCTAATGGCATTTGCTACCAAATAAACCTGTTGGACTTTAACCTGGTGTTGTTAAACTCTTACTGTGTTTACCCCAGCCCAACGCCGGCATCTCCACATCCTGACTACCATCTAATTAGTGACAGAATTAAATATCAGGCAGTCACATGGCCTACAACACTCATCCATGTTAACTTAATGTCAATAGCAAGCAAAATATGATCATATACATAATGATGCCTTTGAACATTCTTACCCTGATAATATTCATTCACTTCCTATATCTCGCACAGTTCATCCACATGTTCAGAAGGAAGAGGTTGACGTCTTTGAACTCCAAAGCTCAAACCATCCAAGAATGTGTGACTTTGATATTTCTGCAGTCCATGCATCAACTTAGATATTCATACCCCAGTGGGACTATTTATAGAGATATTTGGGTTTCCACATGGTGACTCATACTCCACAAGCAAATAAGAGCAGATCTTCAAGTTAGTGACAACAGTTGACAGCCCACACCAGAGGCTGTACTGCAGGGCTTGTTATAAAGAGGATATTTATGGAGCAGCAGCAGAAATGTGCAATGTACAGGCAGACGTTTCAAACATCTGATTGCAGAGACAGGGGAGGAGGAAGAACCTCAAGTGCAAGTGGGATGCTGTCACAGGTCATTGTGAAGTTGTCTTCTGCCATCACTAGAGTGACCATCTGCATGGAGCATCAAACATGGCAATCAAACAAGTACCTGCAGACCTTCAGCGAGGGCTTGCGGCCTCTGGATACCATCTTAAATTGGATGAATGATAACCTATCTTTAGCCCTTGGGTGCCTCAAATATTTGCATCAAAGTGTCCTCCAGCAAAGTGGGAGAAGCAAAGTGCAGCTGTGTGATGAGAATGATGATGGTAAAAGGGGAATCATTTCAAAGGGATTTCAAAGATTCTACTTCTTACCCATTACCCCTGCCTGAACTGCACTACTCTCCCACTCTCCGGATCCCCTGCAGAGAGTGCCTCACATGCTGCCCTGATGTTCTTACGGCTGAATCTATCCAGGCACAGGTGTAGCTGGAGCAGTCTTTGCCTCAAAAACCCAGAGGATGTCAACCAAGAGCAGCTCAGTAGTCAGAGCAGAGGTGCATTTCTGCTGTAGCCACAGGGGTTACACTATGTAGAAGCTCTAGAAAAACAAAGGGTAAAAGTCTCTAGTTGCACAAGGGTATGCACATGGGGGCCTTCCACATTTTGTACAGCTAATTCTCATTTGTTCATTTGATGCATGTCACTGTGCACCACTTTCCCATATTTCCTACTCTTGATTATTGGTTGGTAAGTGACCTTTCCATGATGATGCATGGCAATCCTGAATTGATGGTAACCAATGGGAGGATGGGAAAGGGATGTTTGGTGATTTGCAGGAGCATTTTATGCTGGGGGCATTGGTGGGGTGAGGAGGGCTTGCATTGCCAAAGGTTGCTTTTGCATGACGTGGTGAGATGGGTGAACTGGTGGAACCAAAGTGGATCTCGCCATAATTAGGGAGCAGCAATGTGTACCACTGGTGGTGCATCACCCTCAACATTTTCTGCCTCCTCATCTTCTTCCTCTGAAGAGGCTCTGCGCCTTGTTCCTCCTGGACAATATTATGCAGAGTGCAGCAAACCTCAACTATTCTGGAGGTCCAGGCTGCGTGTGTGAAAGATTCCTCCATATGTATCCAAGCAACGGCATGCCAATGGGTTATGCAATGACACAACTGGTGGATGTATGGAATTCACTCCTGGGCTTCATTTCTCGGGTCTCAGAGAAGTATAATCAGCCACATTTTAAATGAGTATTCCTTATCCTCAAACAGCCAGACAGTAACTCTGTTTCCAGGTACAAGGGTGTCTAGGAGGGTGGAGTAGCACAGGAAGAAAGAGCGTCATGACTGCTGCCTTGGAATCTTGCATGCTTGTATAAAGAGCTCTCTGTGATTTCATACCAGCTGCACAATTATGGAATGGAAGCACTTGCAACTGAGGACCGCTCCTGGGTGATCTATGGGTGTTTTAATTGCCATGTGTATGCAATCAATGATGCCCTCCACCCATGGGAAACCAGCAGAGCTGCAGACCCGCTAACAGGCACCTGTTTTATGCATTTGCAGGCTGCTGACTGTGATACCGTAAATGTCTCCATCAATGCCCTGTAAGGATCCCGAAGCAAAAGAAATTGAGGATGGTGCTGACTTTAGCAGCCATTGGTAAAGTATGGTCCCCAGAACCAACTGGAAACAAGTCTTGCTCCAGGAGGCTGAAAATATCCATCACCAGCTCATGGGAGAGCCTGAGCCTCCTGAGACACTGGTATTCAGAGAGGTTGGGTACCTTTGCCTGTAGCCCCTGTGTGTTATGTATGGCCTCATGCTAGCTACACCTCTCTGCTGCCCCCCTCTCCCCTGTGAAGCTGCTGGCCTCCGAGCTGTTGCTGGCGCTGGCCCTGTCTCTGGTCACCTTGTTCCTCATCTGATGTTCAATAAGAAGCAATATAAGCGAGTCGTGCTGATCCGATAAATCAAAGCTCCAAAGCGAAGATCAAGTCTGCAAACCACCAAAGTGGAGATGACTTCCTCAAAGTGTGTAAAGTAACCTGTCAGCACACATGCTTTGAACAAACCTTTCCTCACTGGTGGGCAAAAAAGCAGCTGTCAGTACTGAGGACTTCTTGGCATATTTCTATGACAGCATTTCAACCTCCTAAATTGCCACAGCTCTTGCTTCCATTGATGAGTCCCGGGAAGCCTCAGAAAAGTGTGGATCTGAAATTAAAGTTAAAAACTCTTGAATCACTCTGACTGAGCAATTCCCATGCATGAAATGGTACCCCTCCCAATGAAACTGCTCACACGCAGCCGAACGTGCCACGGTGAAACTTTGGAAGTTGACACTGCTTCCCAATGCTCTTGTCAATTTTGTCTGTTCTCTATCACCCACTGCCAAATCCATGTGTTGCGAATCATTAAAATCCAGCCCATTAATCCATCATTACAGATCTTCGCAATTTGTTGGTTAATCGTCTGAATCCTGCCTTCTTTAGCAGTTTCCTTTTAGTTATGGGCAACACGGTAGCACAGTGGTTAGCACTGCTGCTTCACAGCTCCAGGGACCTGGGTTCGATTCCCGGCTTGGGTCACTGTCTGTGTGGAATTTGCACATTCTCTTCGTGTCTGCGTGGGTTTCCTCCGGGTGCTCCGGTTTCCTCCCACAGTCCAAAGATGTGCGGGTTAGGTTGATTGGCCATGCCAAAAATTGCCCTTAGTTTCATGAGATGTGTAGGTTAGAGGGATTAGTGGGTAAATATGTAGGGATATGGGGGTAGGGCCTGGGTGGGATTGTGGTCGGTGCAGACTCGATGGGCCGAATGGCCTCTTTCTGTACTGTAGGGTTTCTATGATTTCTGTTAGGAATGGGCGGCACGGTGGCACAGTGGTTAGCACTGCTGCCTCACAGCGCCAGGGACCGCATTCAATTCCAGCATCAGGTCACTGTCTGTGTGAAGTTTGCATGTTCTCCCCGTGTCTGCATGAGTTTCTTCTGGGTGCTCTGGTTTCCTCCCACAGTCCAAAGATGTGCGGGTTAGACGGATTGGCCATGCTAAGTTGTCCCTGAGCATCAGGGGGATGAGCAGCATAAATACATGGGGTCACGGGGGATAGAGCCTGGGTGGGATTATGGTTGGTGCAGACTTGATGGGCTGAATGGTCTCCTTCTGCACTGTAGGGATTTCTATGACTCAACTTAGCTCATTACATCAGATCTGCAAATTCCTAACCTCTAGTAACTTGAATTTGTTTAAAAGAAATCAAGGATCGTGTGAAAAGATACACAGATATATAGAAGTTCAATAACATCTGGACAGCATGTTCAGCTTTAGCAATATACATCAATTTTATTTTAATTACTGTTTTAAAATTGAAGATATTAGCGAGTGGTAAAATCTCAATAGAATTGGCTTTCTTCATTTACACTAAACACCAATTACTCCTTGGGACTTTGAATCAATTACCACAATTTAAGCAATTAACCAAAATCTGTAATTTTTTTATACTTAGCTCTTGGAAAACATCTCGCCATCTTCATAGTCTTGCAATGTAAACTCTACTTTCAATAGTTATGATGTTATTAAGCATACTAAATCATTTACAACTTCAGAAAGACAACCTATTCTATATATAACATTGACCTGAAGTACATTACTGCATGACTTTGTTGATGGAAAGCATTTGAGAATGCAACTACCCTCTAGCCATTGTAATACTGAGTAACAATCCTGATATGTACTATTTGGTGATGATGATGTCAATGAAACTCTGGAAAATAATTTGGGAAAATAATGGTCGGCTGCTTTGAAAAAGCAAGTGTTCTAAATAACCTGTGTTGAATGTTAATTTGAATCTGTTTGGAATTCTTCTATTTGTAGCTCTTCACTGAAGGAGGTAATGGATGGTCCATGATGACATTATATTCACAGCATTGAGACAAGGGCAAACAAAGCCGATTTTACGCACATCAAGGTCACAACTTCTCATCTCTTTCCTTCCACATGAACACTCCAACTCCAAAAACTGTGCGGTAATTTATGAACCGTCCAATTGTTTATCTGATGGATCTTCTTGACTTTTCCTGCAAGAATAAGTGAAAGCTGTTGTCGGGTACAACAGGATCAATGTGATTTTATCTTTGGCAGTTGTGTAAGATGTGTTATTCTACCCAATGCCATCAGATTTGAAACTAAGGGGATTATACATACACATTAACAGGATCTGCCATATGGGACTTCCATTGAGCCAACCTAATGTCTGTGATTAGAAGAACTTTGCGCGGACTCTCTTTGCTATAACTTTAAAGTGGAATCAAGGACTTAGATCTAATTTTGTCAGAGGCTTCATGTGATCTGGTACATTGGTCAAAATAGAACTGACAGGAGGTAAATAAGCTTAGTTTGTTTTTCCTTCCAATATGGGTGGCACGGTGGCACAGTCGTTAGCACTGCTGCCTCACAGCGCCAGGGACCTGGGTTCAATTCTGGCCTAGGGTCACTGTCTGTGTGGAATTTGCACATTCTCCCCATGTCTGCGTGGGTTTCCTCCAGGTGCTCTGGTTTCCTCCCACAGTCCAAAGTTGTGCAGATTAGGTACATTGGCCATGCTAAATTGCCCCTTAGAGTCCAAAGATGTGTAGGTTAGGAGGATTAGCAGGGTAAATACGTGGGGTTCTGAGGATAGGGCCTGAGTGTGATGCTCTTGTTGGAGAGTCGGTGCAAGCTCGATGGGCTGAATGGCCTCCTTCTGCACTATAGGAATTCTGATTCTAACATCCAACATTTTGATGGCTTAAGTGAGATTATCAATTCGGACCAAGTAACAAATAATTTTTCTCACGGTAAAGTTACAGTTTAAGCAGCTGATACTTCATTAAATGATACCAGTTATGCAAATGAGCATTGGCTTAGCATGCGACACCAAAGTTATATGGCAGGTCTTGCGGTGCAGTGGCACCATTCCCTGCCTCTGGGTCAGAAGCTCTGGGTTTATGTCCGAGGCCAGCACTTGCCAGCCACAGAAGGACTATTCATGATGTGGTTCAGTGGGCTGATAATCAGCCAGGAATCCTGCCATCACATCCCAACTATTCCCCAAAGGGGAAACAAATGTGAAGATATGCTTGAAAAAATGTTATATAAAGCCTTGGTCAGACACCCCGAGTACTGTATTCAGTTCAGAGCCCTCAGCTCAGGCAGGAAGGATATATTGGCCTTGGATGAGTTGCGGTACAAATTCACCAGAATGATCTGGGATTTTAAAGCGTTATATGAAGAATAGGTTAAAGAAACTCGAAGAATATTGATGGGGAAATCCAGAACACTGGGTGCATAATCTCAAAACTAACACTAGTCTATTCAGGACCAAAATCAGGAAGCATTGTTTTTGTATAAAAGGGTGACATTCTGGAATTTACGTCCTCAAAAAAACTGTGGATATTGGGTTAATCAAAGCCTTAATAGCTGAAATTTGTCAATCTTTAAGGGTGTTGAAATATATAAAACTAAGACAGGAGATTGTGGGTTGAGGTACAAATCAGCCACAATATAATTTGATTCTTGTTCCCATAAGGAATTATATGCAGCATCACCGCCAGGGAATGATACTTTGGTTGTTAGTCAAGTTTCCTTTGACATTTTATTTTCATTACAGTTCCCCCATTAGGGTCTGTCATCCACTCTCATTTGTGTTCAATTTATTGATTTTTCTTGTATTATTTTTAAAGACATTATCAGGGAATAAATACAATCTTGCTTTAAAAGAAGCACCTTTCTAGTAAAGTCTGACAACTTAAAGGGTAAGCCAAACTTCACCAGCCTCTTTGTGACTTATACCACCCGATGGAATGTTTTCTTGCTGTCAAAAGAAAGCAAGTGCCAAAATGCAGTTTACATGCAGTAACACCAAGGGATTTGCCTGCCACACTCACACCAAAATCTTATCTGATCTGGCCTCCACGCCCACAACTACTTTAGCAGAGCTCCTATGGTTGAACTGCAAGACAGGGTTGAAGCGCTTGGATCCCTGGTTTACATCAAATTGTGAGGATTTGTTTTTTGTGTAATGCAGAACTTTGCATGGTCCACCCTATGCCTTCTACGATTCCCAGGACCATTTCCCCCTTTAAATGTAGCACCAATATCTATTGATACTAGTTCTGCCAATTAGCCATAGATTATGACTTGCATATTTGTGGTACATATGCAAGATTTGTTTCATAGTAGAAACTGGTATATGGGGTGATACGGAACCACACAGTTCAACCAGGTACAAATTTGGTGCAGGGCTATGCTCAAGTCAACTGATCCGAGCTAAGTTAGATGAGATTGATAATTAGTTTAATGCAGTCTGAACTTGGGAAGGGCCAGTTTCCATCTGTTATCATTGAGGATTCATGCTGCTAAAGAAATCAGTTTTTTTCCCCCCCCCCCCGAAAATGCTCCCACTTTAGGTGAGGTGCAAGAAGGGCTGTGCAATTATAGTGCAGCAATTGGCACTGCACTCAAGACAATTGATAAATTGCCTGGGGAAGGGGATGTGCAATTAGCAAGAGTCTGCCAACAGATCTTCCACTCACCTGCCCAGTTGGGAGTGCAGTATATGGCACATATAAAGAGAATCAAAAAGAGCAGCAGACTGCACTATGTGCTGAAATTAGCACAAGTTTGAAACTGCTTTGTGGAAATATACTATGAAAACAGCAACGCTGTCAGACACGCTTTGCCTGCAACAGCACCACCTATAGACTGCAAGCACAATTACAGTTGGCTTTTTTTTTGCTAGTGATTAATCATTATGGTAGCATTTGATAAAGTCAACTTGATTTCAGTTTAAGGCCAATCAGTTGTATTTTACATACTGGATTAGAATCAGAGAACTCCCAAAGTCTTCCTACTGTTAGCGACAATGCATTTAGGGAAATATACTAATTTCTGCTCAACTCCATGCAAGCCAATTCAGATCCGATCTGGCCTCCACGCCCACAACTATTTTAGCAGAGCTCCCATGGTTGAATTGCAAGACAGGGTTGAAATGCTTGGATCCCTGGTTTACATCAAATTGAAGATTTGTTTTTTGTGTAATGCTGAAAGTCACTTGGACAAATTTAATCTTGGGTTTCTAAAAGAGGTGCAAAAACATGGGATAGTCTTAGAAATTATCCCAAATTACTAAAGAAACCACAAGGTACATACCAACGCTCTAGGAAGGTTAAGACTATTGGCTTTCTCCAGCTGCTTTTAGGTGTACACACATTAGCAGTGATAACATGCATGTTTGGAATGGTGCACTTGTAAATAAGTAAACTTGGGTGGAAAAGGCTCTTGAGAACACCACACCTTCATTCATTATTCATTGACACACAAGCTTATGTACAAAAAGTGAACTTTAATTGAAATGCTTGTATAAAAAAATATGTTCTCCATCCATCATTTATTTCACACAGTTAAACTGGAAAAAAAAACTCCCAAATCTAAGCTGCATAAATGCAACTAGATCTAGTGCACAAAACACAGCTATTGAAATAAATTAAAAGGTCGACTGCCACTCTACCTTCCTAAGCCAATGATGGAGACTGTACAACTTCAATAATTTAAAACCTTTCAAACAGTATTACTTTACACTTCTAATACAAACAGCCATGAAGTATCTTGGTTAAATACCAAGTTGGAGGAAAATAAAATCCATCTATTGCCCTTTGAAAAGGACAGCTTTTGGACACAAGCTTCCATTCACCTTCCACTAGCATGACACATCCACTGAAACCTGCACAGTATTTCAAAAATGCAGAAAAAAAACAGGAATGCAGAAATATATCATAGACTAACCAAACTGGCGTCATGAAAGCAGAACAAGTGTTGGAAATTTTCTAAAATAAATTAAACAAATAAATAGCCACGTGAAATTTGTGGACAGTCTAACTTTTCAGAATACAAATAAATAAAAACCAGATTATAATACATAATGGAACAATTTACATTTCATACAATATACAGTCTTGAAAGTGTCCTTGAATTGCATTGATTGTGCATACAACCATGCCCCAACGTGCCTCGGCCACATACAAATAAAACTCGCAGGTTCATGGAAGAGGAGAGAGAGAGACACTCAAGAGGGCCTTCTGCCTAGTGGTTGCGATGACTGGAAAAAAATTAAAAAAGGGAAAACCAACACTGCTGACAGACAAAAGTTCTTGACATCCCCGTACACACCTTTTTGTAGTTGTGCAGGCTGAAGGATTCTGAGCAGCAAAGATAGAAGGGGAACAGAATGTGTTCAAGTATTCCATCACCAGTGAATTAAGCAGCTTTCAAAAGGCACTCAGAAAGCAAAGAACATTTAGTCCAGGCTCTAAGAGAGCAGAGTTTGCATTGTTTTGGAGGTCACTTTTTGCTAAAAAATAAAGGTCAGTCACTGCCAAGTACCGGCCTGCTTTACCCAAACTTTAACGTTCCCAAAAAACGAAATAATTGGTTCAGAACAGTAACCAGCAGTTCCCCCCCCACCCACCCCCCACCCCCAAAGGACTGGATGTCAAATCAACTATTATCCCCCTCCTACATCAAGCTGGTGGCACCACCACAGGGTCCTTTAGTGTATAGCTCCCCTCCTGCTGCGAGGCATTTTGATCATTCACAAGCTCTCCTTGCTTGAACTTGTGCTCGAATGCTCATGGCCTAGGCTTAGCAGCCTGATGTCACAGTCTTCAGTTTTAACCACTTCTGCCTTTCGCATCCAAGCATGGTCAAAGATCTGTTCAAGCATGGGTCTCTCAGAAGGCCTCAGGGCAAGGCACCACTTGATCAAATGTTGACATTCTGGGGAGGGGTGACAAAAAGTATAAAATTAACCAAGGAACCAAAACATTCAGTTAAGTACATCAGCGACTGTAGAGTTAGTTAGCAGTGAAGCACCTCATATTAGTGTTCTGCTTGAAAAGAAACTTACCAGAAGAAATTCTCCTCCTGAAGTACACTTGGCCACGCAAGATTTCTTCATCTTGTTCAAAAGGGATATCCCCACATACCATGTCATATAGCAGCACTCCCAAAGACCACACAGTGGCTGATCTGCCATGGTATCGATGGTAACGGATCCACTCAGGAGGGCTGTAGACTCTTGTGCCTGGAAAGAACAGAGGGGGAAAAAAAAAATCTAATTCAGAATGGATTTCAACCCCCGCCAAAAAAAAACTAATGACACCCTATAAATTCTAAAGCAATTGAGGTAGTTTTAAAAAAAGGTTAGAAAGAGCTGCAGCAGCCTTGGTAGCTGGTACAGCCTCAAATCCCTGCAGTGAGGCAGTCAGCTGACTCCTTTGTTTACAAACGTGAGGAAGCCCTCACATGGTGGGATTCCGCACAGCAGAGAAAAGACACGAGTGATTCTAACCTAGAAAATGGAGGGAGAAAAAGAGAGCGAGCAGGAATCAAGAGAAGGGGACTTCAGAAAGGATCAGAAAATTGGAGGGGGAGGAAGAAAGAGCAGGAGAAAAAAAAAGACCAATAGATTGAAAAAGGATCAGAAAAATTAATGGAAGGGAGCAGAACAGATAGAAAGGATCAGAAAAATTGATGAGGAAGGGGGAGAGAAAGGGTAAAAAAATTGGGGGGGGTGAAAGGGAACAGGAATCAGAAGGAGAAAGACAAATGCAATAGGAAAAAGCAAGAATCCGTAAAAAGAGAGAGAAAAAATAGAAGGGGAAAGAATGGGGGGGGGGGAAGAGAGAAGGGGGGGGAAAGAGAGAAGGGGGGGAAATAAAAGGCTGATAAAATAAGAGCAACTTGTGACTCAGGTGAAATGGGGACCCTTCGCTGCACCGACTGATAAGGAGACTCCCGGTTAGAAAGCCCCTCTCGGAGCCAGGTTGGAGGGAGGTAGTATTGTTATTGAGCATTGAATTGATGAGTGCGTGCTTGGCTATTGGGAGTGACTGAGCGGGGTGGAGCCAGGTCTGTGCAAAAAAAAACACACACACCCACAGCAACGGATTGAATACGGGAAGGGCTCGAGTTTCACAACAAGGTGAGGGAGGTAAACATCAATCCGGCTCCCCAGGAAAACCATTGTAAAAAATAAATTGTATAAGCTCCATCACTCCGGCAGCCTCGCACTGAATCACAACGCACCCTAAAACACATCTAGCAATGCAGAGCCAGAATGTAATTATCCAGAAAGATCAAAGGCAGAAACATTCAATCTCCGCCCAGTTAAAGCATTGAGAAAGTCTTTTTTTTTAAATAAAGGTTAACACGGTAGAATTAATTTTAGGTGATGAACGGGAGATTATTTCAATGCAACACAGACTGGGGGTTTCAGAGGCTTGAGAGACAGTCTGGAGGGTTTCACTGGCTCTCCTATAGGCTAGAGACAGTCGGCGGGGGGGGGGGGGGGGGGAGGAACCTTACTGGCTGATAGCAATGCATAAAGAGAAGTGGCTTCGGAGCAGCCTGCAATGGTGCATTACCGTCAAAATCGGTGTACACTGTGTCCTTCAGCAGCGCCCCTGAACCGAAGTCGATGAGTTTTAGCTCCCCGGAGCGAAGGTCCACCAGCAGGTTCTCGTCCTTGATGTCCCGATGAACCACCCCGCAGTTGTAGCAGTGTCGCACCGCCTCCAGGACCTGTCTGAAGAACACCCGGGCCAGCTCCTCCTCCAAGGCTCCCTTCTCGGTGATAAAATCAAACAGATCCTTGACTAGCTCTGGCCGCTCCATGACCAGCAAGAAGCCGTCCCCTCGCTCGAACCAATCCAGCATTTTAATCACACCTCGGAATCCTCCGGCCACCTTCTTGAGTAGCACAATCTCCAGGGGGACCAGATTGCCATTCTACAAAAAGAAAATTAAAAATAGGGGAAGGGTGGAAGGAGAGAGAAAAAAAAGGGGAAAATTATATAAATGCCGCTGGCTAAACTGCGCATTGAAACTACAGCAACTCACGCCTCCAAACATGCAAAATATTCCAACGTGTCCTAGTCTCGTTACAGGGAAAATGTCAAGTGTTCCCATTAAAAGAACTGGATGTACCACTACAAACACTCCTTAAAAACTTCGCTCACTATTTCCAACATTTGCCTCTTTGATGTGCTCCGTTAGTATTGGCAGCAACACTACTTCGAGATGAAAATTAATGGGAAATTGTTTCCCGCCCCCCCCAAAAAAAATAAAAGCTATAGGGGTTTAATTTACAGCTATAACGCGATTCAAAAAAACTATTGGCAATGAGCCGGGTTAATAGAAACTATCGATTGCAAAGTATCGTATACAACTGGTGTGTGTGTGTGTTAAACGATGCGCCCCAATGTTAAATCATCATTGTAAACATAGAACTTACTAGTGATCCCCATTCGGTCACTCTCTCTCTGGCTACATGTTTGACAGCGACCTATAAAATATAAAGCAAAAGACCAGAAATTAGTTAGCTCTTGAGGAAATAAGAAGGGAGGGAACACTGAAAAAAATTAATGTTTTAACATGCAACATTGGGGGGGGGGGGGGGAAATAGTACTAAGGCAGACTCACCGGGAGCCCATCGCTGAGCCGCACTCCACTGTAGACAGTGCCGAAACCTCCACTGCCCAGTACTGCCCCGATCTGATAGACTTTCTCAAAAGGCTCCCGCTCCTTCACTGCACAGGGAGAGAGAAAAAAATAATATTGTACAGCCAGAAAATAAATATCGGCACTCAAAATAAAACTTTTATTTTAATCACTTGAAAGCAAACACTAGTCTACAAAAAAAATTGCCAACTCGTGCGAAATTCACCGACACAATACAACCCATAACAAACCTCAAGCCAGCCCCAAAACATCAGAGTGCTACCAGCAAAATGCACCATTTCCCCAAACAACCGAGCTATAAATCTATACATACACCCATACATGTGTATTATATAATTATATAATCATAGCATTTAGATACATGCACACACACATATAAAAAAATATAAAGCCGGGGTTGTTATTACCTTGCTGTAACTGGATTTTAACCGGCAAATCCATGCTGTTGGGGCTGCAAATGTGAGCAAACGATCCAATCTTCTTAGAGAGCAGCATCGCAAAGTGGAATCCCCGCCGTCCAAATCTTTAAAAAGATAAACGCTTCTTTTTTGGGGGGGTGGGGGGGAGGAGATGGGGGGGGGGGGATAGGTGAAAAAAAAAGGCGAGATGGTGATTCCTCCCAGAAAAGTGCGAGAAGGGGGAAAAAAATAGCACTAAAAAAATTGAGAATGAAGGAAAATGTTCAGTAACTCCCAAGTCCAGCAAAATGAACGCGATGTTGCTTGCAAGGCGAGTAAATCCCAATGAATGGTGCGTGCGTGCCTGCTCCTTGGGTCTCTCCTCTCTCTATATATATACACACACTCTGTATGTGTGTGTACGCTGTGCCGCTCCCTGGATTGCAGCTTAATGCAAGTCAGAAGCTGCTCCTGATCTCTCTCTCTTGCTGCCTTTTCTAATCTAAATGAGGACAAACCAACTTCTCAACTCCTATAGAGGGAGGCGGATAGCTGGGCACTGAGGAATCAATCCGCCCCTTTTACCAACCCCCCCCCCCCCCCCAATGCAATGCTCTAAAAACCCTGGAGGCACCACCCTCCAGCAGCGAATCCAGTTCCCCCCCTCTCTCTAGCTGCTGCGGCGGCGGGGGGTGCAGGAGGTGAGCAAACAACCAACGGGAACTACTTCTCCATAGTACTAGACGGTGTCAGGGTTACAGTGTCTGAGCACGCTGTGCTGCGGCTCTCTCGCTCGCGGCGCTGAATCTAAATGGATGGGGGGTGGGCGGGGGCGGAGGGAGAGGGGCGGGAGAGAGCAGGCTCATTTGCATAGCGCGGGGATTCCCGTCCAATCAGCGTCCGCCCGCTCGCCGGCGGCCGCCAATGGTCGGGCGAGGCGGCGCCGAGCCGCCTGTCAATCAGCCGGGCGGAAGCAGCCGGAGAGATCGGGCAGTTGGCGGGAAAGGCAGGGCTCTATTCACTTACATTGCTCTCTAACTGGCTGCACCAGGACATCGGCTCACATTATTGATACACCCAATATATTATTACTGATATTCCCAATGTATTATTATTGATATTCCCAATATATTATTACTGATATTACCAATGTATTATTACTGATATTCCCTATCTATTACTGATATTTCCATTGTATTATTACTGATTTGCCAATGTATGCTTTGATATTCCCAATGTATTATTATTGATATTCCCAATGTATTACTGATATTCCCAATATATTACTGATATTCCCAATGTATTATTATTGATATTCCCAATGTATTACCGATATTCCCATTGTATTATTATTGATTAGCCAATGTATGTTTTGATATTCCCAATGTATTATTATTGATATTCCCAATTATTATTATTGATATTCCCAATGTATTGTTGATATTCCCAATGTATTACTGATATTCCCATTGTATTATTGATTAGCCAATGTATGTTTTGATATTCCCAATGTATTATTATTGATATTCCCAATATATTATTGATACTCCCTATGTATTACTGATATTCCCAATGTATTATTGATATTCCCACTATATGTTTTGATATTCCCAATATATTATTTTTGATACTCTCTGTATTATTATTGATATTTCCATGTATTATCTATACTCCCAACGCATTATTGATACTCCTACGTATTATTATTGATACTCCTACGTATTATTATAGATATTCCCAATGTATTATTATTTGCACCCACCACGGGGTAACAGTGCATTGGTACCATGCATAAAATTACACGCACCCACAAATTGCCATTCGCGCTCTCACTTCGCCGCAGCAGAGGACTTTGCAGCTCTGCAGATTAATTGCTGCTCCTGGGTGATTTGCTGTTTTGTTTTCCGGAAAAGAAAATACATATATAAAATCAAACCAGTTGCAAACGCGTTGCCTTTCCTTTAGCAGCGTGTAGCATTTTTTCTGGTTAGAAAAGGTGCTGCTGTGGGAGGGGGGGAGGGAAGGGTGCAGTTGACGCAGTCACTGCAGACAGTGGCTGTCCCGGATTCCCC